>NC_133137.1:33583443-33892943 GCF_048418815.1 Hemitrygon akajei
GGATCTGCCCCAATGGACTGAATGACCACCTGTAGAATGATAAGTAACTAAGGTCCTTTCGCTTGTAATTGCAACTGTCCCAGAGAATTTCCTGGTAGATTTCATTAATTACAATGCCCCATCTTCCCCTTCAGGAATGTGCAAACTTCCATGTCACCTATTTCAAAAGGGAAGTGATTTCTGCCATGTCCAGATAAATATCTGTCCCTCAATCATCATGATAAGCAGGATATCTGGGCCTTTATCATGCTTTGTATTAGTGGGAACTAGCTGTGCCTCTCATGTTTCCATTCAAGGCAGCTGATGAACAGTTCAAATCCTTTAATTAGCTGTAGAATACTTACTGTGTGTCATGAACTGTCAAATGTTCCCCTTTTTTTTAAATCAATTTTTATTTTTTAGAGAAAGGAAAAGGAAATAATGTCTGCTATCTTGGAGGTAAAATACAAAGGTTCATTGTGGTTCTTTCTTAGGTGATAAGGTGGTTCCTGGAGTTCGCGATGTTCTTGCAGAGATATTCCGAAGCTGTATACATTCAGAGCAGATGCTGAGTCTTGCCCCAGCCAAACCCATCAAAGTTTCTGACATTTTCCTCAGCAAAGAACAGATCAACTCTCAGACACCAGGAAACCTGTTGCAAATATTTTTCACCAATGTCCGACCACCAAAGAAAGTTCTGGAGGATCAACTCACACAGGTATGATCTTTGGATACAGACACAAGTTAGTATCCTAATGGGCATTGTAGATGATATGCCTCCTTGAACCATTCCAAGGGTTCATAGCTACTAATGTCCACTCTATTTTTGTGGATTCTGAGGTGGCTGATGAGGTTACTATAGGAATTTAACACCCATTGATTCAGCAGGAGATGCTTGATGAAATAGGCCAGTTGATAATTCAGGATGTCCTATTTATCCTGGGCTCCTGATACGTGGATTTGATTCTCAGTGCCATCTCAAGAGCTGCTCCTTAACTTTGAATTGTCGTACTGGGGGTTTTCAGCGAGTCAGTGGGGATTTTGCATTTTGCCCTGCTCTTGTAGCCACAGTAATTATGTGGCTGTCTACTTGATTTCCTGGTCAATAATGACCATCCAGGAAGTTGATGGTGGGGAACCTGGCTGTGGTATTGCCCCTGAATGCCAGGAATAAGTAGTTGGGCCCTCTTTTGTTTAGAGAAGGTTTTGGCAGGGGCTTTTGTTATTTGCCGGCACTTACCTCATACCTGAATGTTACCTTGTGACATGCAGGGGAAAATGTAACTTTTTGCTAATGAATTGTGGTAGAACTTTATATCGAGCAATCATAGTGAATATGCCCACTTCTGGAGCAACTAAAGATAATTAGATATTGAACCCTGCCCTGGAGAATCTACGCAGTGATGTCTTAGGACTAGGATTGTTGAGTTTCAACAACTCAAGGATCTTCCTTTTTGTGAGGTTTGAATTCGCCTACTGAAATGTTTTCTTAATGACTTCAGTTTTAGTGGGGTTTCTTAAATATCACGCTCAATACTACTTTGAGATTAGAATGGTTGATAAAACACAAATGAGGCATGGGTGAGCAGTTGATTGATGAGTTGGTGTTATGTGATAACATTGTCAGTATGTTCCTCACATTGCTATCTGTACTTTTGTTTATAGTATTAACTTCCTATTGTAGGAAAAATAATTGTGTTTCTGAAATGTCACCTGATGCCATTTGAGAAATAATTCTATGAGTTAGTTTGTAATCACATCAAATAACTGTGCTTTGTACAATTTGAATTAATGCATTTTTTTATTTACTGTTGCAAGATACTGCGGAAGTATGGCATACCCAAGCCAAAATTTGACAAGAGCAAGTACAGTAAAGCCGGAAAGGAGCAGCACCCTGGGAAAGTAGTCAGCACAAAAAGACCAATTGGCAAGCCACCAGGCAAAGACAGGTCTGTGCTGAACAGCGTCAGGTTCGTTGTCTTTCCCGTTTAATTAGGACGTTTTCCCCTCTTAATCTTGATTTTGAGTTGTTCAAAGCATCATTTGAGGTGAGGGGGAAATAAACCATGTCCTGAAATGCAAGGTTAAATATTAATATGCTGTAAAGTCCAGCAGGCGTTTATATCAATGCAAATAGTGCAGCCACAGTATTTATATGAGTTACCTGCATCATTGCTCACAAGTGTTACGTAAATCTCAAAAAAAGATATGATTCTTAACTGCTCAGTGCAGTACATTATGGCCCTAAATAACTTAACTCTAGATGAAAGGCTGAGAATTTTATCTTCTATTGCAAAGTGTTTTTGTCAAAATTAAGATCTTTAAAATGGGAATATTTCAAAAACGATTTTATTTTTGAGTATTAGGCATTAGTAGCTTCAGGGTTATATTTTTTCCAATTCCTTTCATCCCAGTTACCTTTACTAAAAGTAATGATGCTTCTAGATTACATTCCCACATCAATCATCAGCAACTTCTCAAGTCTTGGTATAGGTATTTGTTTTACAGTTAACTTATTTGTTCCTAATTTGGCTCAAAACAAAGGAATCACAGAATGATAGTTGAAAGCCAATCATGTTTGACGGTTGAGTATTTCAGGTTATAAAATATTTAAGAAGGATGGAGAAATTGAAAGGGTTGTTTTCTGACAAAAATCCAATTTATTCCAAGTTCACATTCAATCTAAGGACCTAGATTAAACTAAAGGAAAGCTATCATGCCCAATTATGTTAAGGTGTCAGAAAGAGATTTTAAAATACCACCAAGAAAAAAAACCTGTTCATCATGGTAAGCATATTTTGTCACAGAACTGCACTGAGTGAGAAGAAACCAATTGTGAAAGTAAAGTCTCCTGAAAAGAGCAGCAAACCTGAGGACAAAGACCCCGAGAAGTCACCAGCAAAGAAACAAGAAGGTAGGTCAGATTTTGTTATATTTACTTCAAAATCAGTAGCTGCCATGATTGTTACTGGCCAATTAGAAAACAAGGTTCATTACTTTAAGAACAGTTCTTGTTCTAGAGAACAGATCTGGAGTAGGCCACATGGTTATCACTTCGTGGGCCTGTTCTGCCATTCATGGCAGATTTTTTTTTACCTTAACTCTATTTTCCTGCCTGGTTTCCCTATAATAGAAAAATCTATTTAATTTTGACTATGAATAAATAATAAATCACCATCCAAAGTTGTTTGAAGTAAAGAATTCCATAGATTTACAACATACTCACTACAGTCATTCTCACAATCTGGTGAAAATTGCTTTGAGTAACTTTTCTGCATTATTTTCTTGGGCTTACAGTAAATCTTCCAGATGAATTTCTGATGTTACCACTTTCTCTACATTGTGCAGATGCCCCTGATATGAATGTTAGGAAAGTTTTTGAAAACAATTATTAGACTTGAAACGTACTAGACTGGACATTGTAATTAACTTTCCATTTAGCAAGAAATGTTTTGTTTTTGAGGCAGATTAAAAAGATCAACAAGTTGGGTATTGCAACTGTTGATGACACTAATTCTATAAATTTTTCTTTGTCCTATAGCACCGGAAGAAAAGTATTTAACTTTAGATGGTTTCCAGAAATTTGTTATTGATAGGTCAAAGCAAGACATCCGAAGCGTGTGGCGGGCAATTCTTTCTTGTGGATATGATCTTCACTTTGACAGGCAAGTGAAGTTTCTTTGGGAGAAATATTTTAGAAGTTAATGCATATCATCAGTCACAGTGCAAAAAATTAGTGTATTCCCTCTATTTTTCCGATGATCAAACTAGTTTTATTAAAAACCGTCTCCCTTTTTTTAACATGCGACGCTTATTTAACATTTTATATTCACCTCCAACTGGGATTCCTGAATGTGTTATTTCCCTCGATGTGGAGAAAGCATTTGATCGTATAGAGTGGAACTACCTTTTTGCAGTTTTAGAAAAATTTGACTTCGGTCAAAGTTTTATCTCTTGGATCAAATTGCTGTATTTGTGTCCTACTGCCTCTGTTTTAACTAATTTTCAGAAATCCCAGTTATTTAACCTCAAACGTGGCACCCGTCAGGGATGCCCTTTAAGTCCCTTTCTCTTTGATTTGGCTATAGAACCCTTGGCGATAGCATTTCAAAATTGTCCTGAACTGACCGGGATTTGGAGAAAAGGTGTTGAGCATAAAGTTTCTCTTTACGCCGATGACTTATTACTTTTTCTTTCAAATCCGTCTACATCCTTACCTCCAATGTTTTCACTTCTTGACCAGTTTAGCCAGCTCTCTGGATATAAACTTAATTTACATAAGAGCGAACTTTTCCCAATTAATAAAGAAGCACAAGAATTAACATTTCGTGATCTCCCTTTTAAAGTAGTTCATAATCAATTTACTTATCTTGGGATTACAGTCACAAGGAAGTTTAAAGATCTCTTTCATGAAAATTTTGCCAATCTTTCATATACTATTAAACAGAGTCTGTTACAATGGTCACCTCTTTCTATGTCTTTGGTAGGTCGTATTAATGTTGTTAAAATGTATGTTCTCCCTAAACTTTTGTATTTATTTCAATCAATCCCAATTTTTATTCCTAAATCTTTTTTTGATTCCTTAGACTCTATATTATTTTGTCATATCTGTAGAAGAATAAGCACTCTAGAATTAATAAAGGTTATCTCCAAAAATCTAAAAAGGAGGGTGGCATGGCTTTACCTAACTTTCGTTTATATTATTGGGCAGCCAATATACGTTGTGCTACCTTTTGGTCTTTTTTTCATGGCCAACCTGAGTACCCTAATTGGGTGGCAATGGAGTTGAGCTCCACTGAAGAATTATCTATCTCGGCACTTCTTGGCTCTGTACTCCCTAGTAGTTTGTCCAGATTAATAGTTAATCCTTTTGTTAGACACACTCTGCGTATATGGGCTCAGTTTAGGAAATTTTATGGTTTCCATGGTTTTTCCTTTTCTAGCCCTATCTTACATAACCACCTTTTTTTACCTACTACGTATGACTCAGCATTCCATGATTGGTATAGGAAGGGCATTAGACATTTTGAAGATCTTTTTATTGATAATCGCTTCGCTTCTTTTCAACAGCTCTCTGCTAAGTTCAATCTGCCCAATGCTCATTTTTTTAGATATCTTCAAATTAGACACTTTATTACTCCTTTAATTCCTAACTTCCCTGAAATGCCTGAGAAAAATGTTATGGACTTAGTTCTTTCTATTAATCCACTAGGTAAAGGTTTAATATCATTTATTCGTGATAAATTAGCAGCCTTACGACGTGCCCCTGTGGATAAAATTAAAATGGCATGGGAGCATGATTTAAATACCTCCTTATCTGATGAGACTTGGGACTCGATTCTCAAATCGGTTAATTCAACCTCTCTTTGTGCTCGCCATTGCCTTTTACAACTTAAGATTGTTCATAGAGCCCATATGTCTAAATCTAAATTATCTCGATTTTACCCTAACATTAGTCCGCTTTGTGATAAATGCAAAAGGGGCGAGGCCTCTCTCATTCATATATACTGGCTTTGTCCTAGCTTGGAGAAATTTTGGAAAGATGTCTTCATAACGTTATCGCATATTCTGAATCACCACCTAGAACCTAACCCTTTAATTGCTTTGTTCGGTTTCTGGGGTGAGACAGATTTACGTCTGAGTTCGACTAAGTGTCAAATATTATCTTTTGCCTCTCTCCTGGCTGGACGTTTAATCCTCCTTAGATGGAGAGATGTTGCCCCGCCCACGCATGCTCAATGGCTTAACGATATATGCTTAGACCTTGAAAAAATTCATTATTCAGTTCTTAATTCGGATTTAAAGTTCCATAAGGTCTGGGGACCTTTTATTGAGTACTTTCATAACCTTCCTCTTGACTAGGGTTTTTTTTTTCGGTCCCTTGCTTTCAGCTCCTTCTCTTTTTTTTTTCTTTTTTTTTTGGTAGTAGGCATTAATATCTTCTGTTGCTAAGTGTATTTACAGTTTTGGGGGTTTGATTGTCCTGATTTATATTCTCTATATTGTGTTGTGGTTGGTCTGGAGTTTTTTTTGTTGCGGGGCTTGGGGAGGATACTAATTTTACATGTCTTCAATTTGGGTGCTTTCTCAATTATCTTTCTTTGTATCATATTATTATTGTATGTTCATTTTTGCACTGTATCAATGTTCTTCATTTTGATCTGGGGTTTTTTTATCTGTAGCTATGTAGAAAATGTATTAAAAAAACTAATTTAAAAAAATTAGTGATGTGTAGATGATTTCTGGATGAATGTTAACAGTTCACTTAACCATGTAAAGATGTGATGAAGCTTGGCTTAATTTTGTTTTTGGTCTAAGTAGTTTGCTTATATCCAACAGGTGTGCCTGTATTGACACCAGACATGCCCAGAGATCCTGCAAAAAATGGACTCTGGAGATGGATGTTGCACTTGTACAATATGTCAACCGTCTCTGTCGTCATCTTGCCATCACCCCAAGCCGACTTCATCCTCATGAAGTTTATCTCGATCCGGCAGATATGCCTGACCCAAGGATTGCGTGCTTACTAAGTAGGTTTTGTGTTGCTGGTCGAGTTAAATTGTCAGCTCTATATTTGTTAGGCATTAGCAATAGCCCAGTAGGTGGTCAGTACACAACACAAATGTTGCTAGGACCACACAGATACTGATTCTCCAGGTTTGTAAAGCTTTGGAAGTTCAGAATTACTGAGATTTTAAGTGAGAAATTTTCTGCACTTTGCTTCTAGAGTGACAAGTAGTGAAATTCAAAGGTAAATTACATAAAGTTGGTATGATGTGGCAGTGGTGAACTTTTGTGTAAGTCTAGAAGTATTGTTTGAATTGCATTTTACAAGTTTAGCAATTTATTTCTTCAGTCTATTTTACTCCCCTCATTATATGGGTTCTGCATGATCAATTGAAGTTCCAAAACTAACTTCAATGCATCTAGATCATTTGTGGGGATTGAAATCAGCCATTGATCATTGACCTGTTGCATGAAAATCTTACCTGCTGATTGAGCTGTGGGACTACTTCGGAATATACCTCAGACTACTCCAAAATGCCTTTTGAATTTTGTGAAGACATTCCAGGCACCATATCAAATTGAACCACATTATTTGCAAGCCTGAGTTCTTATTCGGTGTAAAATAAACTTTTTAATTCATCATCCACGCCAGTGCATCTCTAACATAAGCTTAAGTGAAATTTTCTGCTGTACACTTCTCACCTTCAGACTCAGCTACTGAAAGTCATGCTTAGATGACCTCCCATCTGCCAACATTTCCTGTATAATTTCAACTTATCCAAACTTTTTTTTAACCATATTCTGCACCATGTCACACTCACCCATGTTAATCGTTTGGGATTTATATTGAGTCCTGATTTGCAAAATCCCTTCATTTCCATCAGAATAAAATTCCTCCTGACCTCACATTTACATCTAATGGATACGTCATTGTGGATAGAAAATTTTAAACACGAGATTCTGCACATGTTGGAAATCCAGAGCAACACGTGTGTGTGTGTGTAAGACACTACCTAAACTACTGCAAATGCCCATGTGTATTTATCATGTTTCCACTTTGTTCTGTATTTAATTTGCTGATAATTCTGATTTGTTGTCTCTAGATGTTCCAATTGAAAGCCTTCGGCTTCGTTTTGCTTTGCTTCAGTCCTTGAACAACACTTTGGAGACGTTCTTCCTCCCACTGGTGGAGCTCAGACAGACACCTACATATATGGACAGCATTGCAGCACTGCTACAGGAATCTAAAGGTTAGACATTCTTTCTGTGTTGTTCATTATAGTATGAAGTGAAGCTCTTTAAATATGTGGAGATAAAGGTCTGAATTTTGCAAAGACCAATTTTAGCTCTACTAACACCAAATATCGAAGTAGGCAGTGTTTAAAAATTGGATTGTCTCAGATGATTCCTTTAGAGTTGATCAAAATGTTACCCAAAACAGTCTGCTAGCAAAAACAACTACTGGGAGAACTCAGCCAGCCAGGCAGCATGTGTGGAAAGCGAATCTGGTCAACGTTTCAAGTCAGTGACACTTACTCAGAACTGGGGCGCCACGGTAACGTAGTGGATAGTGCAATGCTATTATAGCCCTGGGCATTGGAGTTCAAAGTTGAGTTCCGGCATCATCTGTAAGCAAGTTTATACGTTCCTTTCTGTGTGTGTGTGTGTGTTTCCTCCAGGTCTTCCACTTTTATCCCACAGCCCAAAGATGTACCAGTTGGTCATTGCAAATTGTCCCGTGATTAGGTTAAATTGTTGGGTTGCTGGGCAACATGGCTCAAAAGGCTGAGCCTGTTCCGTGGTGTATCTCTAAATAAAATAAAATATTATAAAATAAATGGGTGGGGTTGCCGGTGGGGGGGGGGGGGGTGGTGGTGGAATGTGTTATGATACCAGCCCCCTCCTTTGCGAGAATCGCAAGAGCCCTAGTGAAGGGGGGGGGTCAATGACCCAAGAGAGAGGGAGACGTGCTGAATACCACGTTCCACCGGGATGCAGAATAAAGCGACCCTGACTATTGTCTCATGAAGACCACGTGTAAAGCCCTCGGGCAAAGTGGACTGGTTGAGAGAGAGATTGACACCTGTGATCCCGTGAGGAAGTATAAAGGAGGGTCTGGGGGGGACGACCCCTCCAGACGCACCAAGGAGACACGATAGCGATCCCGTCGTAGCGGGAAGCCATTTTGAAGGAAGCCACGTGCGTTAGATTCCGAATCGGGAGTCTGTGGCTGGAATCACGGACAATCGCTTTTAACTAACAACAGGAAAGCCGACTCTCCTGATTCCACGGCTTTGCTTCGTAAGGACCTGGGCAAGTGTTCCTTTCCTCACCAATTTCTCTCTCTCTCTCTCTCTCCAACACGGGAAACTCAGCGGTTCCCAAAAGGCTGAAGCCTGCCGACTTTTGAATGACGGTTATATTTTTCCAAATGGACAAGATATTATCCCCTAGACAACGATAGAGCTTATTTCTGATTGATCATTACTATACCTGCGTTTTAGATTGAGTATTGACGACTTATGGTATCTGAATGTTTGTATTAACCTTCCTTTTGTGCCCCTTTATGAATAAAAACATTTAAAAATGGTACCATCAGACTTCAGTGGACCTCTCTATCTTTGCTGGTAAGTGATCCAGTTACAGGATACGTAACAAATGGACCATTTATAGTTTCCAAAGCAGAACTGGGAGTAGGAATGAGGTGCAGAACAAAACACTGCATAGAGATGGGTTAAGACAAATTAGCTGAAGGTTGTAAACTCAGCCAGGTCCATCATGGGCACTAGCCTTTCCTGCATCCAGGATATCTTCAAAAGGCAATGCCTCAAGAAGGCATCATCCATCATTAAGGATCCCCATCACCCAGGACATGCCCTCTTCTCATTGCTACTATCAAGGAGGAATTACAGGAGCCTGAAGACACACTCAACGATTCAGGAATAGCTTTTTCCCTTATGCAGTCAGATTTTTGAATGGATAATGAGCCCATGAACACTACTTCAAAATTTCTTCCCTTTTTTTGCACATAATTTAGTATTTTATATATATCTTACTGTAATTTATAGTTTTCTTATGTATTGCTGTTGCAGAACATTTCACGACATATGTCAGAAATATTAAATCTGATTCTGATTAGGTGATGAGAAGCATGAGTACTGACCGTTAGCAAAGCATTAAAAAATAGTGAGAAAAAAACAAGAGCATGATAATGGGAGGAGCAGTTTACCTGAAGTTGTAGAATTCAGTGTTATTTCCAGAAGGTTACCAAGTGCCTAGAAGCTGTTCTAGCTTATGTTGGGCTTCAGTATCGCAGTGTTGGTGGCTACATTGTGAACACTGAATGCGATGGATGAAACTGGAAGAGCCAGTGAATTAGTGCTTCACCTGGCATGATTGCTTTGACTCCTGAATGGTGGGAAGGTTCAGGTTTTGCACCTCCACTGTGCTTGGGAAGGTGCTGTGGGACAAGTGGTGGGCAAGGATGGAAATGTGGACAAAGTGAGCAGCCTCTGAAAAGAAAGGAGAGGAAAAATATCACTAATGGTGGGATTGCATTGGAGTGGCTGGAAGTTGCAATTGTACAAGTCAGAAATCGGGAACATGATGGAATATTCTTGTCTGAAGAATTGTAGCACTATCAATTCTCAAGAACCTTTACATCATCCAGGGTAAAGTAGCCTGCTTGAATGGCTTCATGTCAAGTACTCTAAACAGTTATTCTCTCAAAAAAATTGTTCCACAAATCTTCAACAAATTGCAATGACATCTCCCAAATATGCAGAATCTTCCATGGAGGACAACCTGGGCAGCAGATGAACTCTGACCTGGTGGATAGAAGAGTTTGCAGACTGAAGAGCATCAACTTAAAATTTAGGAGTCAAATCACGGAAGACATCTTCCTTTGAGAGGCTAGTTGAAAAAGAATCCAAACCCATAGAAGATTGTAGATATTGGATAAATTTAATTTTTATCAATTGATATTCTCTAGGTAAGGTTATCAGGGATACAGAATAAAGGGGAGTAAATAATATAGTTAAATAATGTGATGTATATGGATGGGTGAATGGCTAACTTGTGTTCCTGTGTTCTCTGGAAAGTGGACATACAGCATGATTCTTATTTAGTGTCACAGTAATATAGCACAGGAGCAGGTCCTTCAGCCTAACTCATCTATGCTGAACAAGATACCTGTAGTCTGTGTATGATAGTCCTATTTGCTTGCATTTAGCCCATATCCCTCTAAACCAGCAGTTCCTAAATTATTTCAAAAGTGTCTTAAGCATTCTAATTGTACTCACTTCTACAGTTTCCTCTGGCAGCTTGTTCCATATACCCGCTACATCATGTGGAAAGTGCTGCCCCTCAGGTCCCTTTTAGATTTTTCCTTCTTTTCTTAAATCTGTGTCCTTCAGTTTTAGACTCCCCTAACATCAGAAGAAGTCCACCTCATCTAGACACTTAATGATTTGAAATACCTCTATAATGTTGCCCCACAGTCTCCTCTGCTTCAGAGGAATAAGTCCCAGCCTATCCAGCTTCTACTGGAACAAGCCCTCCAGTCCCAATAACATCCTTATGAATTTTTTCAATGGCCTTTCCATTTTAATAACATTCTCCTATAACTGGGTGACTGGTACTGTGCACAATACTCCTTGTGGTTTCACCATCAACTTGTTCAACATAACATCTCAACTCCTGTACTCATTTGAAAGACTTTCTAGTTTGTTTTTGCTATCCTTTTTAAATAATTAGAGAGATCTGCAGAGAGATAGCAGACAACTGCGGGAAACATAAAGTTGTGATAGTAGGGGATTTTAATTTTCCACTTATTGATTGGGACTCCCATACTCTTCAAGGTTTAGATGGGTTAGAGTTTATAAAATGTGTTCAGGAAAGTTCTTTACCTCAATATATAGAGGTACCGACTAGAGAGGATGCAATATTAGATCTCCTATTAGGAAACGAGTTAGGACAAGTGACGGGAAGTGTATGGGGGGGGGGGGGGAAACACTTTGGTTCCAGTGATCATAACACCATTATAGTTTCAACTTGATCATGGATAAAGATAGATCTGGTCCTCGGGTTGAGGTTCTAAACTGGAAAAAGGCCAAATTTGAAGAAATGAGAAAGGATCTAAAAAGCATGGATTGGAACAGGTTGTCCTCTGGCAAGGATGTCGTTGGTAAGTGAGAGGCCTTCAAAAGAGAAATTTTGAGAATGCAGAGTTTGTATGTTCCTGTCAAGATTAAAAGCAAAGTGAATAAGAATAAGGAATCTTGGTTCTCTAGGGATATTGGAACTCTGATAAAGAAGAAGAGAGAGATGTATGACATGTATAGGAAACAGGGAGCAAATAAGGTACTTGAGGAGTATAAAAAGTGCAAAAAAATACTTAAGAAAGAAATCAGGAGGGCTAAAAGTAGACATGAGGTAGCTTTGGCAGTCTAGGTGAAGGATAATCCAAAGAGCTTCTACAGGTATATTAAGAGCAAAAGGATAGTAAGGGATAAAATTGGTCCTCTTGAAGATCAGCTATGTATGGAACCAAAAGAAATGGGGGAGATCTTAAGTATGTTTTTTGCCTCTGTATTTACTAAGGAAACTGGCATGTTTCCTTAGTAAATGGAAATAAGGCAAACAGGTAGTGAAGTCATGGAACCTATACAGATTGAAGAGGAGGTGGTGCTTGCTATCTTGAGGCAAATCAGAGTAGATAAATCCCCAGGACCTGACAGGGTATTCCCTCAGACCTTGAAGGAGACTAGTGTTGAAATTGCAGGAGCCCTGGCAGATACATTTAAAATGTTGGTATCTACGGGTGAGGTGCCAGAGGATTGGAAGATAGCTCATATTGTTACGTTGTTTAAAAAAGGCTCTAAAAGTAATCCGGGAAATTATAGGCCAGTAAGTTTGACGTCAGTAGTAGGTAAATTATTGGAAGGAGTACTAAGAGATAGGATCTACAAGTGCGTGGTAGGTCATGTTTAACAAATCTATTAGAGTTTTTCAAGGAGCTTACAAGTGAAAGTGAATGAAGGGAAGGCAGTGGATGTTGTCTACATGAACTTCAGTAAGGCCTTTGACAAGGTCCCACATAGGAGGTTAGTTAGGAAGATTCAGTCACCAGGTATACATGGTGAGGTAGTAAATTGGATTAGACATTGGCTCAATGGGAGAAGTCAGAGAGTGGTAGTGGAGGATTGCTTCTGAGTGGAGGCCTGTGACTAGTGGTCTGCCACAGGGATCAGTGCTGGTTCCATTGTTATTTGTCATCTATATCAATGATCTGGATGATAATGTGGTAAATTGGATCAGCAAATTTGCTGATGATACAAAGATTGGAGGTGTAGTGGACAGTGAGGAAGGTTTTCAAAGCTTGCAGAGGGATCTGGACCAGCTGGAAAAATGGGCTGACAAATGGCAGATGGAGTTTAATACAGACAAGTGTGAGGTATTGCACTTTGGAAGGAAAAACCAAGGTAGAACATACAATGTAAATGGTAGGGCACTGAGGATTGCAATAGAACAGAGGGATCTGGGAATACAGATACAAAATTCCCTAAAAGTAGCATCACAGGTAGATAGGGTAATAAAGAGAGCTTTTGGTACATTGGCCTTTATAAATCAAAGTATTGAGAATAAGAGTTGGAATGTTATGATGAGGTTGTATAAGGCATTGGTTAGGCCAAATTTGGAGTATTGTGTGCGGTTTTGGTCACCGAATTACAGGAAGGATATTAATAAGGTTGAAAGAGTGCAGAGAAGATTTACAAGGATGTTGCTGGGACTTGAAAAACTTGAGTTACAGAGAAAGGTTGAATAGGTTAGGAATTTATTCCCTGGAGCATTCAAAGAATGAGGGGAGATTTAATAGAGGTATATAAAATTATGATGGGTATAGACAGAGTGAATGCAAGCAGGCTTTTTCCACTGAGGCTAGGGGAGAAAAAACCAGAGGACATAGGTTAAGGGTGAAGGGGGATAAGTTTAAAGGGAACATGGGGGGGGCGCTTCTTCACATAGAGTGGTGGGAGTGTGGAATGAGCTACCAGATGAAACGGTAAATGCGGGCTCGCTTTTAACATTTAAGAAAAACTTGGACAGGTACTTGGATGAGACGTATATGGACGGATATGGTCCAGGTGCAGGTCAGTGGGACTAGGCAGAAAAAATGGTTCGGCACAGCCAAGGACAGCCAGAAGGTCTGTTTCTGTGCTGTAATGTTCTATGGTTCTAATTGTCCACTTTAGACACTGTCAGACATTTGCACCCCTGGGGTTCACGTGTCTTTCTGCTGTCACTTTCACAAACCGCCGCACTCGTGATCTTTTCAGACAATCACGCTTATTTTGTTCTGAGATATCCTAGTGTAGACAAATTCAAAGTTGAGTTAAGTTATCCACCCATCCATCAGTCCTTCCGGCCCTTTGAGCTTCACCGCCCAGCAACCCCCAATATAACCCTTGCCTATTAATTGATAACGTCTTTGGACCATGGGAGGAAACCAAAGCACCTGGAGAAAATGCACTCATTCCACAGGGAGGTCATACAAACTTCTTACAGAGTTCACCAGGATTGAACTGTGAACTCCTAACACTCCAAGCTGTAATAGTGTCATGGTAACTGTACAAGTACATTTATGTGCAGGTCAAATGAAAAACTTGCTTGTAGTGGCATCACGGGCATAGGCATGTAAGTAGCATTCACAAAACCATGCATTAAACAAGTTAAACATACTCTGTTTTTTACAAAAATGAATACCTTTAAAACAAACTATTCCCTTATTCTAAAATTGTCATTAATGTTGCTAAACTGTAGTGATTAGGGTTTTGCCAATTGGTTCAAGTGAACAGTTGCAGGGAAGTAGCTGTCATTGAATCTGGTGGAGTGGTACTCAAGACTCTGGTACCTTCTACCTGATGGTAGCTTGAGAAGATGGCATGGCTCAGAAGGTGGGGATCTTTGATAGGTATTGTCTCCTTGAGACAGCACCTGTAGCTACTACCAATGGTAGGGAAGGATGTTTCTGTGACATATTGGGCTGGATCCACTACTCTCTACAGCTTCTTGTGTTCTTATACATTCAAGTTGCTACACCAGAGCATGATGCATCCAGTCAGGATACTTTCAACATTACATCTGTAAAATCAGTGCTTCTGTGTAAGTAAGCAAGTCAGTTATTTTTGACAGATCTTTGTATTTTCAGATAACTGATTAATAGTGAAGGTGGTAATGATCTCACAGTATACAATTATTTCATGCTTCTGACTGTTTTACTTCCCTGTGTTTAATGTCTATTTTTTCCCATTGTCATCAGTGATATCCTGGATTTGTAAATTTTTCACTATTAGTGAATCTGAGCAAATGGTAGATATGCTTGTAACTATTCTAATGAAGCTATCCTTCACTTGTTGTTTGTTTAGGCCTGGTCTTTTACGATACTAAAGTAGCTGTGATGAACAGGGTTTTAAATGCAACGGTACAACGAACCGCAGACCATGCTGCACCTGAAATAACTCTGGATCCACTGGAAATAGTGGGAGGTAAGAGAGCAACGGGTTCATGTTGAGAAAGCAAGCACTTTTAAGTAATCTTATCAACAAAATGAAACATCAGCATATATGGGATGTTATCAAAATTTACTGTAAGTTTGCTCCACGGAAGGCATCCGTCATGGTGACGGGGAAATAATCTACTCAGTGGGGGGAATAAACACCCTTTGGCTTCTTGCTCTTTAGCAAGTTTCAGATCTGATTTGCCACTTTCCCTTGGATCACTTTCACTAGCCTGCCATGTGGTTTCTTGTCTATTCTTTGTGAAATCCACCACCTTCATTTACCCATATTTCATTAAGTTAGTTAGACAGTCTCATTTTAACCAATCAGCCCCAATATCTCAGATTATTCCATGCTCTTCCAAATGAAAATTTATATTTTCCTTTAGAATAGATTCCAATTTCCTGCCCATTGATTAAGATTAGAACTTAATCTCACAAATCTGCAATTACATGGTGATCCCTTTGTCTGATTTTAACTAACATTACAATATCAGACATCTGTTATGTAGACTTAATCCACTCAATCCACTCCCCACTTTGTTTTTCTAAATATATCTCCAGCAACTTTAAATCCTCAATTCAGATGTTTTCTGCTCTGCACTTGCAGCTTGGTATTCCTTATTTTAGCTGTTTTCTCATAATATTTTATTGCCAATAGTTTTGTTTCTTTTTGGTACTAAATAGTTTAGGCAATTTACAGACATTATAAATCATTGCGAATATTTGCATTATTTTTAACCATTTTTTTCCCTTGCTTATAACATTGTTCTCTGGCCATTTATTTCTTCCTTAGTTTAGTCTGGCTTTTTTCTACATGTTTTGATTATATCTATTCTTGATTTATTTATAAAGGGGAAAATCTGCAGATGCTGGAAATCCATTTATTTGTAGATCTCTTTCCCATAAATATTTAGACTCTTTTTACACTTCAGTTTTGAAGTTAGCTACATTATTTAAAATTTTTAAAGACAGACATTTTAAATTGCACTTGGGTAAAAATGACATTTAAGAAAATAATTAATTTTTGCAAACATATATTAAGCTTTGGTACCCACTGTACTCCTGGAGACTCCTCTCCTCTATTTAGTAAGATTGTAAGGTCATTAGTTCATGTTTCAACTAAAATGTGACATTTGTTTCGGGTTTTTGTTTGGATTTTAAAAACAGACTTCATGTGTATTCAGAAGCTTTAAGGAATGCATCAAAGTGTGCATGAGCCAAAATTAGAAGCGAGCTGAGATAATTGCAATTACTAAAGGATTTGTACTACATGGTAAACTTTGTCTTTATGAGTATTGCCATTAGAGGCAGACCATTTAAAATCGCTTCTCACTGTTGTTCTTCCTTTGAATCATTGTAGGTGAAATTCGTTCATCAGAGAACACTTACTTCTGTCAGGCAGCTCGACAGCTGGCATTAGTTCCTTCCTCCCAACTCTGTGTCAAGCTGGCAAGTGGTGGGGACCCAACCTATGCCTTTAATATTCGCTTCACTGGTGAAGAAGTACATGGAACAAGTAAGATAGTAGAATTGAGTGCAATCTCTTATCAGCAAAATATGGGTTGTGATACCTTTCAGTAGAAAGTTGTTACAAAATCAAAGTTGAGTTTAGTATTGTTTACACGGGTGCAATGAAAAATTCACTTGCAAAAAGCATCACAGACACATTACATCTTACAAGCTGCATCCACAAGAAAACAATAAATAAAACATAAATTAGACACATTTTTACACAAAAGAACACAAAGCAAAAAAAATTGCTCTTAAAGGTTTTCATGCATTATGTTTATGCAAGTAGGCATTGTATTTTGAGTGTTTTAACAATTGGTTGGTTACTGTTTGCTGGGAGACCGCTACATTATAGCATATCAGCTAGCAAATGCGATTACAGCCTGGGCATCAGAGTTCAGAGCTCAATTTCAATACCATCTGCAAGAAGTTTGTATGTCCTTCCCATGAGCGTATGTTTCCTCCAGGTGCTCCAATTTCCTCCCATGTTCCAAAGACATACTGATTAAAAGGTTAATTGGTCATTGTAATTTGTCCTGTGATTAGGCTAGGATTAAATAGGTGGGTTTCTTGGTAGTGTGGCTCTGCTGCCAGGAGAAACAGATATAACCTCTCTGGCTTTACTACATCACTGAAATTCTCATTCCCAGGCAACAACCTGGCCAATCTCCTCTGTACCTACACCAACAATCACTTCTGTAGTGGAGTGATTATAACTGCACACAGCTGAGATCTGACCAATGTTACAGAAGGTTGGAGCATAAGCAGCCTGCTGATTTATTCAGTGCTTTGACAAATGAAAGCCAGTATTCTCTTTGCCTTCATAACCTTGTCCGTTAATGTTGCTACCTTCAGGGATCTTTGGACTTGTATATAAAGTTCCCTCTGTGCCTTAGTACTCTCCAGGGTCTTGTCATTCTTGCTAAACTGTATTCATAGCTTTATTAACATTCCAAAAATGCATCACCCCACATTTATCAGGATTAAACTTCATCTGCCATGTTTCAGCCCGTGTCACCAAATGGCATTAATAGAGCTTGTGACCTTTGAATAATTTTGGTTTCCATCCTATCTCAGGCAATTCTTCTGTTCTCATTATGCCTTGACCTTTCCTCAACTTAAAACTCTTTTTCACATTTTTCCAATTCTGAGGAAAGATCATCAACCTGAAATGCCTGTTTCTCTGTACTTGGTGGTTTTCCTTTCCTCCTCATGTTTCCTTAGTGTCCCTAAGTCAGATTACTCTTCCAAAGCCTAATTGTACATGTATTTGGATTCTAGGTGGATCATTCCGTCATTTTCTGTGGCAAGTATGTAAAGAGTTACAGAGTTCAGCACTTTCACTTCTTGTGCCTTGTCCAAGTTCTGCCGCCAACAGAAATAAGGTAATTGTTCCAGTACATCTGCAGTTCGGATGAAACTAAACGATGACAGAATGGGTAAATTCTTACCCTGCAATCCAGAAATAAAGATTCAGTTTTACAGTGACCACAACGTTGTGGACACCACCCAGAGCACTGCTCTTTCTCTTTCAGATGCTGACATTACCAGCAGCTTCTTTGTTTAATTGTGATTCCAAGGTATCAGCATTCTGAAAGTGCATAAAAGGATTTTGCTTTTGAAGGTTTTCATACATTATGGTTATGTAAGCAGGCATTGTATTTTGAGTGGTTTGACAATTGGATGGTTGCTGTTTGCTGGGAAACTGCTACATCATACAAAAACATGAATTACTGTAAATACATACACATGCGCGCATGTATTAAATAAATAAATAGTGCAAAATTAAGTAGTGATGTAGTGTTCATGGGTTCAATGTCCATTCAGAAATCAGATGGCAGAGGGGAAAAAGCTGTTCCTGAATCACTGAGTGTTGTGCCTTCAGGCTTCTGTACCAGCTTCCTGATGGTGAGAACCAGACATGATCTGTGAGATGGGGGTCCTTAATGATGGATTTGCTTTTTTGAGGCATCACTCCCTGAAGATGTCCTGGATACTATGGAGGCTAGTGTCAACAATGGACCTGACTACGTTCACAACTCTTTGCAGCTTATTTTGATCCTGTGCAGTAGCAGCCCCCTCCCCCGCCGCCGCCCATACCAGACAATGATGCAGCCAGCGAGAATGCTTTCCACTGTACATCTGAAGAAATTTGTGACCATATTTGCTGAGATCTCCTCAAACTCCTAATGAAATGGCAACACACACAAAATGCTAAAGGAACTCAGCAGGCCAGGCAGCATCTATGGAAAAAAGTAAGCAGTCGATATTTCAGGCCAAGACAGGACATCAAGACTGGAGGGAGAAAAAGATGAATCTTTTGAGATGAGAACATGAGGGAGATCAGTGGGCAGGGATGAATGGACAAGAGAGTCACATAGGGAGCGATCCCTGTGGAGAACAGAAAGTGGGGGGGGGGGGGAGGAAAAGATGTGCTTGTTGGTGGGATCCCATTGGAGATTGTTGGAGTTATGGAGAATTATGTGCTGGATGCGGAGGCTGGTGGGGTGGCAGGTGAGGACAAAAGGAAACCCTATCCCTGGAAGGGTAATGAGAGGATGGGGTGAGGGCAGATGTAAATGAAATGGAAAGGATGCAGTTGAGGGCAGCATTGATGGTGGAAGGGGGCTTAGTTCTGGAGTGAAAAGCCTCATCCTGAGAGCAGATGCAGAAGAGATGGAGGGATTGAGAGAAGAGGATAACATTTTTATAAAATCAGGACAGGAGGAGGTATGGTCCAGGTAGCTGAGAGTCAGTGGGGTTATAAAAGACATCAGTGGATAAGCTGTCTCCAGAGATAGGTAGAGAGATTGAGAAAGGGGAGAGAGATGTCAGAAATGGACCAGGTAAATTTGAGGGCAGGGTGAAAGTTTTCCTATGCTACATTGACAACTGCATTAGTGCCGCTTCCTGCACCCTTGCCTCCAACTTCCACCCTGGCCTCTACTGCCACGCTGAGGCCACACTTGGGTTGCAGGAGCAACACCTTATATTCATTCTGAGTAGCTTCCAACCTGATGGTATGAACATCGATCTTGAACTTCTGGTTGTGCCCCCCCACCACTCCCCATTCCAATTCCCCCTCCCTATCTCCTTCTCCTCCCCCTTCCCTTTCTTCAATGACCTTCTGTCCTCTACTATGAGATTCCCCCTTCTCCAGCCCTTTGTCTTATTTCAGCAATCGACTTCCCAGCTCTTTATTTCACCCCTCTCTTTCCCCCCCACCCCAGTTTCACCTATCAATTTGTATTTCTTCCTCTCCTTCTTCCACCTTCTTACTCTGACTTCTCATCTTTTTCTCTTCAGTCCTGATGAAGAGTCTCGGCACAAAACATCAACTGTTTACTCTTTTGCATAGATACTGCCTAGCCTGCTGAGTTCCTTCAGCATTTTGTGTGTGTTGCATATGATCAGAAATAGTCACATTAATCTACCGTTCCTCCTCAACAGTGTAAGCTGAGTGTAAATGCACCTCAAAATTTAGCGTGTTTGAAATGGACAGAAGTGCAGCTGAGGGTTTTATTTTCCTGGTGTATTGGCTGTGAAATAGTTGTAAAATATTGACATAAAATGTTCAATGTTCAAAGTATACTTTATTATCAAAGTAGATATGTGTCACCATATACAATCCTGAGATTCATTTTCCTGCAGGCATACTCAATAAATTCCAAATAGAATAAAAACCATAATGGAATTAATGAAAGATCATGCCAACTTGGATGTTCAACCAGAGTGCAAAAGACAACAAGCTGTACAAATACAAAAAGAAAGAAATAATAATAAATAGATAAGCAATAATTATCAAGAACATGAGAAAGTGAGTCCATTGGTTGTTGGAACATTTCAGTGATGGGGTGACTGAAGTTATCCCCTTTGGTTCAAGAGCCTGATGGTTGTGGCCTAATAACTGTTCTTGAACCAGCTGGTGTGAGTAATGAACCTCCTGTACCACCTTCCTGATGGCAGCAGTAAGAAGAGAGTATGTCCTGGGTGGTGGGGGCCCCTGATGAGGGATGCTGCTTTCCTGCAACAACGTTCCATGTAGATGTGCCCAGTATTGGGGAAGGCTTTACCCGTGATGGACTGGGCTATATCCATTACTTTTTGTAGGATTTTCTGTTCAAGGGCATTAGCATTTCCATACCAAGCTGTGATACAGCCAATCAATAAAGTCTCCACTATAGAAATGTGCTAGTTTTAGTTAACATGCCTAATCTCTGACATTTATTGTCAAGAATTTCTGTAGAGCATTCAGACAGCCTTCCCTACCAAACTTCACTGTGTCTGAAGCTAATACTTTGAACTTTATAACATCAATTACTGACAATCATAGTTCAGTGTTAAAGCTCTCTGGTCTATGAGACCAAATGCAACTTAAAGCAGGGAAGTGGGTGATTTATGTACAGAAATATAATTATCAATATAAACTATAATTGGCATCAGTTTACATTGGCAGTATAGAATAATCCTTTACAGATCTCTACTGAATAAAAAAAACTGTTGTGTTGACATTATCCTAGATTTATAAGTGAATTTGATTTGTTAATTTTTGTCTGTACATTCCTTAGGGCAAGCACATTCTGACCCCTGGCCCAATAACTTATACAGAGGAGCAGCTACTTCATTTCTTTGGACAGCTACTTGGAATTGCTATCCGAGCAGATGTCCCACTCCCTCTTGATCTTCTCCCAACATTTTGGAAAACTTTGGTTGGTGAGCCACTGGACCCTGAGTGGGATCTGCAGGAGGTGGACATTTTGACATACAACTACATCAAGAAATTTGAGACTGTAAGTAATATTAGATCAAATCAAGTCTAATTATCATTCAGACCATACATGGATACAGTTGAATGGGAGTGTTCCTCTAGGGCCCAGGTGCATGCATATATTCAAAATAGCGAGAGAGTAAAAAACAGGCACAATCACACACACACATACTAAACTTGTGTAATCCAAGTCCCTAAACGACATACAAATTGATGGTACAGTGCCTGACAATCCAGCCTGTCCTTGTGCCTATTGAACTCTGGAGGGCAGCCCTGACGGGAGAGGCCAGCTCCCAACAAGCACAGATGTCACAATACACTGCCTCCAGCATCGTCTCACCTGCTTGAGGCCTTGTCCTCGCTACAACAGAGGCCACGCGACTGCCTCATCGCCTGTCTTGCCGCCAAACAAGAGAAACAGACCAGTGGTATCTCACAGTATCAATGTCCAACACGGTCTTGCGATTGCAAGAGAAACATCCGTGACAGACATGGTTACCCTGCACGCTGCTTTCACACACCAACTCTGATGTCTTCGAGTAGTAGGCAGCAGGACGGCCTGCACTCAGCTCCTCTGAACATTCTTCGTCCCATCTTCCGGCTTCTCCAAAACTGGCTGCCGGCTTAAACAACAAACAGGTCACTGATGCGATGGACCCACTGTATTCGTTGTTCTTGACATGCAGTATAGTCTTATGATCATAAAAAGCACATTTTAATAAGAAAACTGCACCTTTGGTTGGCCGGAGAGGCCGCTGTGTTCAAACACGCCGCCATCCTACCAGAAGATCTTAATATTTAAGATTGAATTCTTTTACCCTTCCATGTTGTCTTCTTTCTTTTTCTGAATGTTCATACTGCTTGGGAGGGCTTGCCTTCTGGTAAGTTAGCATGGGGTGGGGAGGGGTGTTGATTATTTCAGGTAAGAGTTTCCATCCACCCACTATTATGCTTTATAACTCCAAAACACAAAACTAATTGAAAGAATAACAGGGGAATCCGAAGACAAAGGTGTAAACTTCGCTTTTACTTTAGTGAGTCACACACTTATGACAATCTCAGGTTCTGGGGCCTCCTCCATGGCAGTTGTAGGAGTTAACTCTGAAACGGCAGGAAGTCGTTCTGACAGCTCTGGACACCTTTCTTGTCTAACAATTGCCTCTGCTCTCCTCAACTGACCCTTGATGTATTGTCTCCAGTTGACATCAGACACTATCTCCACTGTGCAGGAGAGTGGGTCCTGTTCTATCCATACCTCTTTTGATCACCTCTGTAGTCACTCGCCAGGACTGCTTGTCCAGGAGTGAGGCAATGAACCTCCTTGCTTGAGGAACCCTCAGTTTGCCTCAGTTGTTTGTCGTACATCTCCTGAGTTGTTAAGATCCAAGTGTGAGTGCATGGGATAACCCAGGAACAGCACAGCTGGTGAGTTGTTAGTTGTGGAGTGTGCTGCATTGGGATATGCAAGGAGGAATTTGGCGAGTTTCTGATTCAGTGTTGGTTTAGTATGTTCTACAGACATTCCATTGAGCAGTTTGTACTGGTGATACAGTCCAGATGTAATACGTCTTATCCCGTTCATTTTCGGGAATAACTAAAACTGTTCTGGCACAAACTATGGTCCATTGTTGCTGACTAAGTGTTCTGGAACTCCAGCCCATGAGAAAAGGCTTCTCAACACAACAGTGTGCAAGGATGTAGTGGAGGCTATTGGCAACACTTCTGACCACTTTGTAGCTGCATCCACTACTACCAAGAAATTTGTGCCCTTGAATGGTCCGGCAAAGTCCACGTGAATGCTCTGCCAGGGCAATGCAGGCCATTCCTAGGGAGGGAGAACTACTGCTCTTGGCATTTTCTGGATGTGTTGGCATCCCAAACATGCATGGCAAGCTGCTCGATCTGCTAATCCATCCCAGGCTACCAGACAAAGCTTCAAGCCAATGCTTTCATTTTGACCACACCCAGATGACCAGCATGTAGCTCCTCCAACACTTTAGCTTTCTGCTTGGATGGTACAACACCTCTCAATCCCTGTCAAGGGCAAGTTCTTCTGGTGCTGGTAAAAATGGGGAAACTGGAGATTCTGTTGCGCATTCCAGCCATTTTGGGTTGCCATTTACACCTGCGACAGTGTGGGATCCTTTCTGGATTCCCTTTGAATTATCTTTGCCATAATAGGGAGACTTGCAATTTGAATTAGGGAGAATATGTCCAGAGGAATGTCCTCTTTTGTAAATTTTTCAGATATTTTCTTTTCCAAGGGAAAATGGGGCAATCCATCAGCATTTCCATGACTAGTCGTCATCTTGAATTCAATCTTGTAATTGTGACCTCCCAGAAACAGTCCATCTCTGCATCTGTGTTGCTGCAGTTATTGAGCACCCTTCTGTGGACTGAAAGTTAACACCAGTGGTTGATAATCAGCAATGAGGGCAGACTCTCTCCCATACAGGTATTGATTGAAATGTTTTATCCCCAAACTAGACTCAAGGCCTCTGTCAATCTGTGTGTAATTTTTCTCTGCATTGGTAAGGGAACATGATGTAAAGGCTCTGGGGCATTCATTTTTTCACTCATAACATCTGATGTGACTGTACCTATAAGATAAAGCGAAGCATCACAGGCAAGCTTCACTGGATGATGTAGATCCTAATGTGTGAGTACAGTGTTTGATGTCACTATTTCCTTGCCTTTTTGAAAGCCACCTCACACTGCATTGTCCATTGCTATTTCCTCTCGATTTGTAGTAATGAGTTCAAGGGGTGGAGCACGGTAGTCAGATTTGACAGGAACCTGTTGTAGTAATTGACAGATCCTGAAAGGGTCTGCAACTGTGACACGTCCTTTGGCCTTGGGGCATCCAGCACTGCTTGAATTTTTTCAGCACATTTGTGTAATTCTTGTGCATCAATAGTGTGACCGTAGTAAGTGATGCTTGGTTTAAAGAATTCACACTTGTATCATGCTCTAAGCCCGTAATCTTTTTAACACACGCTTGAGATTATGGAGATGTTCTTTGTCATCCTCATTGGTAACAATGATATCATTGAGGTAACACTTAGTGTCAGGGCCTTGCAGCACCTGTTCCATAACTTTCTGCCAGAGTGCAGGTGCAGATGTTACTCCCAAAATAAGCCTACTGAATTGATAAAGCCCTTTGTGAGCGTTTATGGTGAGGAACCTTTTGTGGGCTCTTCTTCTATCTCCATCTGTAGGTAGGCCTCAGCTAAGTCCACTTTGCTGAAGTGTTTTCCTCCAGAAAGTATTGGGCAGAGTGTATTGATCTACGTTCAGTACTGGGTTGAAGGGGGCCTTAAAACCACCACAGATCTTAACAAATCCATTCTTCTTGGCTACTGGGACCACTGGTGTTGCCCATGGGCTCCACTCAACCTTGGAAATAATTCATTCAATCTCCATGTGATCTAGTTCACTGGCTACTTAATCACTGATGGTATAAGGAACCAGATGGGCTTTGCAAAACTTAAGTGTAGCATTTTAATTTAACAATATTTTGCCCTTGATATGTCTGAGTTTTCCTGTGCCATTCTGGGATACTGCTGTGGCATCATCCAGTGCCTTTCTTAATTAGACCATAAGACATAGGAGCAGAATTAGGCCATCTGCCCCATCAAGTCTGCTCCACCATTCAGTCATGGCTGATCCTTTTTTTTTCTATCCCTCCTCAACCCCAGTTCCCAGCCTTATCCCCATAACCTTTGATGCCATGTCCATGTTCTATCAATCTCTGCCTTAAATACGCCCAACGACCTGACCTTCACAGCTGCATGTGGCAACAAATTCACCACCCTTTGGCTAAAGAAATTTCTCTGCATCTCTGTTTTGAAAGGGCACCCATCTATCCTGAGGCTATGCCCTCTTGACCTAGACTCTCACACATGAGAAACATCCTTTCCACATGTACTCTGTCCAGGCCTTTCAACATTCGAAAGGTTTCAATGAGATTCCTTCTTTATCCTTCTGAATTCCAGCAAGTACAGACCCAGAGCCATCAAACATTCCTCGTATGATGACCCTTTCATTCCTGGAATCATCCTTGTGAACCTCCTCTGTACCTTATCCAATGACAGCCCATCTTTTCTAAGATGAGGGGCCCAAAATTGTTCACAATACTCAAAGTGGGGCCTCACCAGTGCCTTATAAAGCCTTAGCATCACATCCTTGCTCTTGTATTCTCAGCCTCTTAAAATGAATGCTAATATGGCATTTGCGTTCCTCACCACCAACTCAACTTGCAAGTTAACCTTCAGGGTGTTCTGCACAAGGACTCCCAAGTCCCTCTGCATCTCGGATTCCTGTATTTTCTCCCCGTTTAGAAAATAGTCTGCTCATTCATTTCTTCTACCAAAGTGCATGACCATGCATTTTCCAACATTGTATTTCATTTGCCATTTTTTTGCCCATCCTCCTAATCTGTCTAAGTCCTTCTGCATCCTACCTGTTTCCTCAGTGCTACCTGCCCCTCTACCAATCTTCGTATCATATGCAAACTTGGCAACAAAGCCATCTATTCCATCATCTAAATCATTTATGTACAGCACTAAAAGAAGCGGTCCCAACATCAACCCCTGCGGACATAACTAGTCACTGGCTGCCAACCAGAAAAGGATCCTTTTATTCCCACTTGCTGCCTCCTACCGATCAGCCAATGCTCTTGCCATGTTAGTAACTTTCCTGTAATACCATGGGCTCTTAACTTGGTAAGCAGTCTCACGTGTGGCACCTTGTCAAAGGCCTTCTGAAAGTCCAAATATACAACATCCACTGCATCCCCTTTATCTATCTTACTTGTAATCTCCTCAAAAGAATTCCAACAGGTTCGTCAGGCAGGATTTTCCCTGTGTCACCAAGTACTCTATCACCTCATCCTTAACGATTGACTGTTAACATCTTTCCAACCACTGAGGTCACGATAACTGGTCTATAATTTCCTTTTTGCTGCCTTCCTTTCTTAAAGAGTGAGTGACATTTGCAATTTTCCAGTCCTCTGGCACCATGCCAGAGTCCAATGATTTTTTTTGAAAGATTTTTTTTTTAATGTCACCACATACTCTAATGTCAGAATCCTAGGGTACAGTTCCTCTGGTCCGGGTGACTTATGTACCTTCAGGTCTTTCAGCTTTTTCAGCACCTTCTTTCGTGTAACAGTAACTGCACCCACTTCTCTTCCTTCACACAATACAATATATGGCATACTCCTAGTGTCTTCCACAGTAAAAACTCAGTCAATACTCCCCAATGCCATTAGGCTTTACAACTCAACCGCCAGGACTTAAGAACTTTTTAAAAGCTATTATTAATGCTTTTTGAGATAGTGATTTAGATGCATATCATATTTTTTACTGAGTTAAGTATTGTATGTAATTAGTTTTGCTACAACAAGTGTATGGGACATTGGAAAAAAGTTGAATTTCCCCATGGGGATGAATATCTATCTATCTATCTATCTAAGATACTCATTTAGTTCATCAGCCATCTACTTATCCCCCATTATTATTTCTCCTGCTTATCTTGCATTTATCAACTTAATTAGTTTTCAGTTGACTTTTGCAGGAGATATGGCATGTATTAGGGTTATGCATGGTGGACCAATCAAGTTGTTGTTGTTTCAGCCAATCCCAGCTCACAATGCTGGCCCTCCTGTTTTTACCACATGAACGCCCAAAGGCCCATTACTCTTAAACAGTCAAGTGTGCATTTAAGTTGGAGCTCATCTTGAATTTGTCTGTCACTTTCATGTTGGACTCTCAGTCTGAGTGAGAGCACACACCACCTTCCGAATGTTGCTCAAAATCCATCTCGAACAAACGGGTCTCCCAGGGGAGTAATGCATCTTCCTTGTTGAAGTTATTCATCCGCACAAAGCACATTGTACAACAGGGACCAGCTCCCGCCAACAAAGAACTTCAACCCAACATTCTCCAGAACCTTCTCCCAGTTTCCACTATCCTGACTGGCTGACAGCACATTCCTAAGTTTAATAACAAACCTGTTATCTTGGCTGAAACCCAAATAAGTTGAAAGCAGAGCAGGCAGCTCGTACAGAACTGTTAAAATGAAATACCCACAGCATAGCAGTAAAAATCGTAACCAGGGTTTCACATCCTTTTCCCTCTCTCACCTCATCGCCTTGCCTGCCCTTTGCCTCCCTCTGGCGTTTCTCCGCCATTTACTTTCTTCCATGGCGCTCTGCCCTCTCCTATCAGACTTGCCCTTCTCCAGCCCTGTATCTCTTTCACCAATCAACTACCCAGCTCTTAACTTCATCCCTCCCCCTCCCAGTTTCATCAATCACCTCGTGTTTCTCTCTCCCCTCACCACCTTTTAAATCTACTCATCTTTTTTTCTCCATACCTGCCGAAGGGTCTCAGACCAAAACGTCCAGTGTACTTTTTTCCCATAGTTGCTGCCCAGCTTGCTGAGTTCTTCCAGCATTTTGTATGTGTTGACTGGCTTTTCATTGGTTATTTAATTTGCTTCAAAATACTGCTCACTTCATTCAGGATAGATGATCCAGTTATCTGTTGTGCAATTAACCACATCTATCTTTCCAATGTAGCTAGCCATTTCTGCTTTTTTAAATTTATTATTATCATCCAGTACTCACTGTTTACGAATCTGTGAATTTCATTTGCTTTCTACCTTATTTTTAACTCAAACATTTTTCTCACTTTGAATATGTCTCTTCCCTTGCAAAGAAAATAAAATAAACATGCTTCAGCAGGTAGGTAGTCACCTTGGGTTTATTTTACAACGTACTCATCACCACTGTTATGTTTTGTAACTCCAAAACATAAAACTAATTGAAAGAAAAACAAGGGACCCCATGAATAAACATGTCTACTTCATTTTTACTTCAGTAAGGCACGCCTTTATGACGTGGCATGATAACATATGTCATTTGCATATTTTTATATAAAACCTGTAATGAATTACGTAAACAACAAAAAATGCTTAATCAAACTGTATATTTATTACTCAAATATTACTGAAATATTTAAATACATAACACTCACCACCTCTTGTGTATTCAAAGCTCAGGATTTTAGAGTTGAGGTTATCTTCCTTACCTGTATGGATCATGTGGTGTAAGATTGATGCATGTTTGCAGGAGATGTGGGATAATTCATTTAGAGGTGTGATAATGACATGCCATTTGCATGTTTCTTATAATTCCAGGTTAATGATGAGACAGAACTTGAGGCATTATGTGCTGAAGTAACATCACATCACTTGACTACAGAGAGTCCTGACTCTCCCAACAAGCCAAGCTGTAAGTTCAGCTACATTACCATGACAGGCGAGGAAGTGGAACTGTGTCCTGGAGGCAGTGATATCACTGTTGTGTGAGTAAATGCTAAGATCTAATTAAAAGCCTAATTTAAACTCCTAATCCTGGTGTTTTGAATTCTGCCTTTTCGCTGGACACAAATTGCAGTATTTTTCTCACAGTAGAGTAATCATTTATCAGGAATCTTACAACAGTTTGTATCTTGATAGTTTGCCACCTTGTTATTGTCTAGGTGAACATGAGAGAAATTTGTAAGGCATAGTAAGAATTAACTAAGCACACAATATAATCCATTATGGCTGAATTTAGTGTCATAAGAAGAAAACAATTTTGAAAGAGTGGAAATGCTTCCTACTTTCACCCTCTTTCACTTAGAAGTTCATTTTGGATGTTGGCAAACAACTTTATTTCTAGTAGTAGCAGTAACATTTACATCATATTCCATGTTGTAAAACATTTTGGGGAACCTGTATCAGCTTGCAGAGTTGGTGGCAGTCTCATTGAGAACTTTTGAGATTTCAGGTCCCCTTTCAGAAATTCAGCTTGGCAGTAGCTACCAACTGAGTCATTAAGTGTTTACCATTTGGCTTCCTATAGAAAACTGCTTGAAACGGTGTTGTAGAAAGGCACACAAGTTTTGCCATTGCTCTAGTATTTATTCTTCACTCCAGATCCTGAAAATAATATGTAGTCATTGCCACATTGTTGTGTTACATTTTGTGGGAGGTTGTGGAAGGCACAGCTGGAACCTCTTTGTTCATCTTTGCCTGAAGGCCACTATTGTATTGAATTGGTTTCTTAAAACGCTTTTAGAAAATATTTTTTAAAACCTGCAGATACTGTAAATCCGCAATTTAGTTTTGTTAAGGATAAATTGATGATGATGAACCCCAGTAATGTTTAGAATCTAGGTAGATATGAACCTGATCAAGTGTCTTCTTTAAGAGCATGAGGAGAGGATAAGCAGAGGAGGAAAAGATTTGGTTTAAGAATGGTGGAGGACTGATTCCACCATTCAAAAAGGAAACAAAAAATGCTGAAAATCTGAAATGAAAACAGGCAGTGGTGGAAATATTCAGCAGATTAGGCTGAGTCTGTGAGAAGGGACATGGGTATAATTTTTTGGGTCAACGATGCTGCCTGACCTGCAGAATATTTCTTGCGTTCTTTGTTTTTAATCTTGGATTCTACCAATTCTTTCTCATCAGTATTTCTCCTAACTCATACTGTTGTTCCTTCTATTAAATGCTGAGTGTCGATCCATTGGCATATCATCCGTTCCTCACCAATTTTTATTTAATTTGAACAGCTGGGAAAATAAAGATGCCTATGCTGCTGCGATCCGAAATCTGAGAATGCAGGAAATTGAAAACACTCACTGCATGACTGCAGTGCGGGCTGGGCTTGGCTCCATCATTCCCTTACAGCTGCTGACATTGCCAACACCCCTAGAGATGGAGCTGAGGACATGTGGTCTGCCCTACATCAACCTGGAGTTTCTGAAGGTACTCACTGTGTGAACATTTGTCAGTTGCTTCTCAGGTCAGGAAAGCAATCTCTCCTCAACACACAGCAGAGTTTGGGCATCTCACTTTCGATAACATTTGTACTTGGAATTTGGAGTCGTGCAGTGTGGCATTGTTTAGAATATAACGCCAGTCTGCCTGTGAGGGATGCAACATGAGAAATTGTCCTCTCTCAGTGTACTGGTGGGCAGGGAGCTTTCCTCAGCAATAACCTTGAAAAGTTCTATTCATTTATAGCTTTTTAAATTTTCATATTGTTATCTCACTTGACTCTAATTTTACTGTTAATATTGAGTTTGAGTTACCAGGTGACTGATAAATCAGTATTTAAGCATGCATTTCCTCTAGTTTACTCTTCTGGCACTGCACAGGCTTCATTAGCTTTAGCTGTTGGTCACGTGTTGGTTCTATCAGTCCTGATGATGCATGATATAGGGAGATGAGAGGAAAAGCACCTCTGAATAAGTTCACAGAATCATGGAAGGAGGCCTGCCTGCTGAGTTTGTGCCCCATGCTGTTGAGCAGGAACTCTTCAAACAGCTGGGTCACAGGATCAATTAGCAATGTATAGTAAGTGTTGGCCTTGACAACAGCATCTCAATCACTGAAAAATAACTTTTAAAATTCCATCTGGCCCCTTTCAAGCCCTTAAAACTGTTACCTTTTCTATGCCGTGATTGCAGATACCTGTGCTATGCTATCGGCCAGTGCATTCCAGATTCTAACCAAGCCCTGTCTCACATATACAAAATAAATTGTGATGTTGACCGTTCAGTGCCCTGCTTTGTGCAGAGATGAGCAGTGCTATTCATTGGCACTAATTTTACTTTATCAGCCTATTAATCAAATTGGAGAACATGCCAGTTACTGACATCTAGACTCCCAATTGATGAATGTTTTGAGTGAAGCCTGTCACATGCTAGCTTGAAGACCACTGTTTCCTGAAGCTTTACATGTATTTATCTCTGCTCCTAACTACTTTTTAAAATTGGAACTTAGTGTTGATAGCAGAACCTGATACCTTTTCCAAAATCAGTTGCTGCACTAACCAACTGATCTCAGTTAACAGATGCTTGAATTTGAGCTCTGACACTTCCTTTTGGGGTTTAATTCTAACTTGATTAAGTGCCAAGCTATTGCTGATATTAAGAAAAGTTGAAAATATATTTACATTAATTAGAGATTAAAGATTAGCTTTATTTGTCATATATACATTGAAATATTGGAATATACAGTAAAATGTGTCTTTGGGTCAAAAATCAACGCAATCCAAATGTGTGCTGGAGGCAGCCCATGACCCCAGGCTACCAGTACCAACATAGCATGTCCACAACTTACTAACCCTGACCCGTATGTGGGAAGAAACCCTCACGGCCAAGGGGAAAACAAACAAACTGCCTACAGGCGGCGGCGGGAATTGAACCTCGATTGCTGGCACTGTCATAGCATTATGTTAATTGCTTGCTACCGTGCTGCAATTGTTAGATAGTCAAATAAAATGTAATGTTTAGAATTTAAAACACATCGTAAAGGGGGAGTAAGTGTCTTGCAGATGTTAATATTTAGCATTGTTTAATGTCATTTCCAGTACACAGGTGTAAAGAACAAAATAATTGTTACTCCAGCTCTGATACAGCACAAAAAATATAAAATAAGAACACAATAACAATATAAAAAGTGCAATAAATATAAATACATAAGTTAGTTTATATACATTGTATGTCCTTAAAGTGTTGCTAGGTACAGCGGTATCTGTACATAAGTGACTGACAGGAAATGGTGAAGTAGTGGTGGTTGGGAGTGTGAAGAGATGCTGATCAACCTTACTGCTTGTGGAAAGTAACTGTTTTTCAGTCTGGTGGAACTGGTGTGGATGCTTCATAGCCTCCACCCTGATGGAAGAGGGACAAACAGTCCATGAGCAGGGTGGGTGGAATCTTTCTTGATGTTACTAGCCCCTTGATGGCATGTAGGTTGGTGTCGGTGATGCATTTGACAGTTTTGACTACTTATTGTGGAGCCTTCCTCTCTGCTGCAGAACAGTTTCCATATCATGCAGCGAAATATCTTGTCAGGATGCTCTCAACTGGACATCTGTAGAATGATATGCGTGTAGATCCAGCTCTCTTCAGACTCCTCAGAATGTAGAGGTGTTAGTGAGTGTTCCTGATTGTGTGAGATGTACACTCCCAGGACTGGTGGTTTACAGTGCTATGCAGCCAATGTAAGGAGTGTGAGTGTGCGAGTTCTCCTGAAATGCTGTGCAGCCAATGTAAGGAGTGTGAGTCTGTGAGTTCTCCTGAAATGCTGTGCAGCCAATGTAAGGAGTGTGAGTGTGCGAGTTCTCCTGAAATGCTGTGCAGCCAATGTAAGGAGTGTGGGTGTGCGAGTTCTCCTGAAATGCTGTGCAGCCAATGTAAGGAGTGTGGGTGTGCGAGTTCTCCTGAAATGCTGTGCAGCCAATGTAAGGAGTGTGAGTGTGCGAGTTCTCCTGAAATGCTGTGCAGCCAATGTAAGGAGTGTGAGTGTGCGAGTTCTCCTGAAATGCTGTGCAGCCAATGTAAGGAGTGTGAGTGTGCGAGTTCTCCTGAAATGCTGTGCAGCCAATGTAAGGAGTGTGAGTGTGCGAGTTCTCCTGAAATGCTGTGCAGCCAATGTAAGGAGTGTGAGTGTAAGAGTTCTCCTGAAATGCTGTGCAGCCAATGTAAGGAGTGTGAGTGTAAGAGTTCTACTGAAGTCGAAAACCGTCTCCTTTGACTTGGTGGCATCGAGGAAGAGGTTATTTGCCTGGCACCAGGCTTAGAGCTGTTCCATCTCCTCTCTGTAGGTAGTCTCATCATTTTTGGTGATGTATCTACTTTCTCCATGGATCTAGTTTTTAGAGTCACCACAAATTACTTGTCCTGTTTAAGAGACGGGGTGATGATTTTTCTTCGTTGATAATGAATGCATCCTTTCCTTCACTTCTCTCCCACTTTTCAGGCTCACACCATGTACCAAGTGGGTCTGATGGAGACTGATCAGCATATTGAGTTCTTCTGGACAGCACTGGAAATGTTTACACAAGAGGAACTCTGCAAGTTCATCAAGTTCGCTTGTAATCAAGAACGAATACCTTTCACTTGTCCATGCAAAGATGGAGGTCCAGATACTGCCCATGTTCCACCATATCCTATGAAGATTGCCCCTCCTGATGGAGCTGCAGGTAATCTAAAGGTTTTGATATGTCATTCTGATGGAAATTTCATTAATTTTGCACTGTAGACATAAACTGTAACCCTTCAGTTTTTTGCACAGGGACAAACAGAGAGAGTACAAGATGTAAGACAAATTGAAACATGGTTAATTAAGTATTAAATGTGTTTAAGTATTGTTAATTAAGTATTAAGTGTGTTCCACAAGTGCAGTAACCTAATAGGGTTACAATGTCATGGGAATGACAGAGGTAGAACTAAAAATGAGCAAGAATGAATTCTAAATATTCTTACTTGCTGGTGTTTGGGAAGAAAAAGATTGGGGAGGCATGGGGGCAGTGATTAAAGGAGAATATTCCAGTATTGTGAAGAGAGGATGTCCTGGAATAAAAGCGTAAGATTTTTGGAGCAGAATGAGGCCGTTCAGCTTACTGACTCTGCTCTATCATTCAACCATGGCTGTTTTTTTTTCCATTAAACCCCATTCTCCCACCTTTTCTTGTAATCTTTAAACCCCTTAACAACCAAGAACCTATCAATTTGTGCTTTAATTATACCCAATAACTTGGCCTCCAGTCCTCTGACAATGAATTTTACAGACAACCACAACATTGCCAAGTCTCTTGTACTAAGGAAATTAGGGATTGACATTAAGTTCAGACCTTGACAATGGTTCATACATTCTGATGAATGAAAAAACCAGTAAGGGAAGGTACTTATGTTCGACTGATCTCCCTCTTTCCCCCTTCTTCCTTTCTCCCCTACACTTTCTCCTCCTCCCTCTTCCATCCCCTCCCCTATTGGAGGATGGTGTGGGAACAAGGTTTATTCAACGCGGTTTGTAGATTAGATTCTAATTCACATTATCAAGTGTTCTGTTTTCTGGTTGCTCCTGTGTGTTATATTAGGTGATTTTTGAATGGGGTGGCCTGCAGATAATGAACACAGCGAAACTCAAACATGCCTTTTAATTTTGTGTTTTATATTCTGTGTTTTTGCTCAATTTTGTTGCTGTTTGCACAGTATTTTTGTGCGTGAGGGAGGGGCAGGATTGATTTTTTTTGTTGAATGGGTTCCATGGTTTTTCTTTGTTTCATGGCTGTGGGGAAGGCGAATCTCAGGGTTGTACACTGCACACATACTTCATTAATAAATGTACTTTGAATCCTTTGAATATATTGTGCAGTAGTAAAATACCATGTGATCAGAAAGTTTGGTTAGCAGTTACGTCTTTTAACTTAACTGTTTTATTCCTTCTTTTCGCATTGACACACAGGTTCACCAGATTCCCGATACATCAGGGTAGAAACTTGTATGTTCATGATCAAACTTCCTCAGTATTCCTCACTCGATATAATGCTGGAAAAACTCCGTTATGCCATCCACTACCGTGAAGACCCTCTCAGCGGCTGAGCAGGTTGCACCCAGAGTTTCCACATCCTTTCACAACACATGGTGATGCCCGAGAACCTCCTTAACCCTGCTTTTAAGAAAGAAATAAAGGAATTGGGGTGGAAGTACAGATGGAGTCTGAGCCATAGTCCGGAGCAGTTCATCCTGAACATGCCTCGAGCAAAATGCTTCCACTCTGGTGCAAACTTTCTTTTTGTAAATTTCCATTTCTATTGATGGACTAAAACTGGTGTGTTGCTGTCTTGTTAAGCAGCTATTCCAAGAGCGTATGGTGCTTTCACCACAACAACAGAGTATGTTACTGTAACTTTAAAACACAAATACTTGTGTTCAAACAGAATATTAGTTGATTGTAGAATTACTGTTTTATATTTGTGATCTTAACTTTGGAGCAGAATTTTACCTACTGTCACAATTGAGAGAAAAGTTATTGCTTTTGCTTGTGAAACTTACACAGAGGATGCCAACATTCAGGATTAAGTTTGGCTTCTAAAATGTCAAATGTATCACATGCAACAGAACTGAAATGCTCCAAAGTTAATATGTTGTGATTGGTGTACAGGAAGGCTTACCTCTACCTATCTAAGAAACTTTTAGTTGTAGGTGGATATGTATGAATCATGTGACCTTGGCTGCCTCCCCTTTTCTCCTTTCCCCTCCCCACCATCCAAAAGCGTGTGTACTTTTGGTATATTGGGTCAGCACATGCCAAACTTCTTCATCGAGTCTCTCAGCTGTCCTTGCCTCATTTTGATGGATTCTGTCACACTGACTTCATCCTTGGCTGCAAATATTTTCATGCACTGTTCCCTGTTTTCAGTGGTTTTAAGGTGTTTTGAAATAGAACGAAGAGCCTTGGATTAGAGCTGGACAGGGGAATTTATTAAGTTATTTATTTTCTACTTATGAACAACCTGGAATGGATCAATTCAGTGGAACCTGGTGATGAGATTTTAAGTATGTAATGCTGTGGCAGTTATTCAGAAATTTTATTTTGCATCAAGGGATCAGTTGCTGAAACAGTTAGTAGTTTTAACTCACCATTTTTGTTTAAAACTGTGTTAGGCTTTCAAATTACATCCCCTGCTGGCTGAATAGTTACTCTCTGGGACAATGTTGCATTAACAAATGACTAAGATGTGCGTGAGTGTGGCCTAGAATTACTTTTGGGTTTTTTTCCCTGTTGTCTGCCTTCAGCACAGTTGAAGATGGCTTACATCACAGCAGATTGGAGCATGGATTGTAAACCCTAAATCAAGTCCAGTTGCCTTTTTTGAATTTTTATTAAATTCACACTACAAAGCAACAGCATGAACTCCAATTAATGAAAAATGAAATAATCCTGCTGTGGCTTTGATTTGAAATTTGCTTTGAAAATAGCCCGAGTTACATGCAATCTTCACCACACAGTTGCGTACACTGGAATTTTTGTCCCAATTCTATATGACATGGTAAGCTTCTCAAGTCTAACTTGGTGGCCATTTTGAAATAATATTTTGTACTGTTTAATAATTATGCATGGAAGTTTCAGAACTCACTCATTGGCAGTAGCTTGGTTAACTGTATCCTTAGTGCCATTTGTTTTAGGGGCACATTGACAACTGTGCTGCTTAAGGAGATGTTGAACTGATGTCATGGATTTTATATTATTGCTCATCATTCCCAGTGCTTTCATCCTAGCCAGTCAATTTAATTGTGTTTGGGATTTGGAAGAGGGGAGATCGCCTAAGCACATCGCCTAGAGTGAAAATAGCTAGCGGTCTCTATCTATGCAGATTACCTTTTTTTGAGATATTAAAATTGACAGGAACCAGCATTGCATTTTGTAATCTGGTTGGGTGAATTTACTGCTATCTGACGTAGAGCAAACAGCATTAATACATTTCCATGGAGAATCCCATAGAAATCATAAATTTAGTTATGGATTAGAATTCTTTGAATTTCTGAATGTTTTCTGATATTTGAAATGAAGACCTGTAAAGAGGAAAGGTGTTAGCATTCAATTTGGCAGTGTATTGTATGTGCAGCAGTGCATGTGTGATGTTTAATTACACTTCAATTGTATATATTAAAATATTTAAGTTCTTTCTGCCCCAAATTTTATGGGTTTAAATTCTCAGATGCTTGAAACAGTGTTTTAATTCTGCATTCATATAGTTCATAGATTATTGCTGGGTAAACTTGTGAATTGATCCAGTAGCCAAGAAGCCCTTGGGATGAATAGTCAAATGAGGGTCAGAAGGTAGAACATTAACCTCTTGCAGCTTTTTGTCCTTATGGGTTCCTAGTATGTTTATGAAAGGGGGTGGGAGCCATGTGTCATGTAGAATGTGTGGAACCTCAAATCAAGATCTACCCTGGCTAATAATCCCATCATTCCTTGTAATGGTTACTCATTCTACTTTATATTTTAAAAAATTGAGCTGTGAAAATGGGGTTGACAAAGTAAAAGATTTTGTTCTGATGTAATACTCACCAACATGTTATATTTATCAAGATTGCTTATAAAACTTGAACTAAAACTACCTTTAAAGTTATTCTGGGTTTAATCAGGAGCACTTTTATGGAGTTAGAGCTGAAGTCACAAAAGCTTGGGGAGTTTGTGGAAAGCAGTTTGTTACTGGCTATCAAGGATATGGCAAAAGAGAAGGAATAGTCTCAAGGGCCATGAACGTGTAAATGTTGCTGGATTTAATCCAGCTCTTTGTTGTCCAGGATGTTTGTTTTAAAGCTCATAGTAGGAGACTTGAAGAATACACACACAGCTTCTGGATACACAATATAGTGTAATGTAATCTATTATAGGGTGTAGAGTGCATATCATCTTTTGCTGTGCAATGGTCAGATGGCCTGTAAGTATATAAGTGAAGGCTCTGTTTAATAACTGAGTGAGTGAATAAAGATTTTGTGTAATTATAGTTGTTTGGCAGACAGAGCGCAGAGATCCACAGCAAGTGTTGGTGCTTTACTTTATTTTTCAGTTTTCACAAATTATACAGTACACATGCAACTTCTGGAATAAGATTCCTGTACTGTGAAAGGTTGAGTGTGTCTACCGGACTGGTTGGTGAATATCACCTATGAAACAAGATTGAACTGATTGGGATAAATAGAATGTACAAGAACAAACTTTTGTTTACCGATACCTTTTATTGTACGAGTTGCGCCCCTGTAATTAACCCTTCACTTTTAAAATAAAAATACAATGACATGAATGCATTTGATAGGTTAGTCTTAATCCAGTGCTTAAATTAGAAATTGTTTTCTGTAGTTTCATGAAGTTCAAACAACAACACGTCCAACTGTTTCTTTAGACAGATGTGCATTATATTGTTGCTTGAACAATCACTTACCCTTGTCCTTAATTTACACTGATACCTGTGTGGATCTGGCTCTTTGTTCCTACCCTATTAAGAGTGATGTGCTGGTTGTGGTGATGTTAATCTGCTGCTACAACTGCTCCATTTTACTGAGAGCATCCAAATGAAGTTTAATTTTTAAAGACATATCAACATACAGGTGTTAATGTGCTCTGTACAGTCATTGATGTATATTTATTGCAATTATTTATGAATGCATCTTAAAATCATCTGTAATGTTGATCTTGTCTGCAGTGGTACTTAAAGCAGTGATGTATGAATGGGAATTACATTCATATTAAAAATCTGAAACATATTTTGTTCTGTAGTTGTCATTGCAAGAAACAACTATTTTTATATAGTAATGGAGGAAGCATTAAGCAATGTATCAGTGTGCTTAAGGGTTATTGGTGTAACTATCTGAAAGACATGGGGCTGTGTAGTTGGAGAATCAGGCCAAAAGGAAGTCGTATAACAGGTCAGAAAGACAACAGTACTCAAGACTTCAAAGTTTGGAATGTATTTGAGGATTTCTTGAAAAGTGAGATTGAATGATAAAAGGAGTTTACATAAAGCATGGGTGTAAGTGAGCATGAAAAGACAGGCAGCACTGGGATGGCACTTCGGCATGGTTCATCTTGGGATTTATAATTAGTGAAAATTTGGTCTTGCATATTTTAAAGTAAGCTAATCACAATCTCAGTTAAACAAATTTCATGAAAGCAAACCTCATTACTGTAAATCAGTACAGTTAGTTATCTAAACGAGATTGTGTAGATGCTGTAAATCCAGAACAACACACACAAAATAAACAGTTGATGTTTCAGGCCAAGATCCTGCTTCAGGACTGGAAAGGAAGGAAGAAGATAATAAGATTGGGGGGGAAGGAGGAGGGTCATCAGTGGGAGGTGATAGGCAGGTGAGAAGGGCAAGAGGCCAGAGTTGTGAACAGGAGGAGGAGGAAAAAAATACCAGAAGGAGAAATCGATGTTCAAGCCGTCAGACTGGAGGCTATCCAGACTGAATACAGGATGTTGCTGCTTCACCCTGTGACTGGCCACATCACGGCACAAGAGGAAGGCATGGACTAGCATGTTGGAATGGGAATAGATAATAAAATGGTTGGCCACTGGGGAATTCCACTTCTGGCAGATGGAGCAGAAGTAAGTGCTTGACGAAGTGGTCCCCTAGTTTATGATGGGTCTCACCAATGTAAAGGAGGTGACCCCAACAGATTTGTAGGTGAACTGTTGCCTCACCTGGAAGGACTGCTTGGGGTCCTGAACGGGCAGGTGTAGCACTTCGGCCACTTTCAGGGATAAGTGCTGGAAGGGAGATTAGTGAGCAATTCCTGTATGTGTGGGGTGGGGGGGAGGAGATATCTAAAGATGTGTTTAGTAGTAGGGGCCCATTGGAGATGGCGAAAGTTGTACAGGATTATGTGTTGGATGCAGAGGCTCATGGGATGGTAGGCAAGGACAGGATGAAATCCATCTCTGGTAAGGTGGTGGGAAGATGTGACTGCATCCTGCAAGTGGCCAAAGTATGACACCTGCCCATTCACCACATCCCTCACCTCCATTCAGGGCCCCAAACATAACTTCAAGCTGAGGCAACATGTCACCTGTAAATCTGTTGGGATCATCTGTTGTATCCAGTGCTCCTAACACTGTCTCCTCTACATTGATGAGACCCATCGTAAATTGGGGGACCACTTCATCAAGCACCTCTGCCCCAACCACCAAAATTGGAATTACTCTGTGGCCAGCTATTTTGATTCCTATTCCTGTTCAGACATGGCCTCATCTTGCCATCTTGATGAGGCCACTCTCAGGTGGAGGAACACCACCTCATATTCTAACTGAATAGCCTCCAGCCTTCTAGTTTAAAAAATCCCTCCCTTCCCTCTTCTTCTATTCCCCATTCTGGCTTCTTACCACTTCTCAATCAATCTATCTCTTCCCCCTGGTCCACCCTCCTCTCCCATTAGATTCCTTCCTCTCTAGTCCCTTTACCTTTCCTACTTCACATATCACCTATCTAGCCTCCTTCCCCCCCCCTTTTTTTTCTGGCATCTTCCCCCTTCCCAGCCCTGCAGAGAGGAGTTTCACCCTGAAATGTTGACTATTTCTTCATTTCCAAAGGTGCTGTCTGACACATTGAGATCCTCCAGCACTGTGTTAATTGTCTAATTTTAAAAAGCATAAGATTTCACAGTTAAAAAATGCAGCTGATATAATGGAATGAGACAATTTTTATTTATTTAAAAGGACTGTTTGTCATTTAGCTCAGTCCACACAATGTGCAGTGTAATTGTGTACTGTTTTGCTAATTCAGGAGACGTGAAGGTATGTGGTTCAGATTTTAAAGCAACAATGGTGGTCATGAGGGGAGAGGGGAAGGTAAATATTAGTGGTAAAGATCAAACTGCTGGTGCAATAAATTAGAAAAAAAATGCCATGAGGTAAATTCAGGACAGCCATCAAAATAAAATGACTGCAAGTTCACTGCTCTTAAAGGCATTTCATCAACCAGGATTATTACTGTATCATTTCTCCACACCCCATTTGGGAATCACAGGTATACATAATAACTTTATCACCACCATTCCTTCTTCAAACAATATTCAGAGTTTAAAAACCTTAAATCGAAGAATTGCCCTTCAATTAGCATAAATTTAAACAATGATTTACATGATGGAATAGATGGCTTTGCTGTCAAGTTTGCAGATGATACGAAGATAGGTGGAGGAGCAGGTAGTGTGGAAACAAGGCAGCTGCATGAGGTCTTAGATGGGAAATAGAATGTTGAAAATGCACGGTCATGCACTTTGGTATAAGAAATAAATGTGCAAACTGTTTTCTAAATGGGGAGAAAATCCAAAACTCTTGAGATGCAAAGGGACTTGGGATCCTCGTGCAGAACACCCTAAAGGTTAACTTGCAGGTTGAGTTGATGGCGAGGAAGGCAAATGAAATGATAGCATTCATTTCAAGAGGTCTAGAATATAAGAGCAGGGACATGATGCTAAGGCTTTATAATGCCTCACCTTGAGAGTATCGTGAATAGTTTTGGGCTCCTTATCGAAGTAAAGATGTGCTGCCATCAGAGAGGATTAGGAGGTGCTTCAGAAGGATGATTCTGGGAATGAGTTATCATATGAGGAACAATAGCTTTGGGCCCGTACTCACGGGAATTCAGAAGGGGGGTGGATTTCATGGAAACCTTGCTAATGTTAAAAGGCCTAGGCAGAATAGATGTGGAAAGGATGTTTCCCATGGTGGGGTAATATAGAACAAGAGGGCACAGCTTCAGGAAAGATGGGTATCCATTTAAAACAGATGGGAGAAATTTCTTTAGCCAGAGGGTGGTGACCTTGTGGAATTTGTTACAGGTAGCTGTGGAGGCCAGATTGTTGGATGTTTTTAAGGCACAGCTTGGCATGTTCTTGATTGGACGGGGTGTGATAGGTTACAGGGAGAAGACCAGTGAGTGGGGCTGAGGAGGGAGAAAAAGATCAGCCATGATTGAATGGCAGAGCAGACTTGATGGACTATGTCTTATGGAATCAACTCTGATTGATAGGCTTTGGGGAATATAATACCCCATGTAATACCCCAAGCTGGTAAGCCCCTCCTCAGAACACCATCACTCTTTAAGAATACATCCTTTCAGAAAGGGAGTGTTGCTTTATACATCCAGCAACTTAAGACCATACCAATGCCTGTGTTTCCAGCATGAACTGACAGTCATTAATTTCCAACCTTATTGTGAATTGACTAATCTGATTAACAAAAATAGTCTAATTAAAAGCAATAACTTTAATGGTTCCCAAAATATACATGGTCAAGCAGCAAGAGGCAGTCAAACTGGGAGCACGTAACGGCCAGTTGGAACAAAGGTATTTTTGAATATACCTTGCATTTTGAAAAGAGTATGTGAAATACATGTTAGGAATGAACTTATAACCATTAGATTATGTACAAAGTTTTAAAAGGTCCTTCAGTTTTCTCGTTGTGGAATCAACACAAAGACAAACAAACCTCTAATTCCTTTACGCATTCCTTAAAGCAGACCTTCCACCTTCAAAGACAATTTTATAAATCTAAAAGTTATCTCCTAATTCAATATAAAAAGTGCTTACAAATTTCCCTTTTCCTGACCATAGTAAGAATGGTTACCAATCATTTTAATGGGAATTACTACTCTGGGAGGCAAGAGGTATTCTTCTCATATTTTAAAAAAAGCAAAATGGCTAACTAAATAACTATTTCCTCCAACACATTTAACAGGTTGCAACAGAGACACGCTTACACAATACCCAAAATAGCAATGCTACAGTACAACCACAAATATAACCTAAACAGTTCATTTCTATTTACGGACCGATATAAACTTTAGATATTAAAATGGCTATACCCATTGGAACACACTTCTACTTGCAAATGAGCAAGGATTTCTCTTCCTCAAATGCTGCCTTGAATGCATCTTCTGAATTGTGCAGAGTGCTGCCTGACTTGAGTTCTTTCAGCATTTTGTACATTGAACTTAGTTAACATTTTTCCCTCTTCCCATTGCTAAGCACCACAGTTAAGCCTGCATTTTTTCCACTTAAGGAGATTTTTAAAATATTATTTGCCTTCATGCAAAATGCTGAGCTACATGTCCTCTCTTTTCTTCTCCCCACCCCTACATGTGTAATTTCAGCACAAGATCAGCTCCCAAACAGGGGGTGGGGGGGCAGGTTTTTAACCAGTTCTAAGCTGCTACTATTAAACTTCCACATACATTAATTTCTTCCATCAAAGTACAAGATTCTAAATTCTAACAGGCAATACTTTTCTAAATCCATTTTGAAAAGAAATGAAGTTCTAATAAACTTCCCCCATTTTTTTGCTCAAATGCTATCTGTGCAAGCTTCAGCCTATTAAAAACATACAGCCTACAGGTCTGCTGGATATGCAATCTCAAATTACACAATATATTAAAGCTTTATGACATTATAATGTCAAAGATCATTTGTCAATAAATCCACACTGATCACAAATGGTGATCAGTGCATAGCATGAGGAAGGTCGTAGTGTTAAACAGACAAAAAAAGTGAATGCACAAGAGATGCATTGCAGAGTAAGTAGCAGGTTGCAAAGCAAGAAAAGTGCAGAAATTGAGCTTGATACGTATAGAAGAATGAGTAAGCAGTTTGAAAGAGCAGCACACGGAATTATAAGCTAAAACAAAATGATAATGCAACAAGGTTTGCACACTCCTGTTTTCTCCCAAAGTAGAAAGATAAATAAATATCATGAATCAAAAATAATTTCAAGATGTAGCCAAAAGCAGATTGCTAGATCTCTTCCAAAATGTTTGGGATTCTTCTGATGGCTGAACCTTTCACTAGCCCAAGGTTTCCCAACCTGGGGTACACAGACCCCTTGCTTAATGGTAATGGTCCATGGCATAAAAAGGTTGGGAACTTCTCACTAGCCCTTTTCTAACAATTTGATTATGTAAAACCATATCCTTGGAATCTTTCCACAACAGGACCTGTGGCAATGGAATAAGATCTGCCAAATAAGCTTTAGGAATTCTCTTTCCCAAATTGACACTCATCCATTTGCACAAAATTATATCCAAACCACCATCAGTGCATGGAAAATATTGGAAATCCAAGCAGTCAAATGACAGCATTCCAGACTAGAGTTCAATAATTGCAGATAATCAATCTCCCAATTTCTTTAGACCCATCTTCAGTTTCTTGCTTCCATACAGCCTTGGTTACATTGTCCCATTTACCTTTTTCTCCATGTACTATTTTCCATTTCATTCTCCCCCTTCCACTTCCAAACATCACACAAACTTGTTCTTTCACCAACCTAGTTCTAACAAAATTTCTCTCCTCAGACGTCCAGCAGATCGTGCAACATTTCCAGAATTTTCCATTTTAACCTTAAGTTAAATATCTATTCACTTTTATAGTTGTTATGTGGTAGAGGGCCCGATACTGAGCTGACAACATACAAGTCTATGTAGCGTTAAAAAAAATCAATGAAAACCAAGTTAAAAGGAAATAAAAACAATAGCACTTAAAACAATTAGATATTTTCTTTGCATAGGAAGAAAAGAAAAGTCCTGAGTTTAGGATTAATGATAATTTAGTTTGACAGCATTGAAATGTATAATTCAGTCCCAGTTTGTCACTCCTCTTCCTTTCCAGAATTTTCTGGCCTAGTTTTCGGCGAATTTTGCTGCAATGGAGAAAAAAAAACATGTTTTTAAACAAGTTGAGTTTCGATGAGAATTTACTTTTTTCACAAACTGCCTGAGTTGCTAAGTATTTCCAGCATCTTCAGCTATTATTTCAGATTTCCACTGCCCAAAGGGATTTGCTTTAATCACACTGATTACAATTAGAAACTTATCATACAAGGAATCATCTGACCAAGTATGTCAGTGGAAAGAACCACCAGCCAGACCCCACCTTTCAATCACAGCTCTCCAAGTACATGTTAAACCATGTAATGTTTAAACGTGATGAAGATTTCTGCCTCCACTAATTACTCAGGCAGTGAGATCCAGATCCCTAGAACTTCATGAATAACTTTTTCTATTTCTCCACTCTACTCCCTGGATATTGATTTTCTAGCTTAGGGAATTGAGTTTTTGGGAGGAGGTACAGGAACCTTAGGTCCCAAACCATCAGGTTTAGGAACAGTTAGTACCCTTCAACCATGAAGCTCCTGAACGAATGTAGATAACTTCACTAAACTGAGTCCGCAACCTATGGACTCACTTTCAAGCACTCTGCAACTCATGTTTTCAGTATTATTTATTTACTATTTATTATTTGTTTTTTTTGTATTTGCAGTTTGTCGTCTTTTGCACATTGTTTGTCAGTCTTTGTGTGTAGATTTTCATTGATTATGTTGTATTTTTTTTGACAACGCCTACAAGGAAATGAATCTCAGGGTAGTGTATTGTGACATGTACATTAATAAATTTACTTTGAACTTTATTTACTGTATCTGAGCCCTCATTTAAATCTCCCTGAGCATCTATTTTCTTTAGAAAACAGCCAAATTTTTAGATCCTGATAATGTCTTCCTAAATTTCTTCTGAAGCCATATCTTTCTTGTGATGTGAAGACCAGAACTGTACTGTAGTACTTAGGTGGAGAGTGTTCCTTGGCAATTATTAACACATTCACTTCAGTGTGATGAAGCACAATTTTATTGGTCAGCAATGTTTTCTGATAACTTTAAGCAGCTAATATTTGTAAGCCCAGTGTGCATTTGCAAGCAAATTATCAGATGTGCCAATACAGACTTCACACCAGAGATCACTGGCTAGGAACCCTGTGAGGGCACCAAGACCAGAGTAAATTAGTAATCAGACAAGTCATTTGACCTCCCGATGTGACTCAATTCCACTCTAAATGAATCATCAGGAGAAATCAAAATCAAGGAGATCTAAATTCCAGAGTTAATTGAAGGAAGAGGTTGGGCATGTTCAGACTTTTGTTTCTTGGAGCATATCAGTATGAGAGGAGGGCACATCTTAACACCAAGGGAAATGATTTAAAAGGGATCCAAGGGCCAACTTCTCAGAGGGTAGTGTGTAGGTGTATATGGGATAAATGCCCAAGAGGTATCAATAAAAAACATTTGAAATACATTTGGACAGGTACATTAATAGGAAAGGTTTAAAGGTTTGACATGGGCCAAAGGGGTCTAGCTTAGATGGTCATCTTGATTGATACGGGTAAATTGGGTTTAAACAGCCAGTTTCAATGCTATGAGACTAACATTTCAATTAAATACTCTACTTCAGTAAGCTGACCCAATATTCTATTATATATAACAAAAAACACAAAGTATACAATATGCTGAAGTTTCCCAACGATCTTCAAAATTCATAGTTACAATTCTATAAAATCCTGCAAGACTTCTTGGGGCATTTCTCATGCTCAAGTCCCAGCAGTTTGCCGAGTTTAACAGCTAGTAATTCAGATCAGCGCAGGTTTTTTTGTCCTTCACATTTCTTGCAAACTGCTTTCCATAAAACTTATGGAATTGGGGCAAGAGTTGATTGTGAGATGGGGGATTGATAAAATAAATAGACCGATAACTCTACAATGGCATTATTTTTTAATATTTGGTTGAAGAACACGAGTATGGACAGTGAAAGAAATTTAACTTGTATATTTAGACAATATAATGTAAACTCAAATTTCATGTCACTTGGAATTGTTCGAATACCAAGCAATAGATGAAAATATCAAAATTCAATCTGACCAAAGGTTCTGGCCCACATTACTGGCATTGACAAAACTGAAGTCGTCATTAGCTATCATGTGAAAATATGCATTACATGAAAATTCCTGTACTAGCTTTGGTCCCTCACAGGGACAGAAAAAAAGTAGCAAGTGCATATGGTGTTGAAGAGAAATGTAAAAGAACACAAGAATTAGAAACTAGCTTAGGACATCTGGCCCACTGAGCCTGTTCTATCATCCAATAAGGTCATGGCTAATCTTGTTGTGGAAGCCTCAGCTCTATCTTCCTGACTTTTCCCTACTACGAGAAAATCTATCTGTGTCTTAAATGAGGTATCCTCTACTGTTACTCATTTCTATCCTAAACCAATTCTCCCAAATCTGGAGGCAATGTCCACTAGCTCTTGTCTCATCTACCAAAGGAAACAACATTCCTGCCTCTATCTCTTTCATAATTTCATGTTTCCTTAACATCTCCTCTCATTCTCTGAATATAGACCCAGATGACTTCATCTTTCTTCATAGGCTAACTGTCTCATCTCTGGGATCACCCAGATGCCAGTACATCTTTTCTCAAGTAAGGAGACCAGAACTGCACGCAGTACTCCAGAGTAGCCTCACCAGTACCTGTACAGTTGTAGCATAACCTCCCTGCTCTTAAATTCAATCCCTATTGCAATGAAGGCCAACATTCCATTTGCTTTCTTGATACCCTTTTGTATCTGCAAACCAACATTGTGAGATTCAAGCACAATTACTCCCAAATCTCTGTGCACAATATCTTGCTGCAATCTTTCACTATTTAAATAATATGACCAATTCTTTTCCTTCCAAAGTGGATGATCTCACGTTTACCTACATTAATGAAATAAGGCACCTAAGAAATGGAAGTGGAAGATGATGAGCTTGACCCAGCCTGAAATTTTTCAATTAAAGTCTCCTTTTCAGCTTCTACTGTGCATTTAAGATTACTCCATTTGGTTTTCCTATGATTTGTTGGTGCCTCACTCACACACGGAATAAGATTAAGATTAAGTAAATAGCAGGAAAGATAAAGTACCAATAAAAGAAAACACTGCCAAACACAGGATTCCAGAACAATTTCATTTTCATTCTCTAGTTTTCATCTAACTTTCCTCAGAAATAATTCCCTTCACAAATATTTCATACCTTCATTCCTGAAACTCTGCTCCTAGAGACAGCAGGATTTGTATTCCTAGAAATCCTGGATGCTTCTGTCATCATACTGAAAGATAAACAAAAGCTTACAAAGAGACACAAAGAGCAAGCACACAAATTTCAATCCTACTGACCAACGATCCCGTAGAATGTAGAAGCACACTCAGCAATACCAGAATCAGAGAGCTCTATTTTCAATTGAACAAAGAATTAGCCCATACAACTACATAAATAGAAAAATTAACGAATCACACTTTGAGGTAATAGTTGGACAGATTAGTCCTTTTCCTACATTGTGCAAGCTCTAAAAATACAGATTTTATCATCTAAAAACTTTCACACAGGGATCTTAGAACAAATCAACTTCCACTGCTCGCATATTTGGCATCATGTTTCCTTTTAATACAAGCTAGGTACAAACTAGGACAAAAAATGAATCTGGACAATTCTGTGAAATTCATAAAAAGAATTTAAGTACTTAAACTGCATCGCTCTTAGTTATGCAGCCACACACATTGGAAGTGAGCTTGCATGCCTACTCTGCAGTGATACAAAAGCCATTTACTCCTGTTGAGGCCAATCAGTATAACTATTACAGATTATGTTAGTAGTCTTTTTTGTTCTAAAGAGGGAATGGGTTTTGGAGCAGATTTGAAATTCAAACCTTAAAATACAATTATAGTACCGGAAGCTGAAGACAAGCCAAAACTAAAGTGAATCCCACAAAAAAATAACTGCAATTTTTTACAACCCTTAATCTTTTAGCAATAACCATCCTGCTGGAGGAACTCAGTGGTTTCAGTAGCATCTGTACAGGGGGAAGAGACACTGCTCAACTCATTGAGTTTCTCCAGCAAGTTGTTTGCTGCTCCAAATACAGCATCTGCAGTGTCTTGTCTCCTCACAAGCTTCTACTCTCTCTTCTGAAAAGCAAGTATTGGTATTTCACAAGGTGGACTGGCGGAACGGACTGAAACAAGGCAGGTAAAATTTAACAAAAGTGCCAAAGTACAAGCTTTAGTAGAAGAGACTACATAAAGGGGCTCCACAAACTGAGAGACCAGTGTATTTACAGTCACAAACCTGGAAAATAAATGGCAGATTGTGAAAGCTACTAAGAACAAAACACTGAATTAGAGTCATAGCCTGTGCTGAACCAGTTAAATTGCCTACTCCCAATCAACCTGCACTGGGACCGTATCCCTACCATCCATGTACCCAAACAAATATCTCAAACATTGAAACTGAGCTTGCACCACTTGTGCAGACAGCTCGTTCCACTCTCAACCCCAAGTGAAGAAATTTCCCATCATGAAGAATTCTAGTTTTCATAAACAGCGGCTGGCTACAATGCAAGTCATGAACCTTTACAAAATATTAGTTTGCCCATGTTAGTACACAGAATCAGAATCTGATATTTGTCAGGAAATTTGTTTTGCCACAGCAGTACACTCCAAAACATAAAAATTACTGCAAGTTGCAATAAGGAATATTTAAAAACACAAATAGTCCAAAAAAAGAGTAAAACAGTGAGGTGGTGTTCACAGACCATTCAGAGATCTGACAGTGGAGGACAGAGAAGCTGTCCTTAATATGTTCAGAGCAGGTCTTCAGGCTCCTGCACCTCCTCCATTTTGGTAGTATTGAGAAGAGAGCATATCCACCATATTCTCAGCATATTTCATGAATGATGCAAGGCCTTGGAGATGGTGCAGAAAATATTTACTGGAATAGTTTCAGAGTAGTGACTAATGCTATAGGGAAAGCATGAAATTATTGGGAAAAGGTGAGGGAGAAATGCAAGAGATATGTTTAACTAACATAGGTAAATGGAAAGAATCTGGCCCCATTAGTGGAAAGAGAACAAAATGGAGGAGCAGCAAAAAAACCGAAGGTAACACACACAATATGCTGGTGGAACGCAGCAGGCCAGGCAGCATCTATAGGGAGAAGCACTGTCGACGTTTTGGGCCAACACCCTTCATCAGTCCTGACAAAAGGTCTCGGCCTGATGCATCGACTGTGCTTCTCCCTATAGATGCTGCCTGGCCTGCTGTGTTCCACCAGCATTTTGTGTGTGTTGCTTGAATTTCCAGCATCTGCAGATTTTCTCGTTTCTGCGTTTTTTAAAAACCAAAGTTGACCTGAGAAAACTTTTTTTGCATTTGCTGTTAGCTTCATGGCCTCACAACATAGTAACAGTGCTTTCAATTATGGCTCAAAACACAAACTATAGATCACTGCTTGAATGGGAAAAAAACTGCAAGGCGATGGGAAAGGAGAGATGGGACTAGCTGTTCACAAAGTGGTGGCTCTTCCTGTGTGTTGATGGACAATTCCATCTTTAATTAACATTCTCCATGATAAAAAACTTGTACCGAGACAGAAAAAGCTTTGCAGCCACTAAGCCTTCATAGCCACGGCATTCTTACCTGACATGCATATTAATTTCACCAAACATGATCATCAAATAAAAAACTTTAGAAATCAGAACTGATTTCCTGCTCCAAAGATTTAACTTCTCTGGCTTACTGCACAATTTTGAACCCTGTTCTCCAAGGATATTGGACAAGAGAACTTCGGGTGCAGGAACAGAGTTGGACCTCGTCCAAATGGCTATTGCAAAGCAGTGAGTATTATCAGTGATTTAACACTGGCAAGCATCAGAACCCCAAGCCTGTCCTCAAGCAAACAGCACAAATGAAAAGGATTAAATTGAGTTTTTCGTAAAACTGAACTGGAAACACAGAGGAACCTGAAATTAACGTGTTTCTTAGCCTTTGTAAATGTTATGTTTCAGTGAAGAGAAGGGAAGTTGGTAACAGAAACAAAATTCACAGGTCACCTGGTGCACAGTGAAAAATTTAGTCACAATGGCCAATAAATTAGAAAGGCTTTTTTGTATCCTTTTCTAATACAATGGCATTTTAATACATGTCAATAGATGGCTAGAAAAAAACTATCCATTTTTATGCCTTTGGCAAATAGAGTGATGTTGTTTAACACAGTCGAGATGTTTATCTACTTTTTACTACGGTAGTATAAATCACTTCACCTGGCTCGAGCAACATGTGTTTGGTGAAAAGGAGATTTGCAGCTTTCTGGAAAAACATCTGCTATAGGACGAAGGGAATCTCCTGAAAATTCCAGAGGTTTGCGGACCCTCATCCCCAGCTCAGATGCTTCTCTGTTGGAAATCTTGGCCATTCTGTTATTTGGAGCAATAGTCTCAGAATCTTGGCTTGTTACAGACTTCTGGGCACTACTGCCCTGTCTGAATGTTGCTGTAGTTTCTGTTGGTTTTGCTCTCAATGAATTTCTAATAGCTGGTCTTGCCTGAATGAAGTCACCCACAGAAGCAAAGTGGTCAGGTTCAACATCTCCTGCAATCACATGAACAAAAATCATGAAGAGTTTTACAAGCAGCAGTTTTTAAAATGTACGAAGTAAAAATTACTCTTGCAAATCCACTTATAAATGTAATTATTGCACATTGCATTAAATGTTAGAACATGAATCATTAATCAACCCTAGCCCAAAACCTCACTATTTATTTCCACTCACAACATTTTACAAAGGCTAAGAAACACATGAAGTTCAAGTTTCCCTAGTGTTTCTAGTTTGGTTTTACTAAATGCTCGATTTAATCCTATGCCTTTTACAGAGTGAGCATGTTGCAACGTGAAAGAAAGCTGGATATAAAAGAACAAGGACACAACAAAAAGAGCTGCACTTGCCAGTTCTGACGATTCTACATGGACACAGGTTGTAATATCCCAAAGGATGAACAATTCAGTCACTCAGGGAATGCGGATGAAAGCAATTATTTTGTTTGGTACTAAAGAAATGCGCTGCGGAACATTTATTTTCAGAGGATGATAGGAACATATTAAACAGAAACAGGCACAGACCATTCAAGCCCCTCACTGCTTTTCAGTATGATATGTTAATCCCATATTTGTTTACTGATCAAAATCAATTTCAGTCTTTAAAGTACCTGACCCTCTATGAAGAATCTCTTCTCATCTACATTCTGAATGCCAGGACTCTTTATTTTGAGACTATGTGCCCCAATTCTACTCACCCAAGGTAAGAAATCTTAATATTTGTTCTTTAAAATTCTACAATTATGGGCCCAGACTACCTAGTTTCTCATTCCCCTCATGCTAGGTATCAGTCTCAGGAACACTGTCCAGGACAAAAATACATTTCCCCACCACAGCCTTCCTCAACCAAACCACTGACTCACTCTATCTGTTCAAATAGGGCTCCAGCTACAACTCAAAGTGAAATAAACCTAGCAAAGGCCTCATGCATTTACCCTGGTGTCTCTGTCGCCGAATGGGCACATCCAGAATCTCTCTTGACTCGGTCTTAGTAACCGGAAACGGTTGATCAGCTTCTTGATCAGGTGGAATTGCTGTTGGTGGTCGCAAATCACACTGATCCTGATGACAGGAAAAGACAAATATCAAGTTTTAGAAAGTTAATGTTTTATTACACACTTTTTCAACAGAATCAGACATTCTTGCCTCCTCCTGTGCATTAGGTTTCTGCATTCTTTTTTTATTCAAGTCAGAAAGGCCAAGCACAATTTATTTGAAATGAACTTTGTCAGAAGATTTAAAAGGAATCTTTTTTTGTCAAGAGAGACCCAGTTTAAGCAGAATTACTACCGACTCAAACATTCTGCTTCCGTTAAAAACAACCAGACCAAGTTGAAGATGTTAAGATATCCATTACTATCTTGTCTGTGAGATAATAATTGTAGGCTTGAGGGTAAAATTTTGCAGTTAGCAGCAAAAGCAACCATTCTGTGAAATGAAAATTATACTTAGCTTAAATGGATCTCCCAAAGGCAACCTACTGAGCAAAGGATGTACATCTCATCATACAGCCATTGAAACATCACCACACTAAGCACCTACAAATTAAGATTGTTTCTCAAAAAGCGGTTGGTACTTTTGAAACAAATCATTGTCCTAATGTTGGAACTGTAGTGAGCAATTTACAGATAGCAAGTTCCCACAAAAGGGAGAAAATAATGACCCTATACCCTTTGGTAACTGCCCCACTCTTCAAGGAACAGTATTTTTCTATGAAACGCAAGAACAGTTTTACTTAAATTTCTCAGCCAAAGGATCAAAACATCTTCCAATGTTTAAATCAGTACAAGACCAATTGCTTGTGTACAATGTCCGGTGTATGTTACTAAAAAGGGCTTCTTTGGTTTGTTACGAGTAGGAATGTTTCTTTGTCTGTTAAATGTTTCTCTTGCCGTTGTTTCGCTTTAGAATGGCTGATATGGTAATTGTATTCATTTGTTAATCAATGGGGAATGTTATTGTGTTTTGTGAGGCTGGGAACTTGAGGGAGGGGTTGCGCAGGCTTGGGGGTGAAGGGAGTCGGCAGGAGAGACGGACAAGGAAGGTGGACGGGCACTGGACGGCTCGTAGGACCACCGCGACTGGCGCTGGACGGCTCGTAAGACCACCGGGTGGTCCCAGGGGTGACGACGTGGCTGTCGGATGATTCGTTGATTGAGCTCCTACGATGTGCACTACACTGACTGAACTTTGATAAGTTGGCGCCTTTTGTTTTTTTCTTTCCTTGTATATATATATTGTATTGCCTAATACTTCTTTAGTTAATGTTAGTAAATTCTATAAAGTGTATGTCATAACGGTATTTGGTATGAAGTTGATACGGTGAGCGGCGCGAGGCATAAACTCGATTCTCACAGCACCTGCGTGTACGGGAGGTGGGTTGGTGTGTGGCTGGATCTCCTTTTCCCCTAGACATATACCAGCCTGTTGGGTAAGTGTTACATTTGTGGGGTGCTGGTCCGGGATTGGATTGTCAGGGGGCTGTGGAATCGCGCAGGTAGTGAGCGAAGATGGAGAGAGATAAAATTGTTCACTGGTGCGGATTTGAAGGTGTACTGGTACAGTACGCATGCATAGTGAGCGGAGTGGATTTTCAAGTTTTGGGAGATACGTTAGTGCAGGGGTTAAGTTTGGTGAAGGGTATTGGGCAGGTAGAATTGGTAGCTAGACGGTGTGGTAAAGAGATGGAGTCTAGCTGGGTGTTGGTTCGTACGAGTGCTGACGTCAGGACGTTGGAACTGCCGGCGACGGTCAGTGTACCGGGGGAGGAGGGGCTGTGGGGGCTCCACACCCTCTCCGAGGATGAGGCTGAGGAGACTTCGGAGGAGGAGCTAGAGCTAGAGGAAAACCCAGAGAGGTGGCAGGCACTAGCGGAGGGAGGAGGGAGTCGTGACTAGGCCCCGCTCCCCAGGTAGGGTGGAAGCCTCTGAGCTGGCAGCCGCACTTAACTCCCCGGTGGGAGTGGCCGAGAGGCCACGGCTGAAGCTGGGGGTGTTCTCCGGAGCCAAGCCTACTCCGGACGGGGAGGTGGACTATGAGACCTGGATCGAGCATACGTCCTTGATGTTAGAGGAGTGGCCAGGCTCGGAGGAGGAGAAGCGGCAGCGATTGGTGGGAAGTTTGAGGGGTTTAGCAGCCAAAACAGTTCGGGAGTTGAAAGCTGAAAAGTCTGGGGCCTCAGTGGAGGAATGTATAGAAGTTTTGGAGGGAGCGTTTGGGTTGTCAGGGGAACCCTGGCTGCTTTTAGCAGAGTTCCAACGCCTGGAACAATGGAGAGGGGAAAAGCTCTCCGAGTACATATTTAGGATGGAGGGGATGCTCTCGGGGCTGCGGCGCCGGGGGGTAGTGAAGGCACCGGACGTGGCTAGCGTGAGGATGAGTCAGTTATTCAGTGGCTCTCTGGAGGAGGACAAGGTGGCGTGGACTATTTGGCAGGCTTATAGGAAAGGCTCCCCTCCATCGTTCGGGCAACTGATTAGAGAGATGCGGGAGGAAGAGAGAGCGTTGGGGCGGAAAAGGGGCGCGGGCCTATGGGAGCGATCCTCAGCGATACAGGAAGTGGTGGCTGGGTGGAGGAATGACAACCCACCGAGGGGTAGAGAATCCCCTCTGGAGGGGAGGGACAGGGAAGGTACCCACTCTCAGGGACGACCAGTGCCTTGGGTTGGGAGTGGGAGTCGTCCTGGGAGAGGAGGGGCGGCAGGCAGCGTGTGCTTTAACTGTGGGAAAGAGGGGCATTTCAGGCGGGACTGTGGGCAGCCGAGGGTGTGCTATAGCTGTGGAGAGGAGGGACACTTTAGGTGGGATTGTGAGAGACCAGGAGTTCCACGGAGGACAAGCCCCCCTGCGACTAAGAAGGGGGAGGTGTCGGGAAACTTAGGAGAGGCTCAGTGAGGGAACGGACTGGAGCCTCTGGAGGAACACGTTCCCAGAGATCAGCCAGGGGACCACCGGGTGCCCACGCCTCTATTCCAGATGGGCTGGTAGGACCCCGTGCCAGTGTGGGTCTACGGATAGAGGGAGTTTACGCAAAAGCCGTTCTGGATACGGGATCGCAGGTGACCTTATTGTACCGGTCTTTCTACAACCAATATCTAAAGCATTTGCCCGTAACCCCATTTGACGCCCTGCAGATTTGGGGTGTGAGTGAGGGTGACTACCCGTACGATGGGTACCTATCGGTGAGATTGGAGTTCTCGGAGGGCGATGTGGGAGTGTCCGAAGCTATTGAGACGTTGGTGTTGGTGTGTCCTGACCCGGTGGAAACCGGTGGTGCTGCCCTCCTGGTGGGGACTAATTCCCCGTTGTGCGACGGCTCCTGGGAGCTTGTAAGGAGAAAGCGGGGGAAGACTTTCTGGAGACCCTCTCGGTGCATCCAGTGTTTCGAGCAGTGTTCGAAGAAGGGATTGCCTCCCTTGGACTGGACCCGGAGTGTAAACGAGGGACGGTGTGGTGTACGCAGGCGAGGCCCAAGGTGATCCGACCCAGGGAGGTAGCACTAGTGATGGGGACCCCCAGATTCCCAGGAGTGCCGACGGGCGAAGCCCTGTTAGTAGACACCCCGGACGATCTTGAAGGGGAGACACGATTTCCAGCGGGGGCGCTGGTGAGGCCCGAAGTGCAGAGACCAGGGGTGGTACATGCGAGGCGTATAGCTATAAGTGTCAGGAACACCACAGCAAGAGACATCACCTTTAAGAGGGGAATGCCGCTGGCACATCTGTTCCCGGTGACGGTAATGTCTAGCGCACCAGTGAGGACCCCTAACGGGGAGGGATCGGAGCATCGAAGGGAGCTGACCGCTGAAGTCTTTAACTTCGGGGATTCCCCTGTGTCGCCGGAGTGGAAACACAGGCTAGTGGAGAAGATGCTGAAGATGGAAGCTGTTTTTTCTCGGGGCGAGTTTGATGTTGGCTGCTCCAAAAGCACTCGCCACACCATTCGGGTGATGGAGGACACCCCGTTCTGAGAGAGATCCCGGCGGCTGGCTCCGGCAGATGTTGAGGACGTGCGGCAGCACTTGTGCACGTTGAAGGAGGCCGGAATCATAGCTGAGTCCCGAAGTCCTTATGCGTCCCCAATAGTGGTGGCACGGAAGAAGAATGGGCGAGGGCGCATGTGTGTTGACTACAGGACGTTGAATCGGCGAACTGTCCCTGATCAATATACTGTCCCAAGAGTGGAGGATGCGCTGGCCTGCCTGAGCGGTGCTAAGTGGTTCAGTGTGCTGGATTTAAGAAGTGGGTATTACCAGATCCCGATGAGTCCAGGCGATAAAGAGAAGACTGCTTTTATCTGCCCGCTGGGGTTCTTTCAGTTCGAACGAATGCCCCAAGGCATATCGGGAGCCCCAGCCACCTTCCAGAGGCTCATGGAGAGAACTGTGGGGGATATGAATCTGTTAGAGGTGCTGGTGTACCTGGACGATTTGATAGTGTTTGGATCGACTTTGGAGGAACATGAGGAGAGGCTGTTGAAGGTGTTGGGCCGGCTTAATGAAGAAGGGTTGAAGCTTTCCCTGGACAAATGCCAGTTCTGCAAGTCGTCGGTTAGCTACGTTGGCCATATCATTTCACGAGAGGGAGTGGCTACTGATCCAACCAAGATAGAGACCGTGACCACCTGGCCGAGACCCCAGAAAGTGGGCACTCTGCGCTCATTTTTGGGGTTCTGTGGGTATTACCGGCGATTTGTGAAAGGATACGCCAAAGTGTGTCACCCGTTGACTCAGCTGTTGTGTGGCTATCCCCCGGTGGGAAAGAAAAGGGGACCAGAGGCAGGACGCTGGAGGATACTGGAACCCGGCGGAACCTTTTGGCTCGAAATGGGATGATCAATGTGAAGAGGCGTTCCGATCTTTGAAAAGGGCACTGACCCAGGCCCCGGTGTTGGCTTTTGCCAATCCCCAGAAGCCATATGTGCCTTCTGGCAAACTCCAGCCGAGATTTCATGGGAGTTTTTTTTTCAGCAGTGGCTTTCTCTTTGCCACTCTCCCACAAAGCTGCGACTGGTGAAGCACCCGGGCGACAGTAGTTGTATGTGCAGTCTCTCCCATCTCACCAACTCCTTCAGAGTTGTCATAGGTCTCTTGGTGGCTTCCTTCACTAGTCCCCTTTTTAGACGGTCATTCCATTTTTGAGGACAGCCTGTTGAAGGCAGATTTACAGCTGTCCATATTCTTTCCATTTCTTGATGATTGACTTAACTATACTCCAAGAGATATTCAGTGACTTGGAAATTTTCTTGTATCAATCTTCTGACTTGTGCTTTTCAATAACCTTTTCGCAGAGTTGCTTGGAATGTTCTTTTGTCTTCATGGTGTATTTTTTGCCAGGATACTTACTCATCAACAGTTGGACCTTCCAGATCCAGGTATATTTTTACTACTATCAATTGAAACACTTTGACTGCACACAGGTGATCTCCATTTAACTAATTAAGTGATTTATAAACCCAATATACCAGTGATGATTTGGTGTGTCATATTAAAGGAGGCCAACACTTACGCAATCAATTATTTCGTATTTCATATTTGTAATTAATTTAAATCACTTTGTAGAGATCTGTTTTCACTTTGACATGAAAGTATCTTTTTCACTTGGTCAGTGTCAAAAAAAAGCCACATTAAATCCACCGTGATTCAAAATTGTTAAACAGTACAACGTGAAAACTTCCAAAGGGGATGAATACTTTTTTATAGGCACTGTATATACTGGGATAATAAATTAACCAAACTAAAAAGGATATATCAAACTTTGACATGTTATGGAATCATCATGTAGTTTTCTTTAAACCAAGTAAATTATAATTCATCACAGCTTCTGTAAATACACTAAAATCTCACATACATACAAATTAACAGATCTTTTCTTACTGAAGTAAAGTCTTCTAGACGTCAACAGTTTTCTAAAGGCACTAAGTATTGCTGTTAGAGTGGGATGGCTTAACTAGGAATTTGTTTGTAAAAAGCATACACGTTTTTACCTGATGATGATATATTACATCTTCTTCCAAAGCTATACCACAGAACTCACAAGGAATCATGACATCGCTATGCCTTAAACCTCCAATTGGACCATATGACGGCAGTGAATGATCTTCAGTAAAGTATTCTCGATTCACGTGATGTTGCTGGGAGAAAATGTCATTTGTCCTAGGTGTGGAGACCCTTTGTAGTGGCAGTGGCGGAATGAGTGTATTACTTTTACTAAACGATGCAAAGGCACTTACAGGATTACAGCCAGTCTGAAAAAGACAATTCTAGTCAATTCTTCGAAAATGGAAAGCAAAGGCGGAGCAAAGAAGCTACTGAGTGAAAAGTTGAAAGAAAAAAAAGATACTCACCCTTTACCATATATAGTCAGTGGCCACTTTGTTAGGTATGCCTGATCATTAATGCAAATACTGGTCAGCCAATCATGTGGCAGCAACTCAAGGCATAAAGCATGCAGACATGGTTAAGAGCTTCAGTTTCAGTTGTTGTTCAGACCAAATATCAGAATGGGAAGAAAACAATCTCAAAAACTGCTGATCCCCTGGGATTTCTCATGCACAACAGTCTCTAGAGTTCACAGAAAATGGTGCAAAAAAAATTATCCCATGAATGGGTGTTCTGTGGGCAAAAATGCCTTACTGATGAGAGGGTCAAAGGAGAATGGCCAGATTGGTTCACACTGACAGAACCTCAAACAGTGATGTGCAGAGCAGCATCTCTGAATGAACAACACATCAAACCTTAAAGTACAGTGGTGCTAGAAAACATTGCTGCACGTCTCATGTTTGTAAAAGACCACCTGGATGTTCTACAATGCTTCTGGAACAATATTCTGTGGACAGATGAGACAAAAGTTGAACTTTCTGGCAGAAATGCACGTGGCTATGCTTGGAGGAAAATGGGAACTACACAACAACACCAAAACCTTATCCCAACTGAGGAGCATGGTGGAAGGAGCATCATGCTTTGCTGCCTCCGCGCATGGACAGCATGCTATCGTTGAGGGAACAATAAATCCAAAATTGTATCAAAGCATTTTACAAGAGAATGTCAGTGTAGCAGTCCATCACCTGAAGCTTAATAGAAGTTGGATAATGCAACAAGGCAATGATCCAAAACACAAGAGTAAATCAACAACAAAATGGTTTAAAAAGAAAATTTGTTATTTTGGAATGGCCGAATCAAAGTCCTGACCTTAATCCTATAGGAATGTTGTGGAAAGACCTGAAGCAAGCAGTTCATGCAAGGATGCCCACCAACATCCCAGAGTTGAATCAATTTTGTAAGGAAGAATGGCCTAAAATTCCTCCAAGCCAATGTGCAGGACTGGTCAACAGTTACAGGAAACATTTGGTTGAAGTTATTACTGTACAATGGGGGTCACACCAGTTACTGAAAGCAATACACATAATATTGGATCATTTTTCTCAATAAATAAATGCATAAGTATAATGTTTTTGTGATATTTATTTAATTGGGTTCTCTTTATCTAGTTTTAGGACTTGCATGAAGATCTGATCACATTTTAGGTCATATTTATGCAGAAATAGAGAAAATTCTACAGCATTCACAAACTTTCTAGCACCACTGTATAGGCCAGAGCAGCAGAAGATTACACCGAGTTACAGTCCTATACCTAATAAAGTGGCCAGAGTGTATAACTTTATTGTTAATAGTGTCTTCTAACCTACAAATGAGTTTTAATAAGTTTCTTCAACTTTCAATAGAGATCTGTTTAGATCGTACTTGTTTTATAAAGACAGTGACTTTATTTAATTTTGAGCTGCCTGCTCCTGCTTTGAATTCTGGCTTTTTTTTAAAAAAAAGAAATTTACTTTGCTTTAAAGGCATATGTTTGCAATATTTTATTCAGTTGGGAACCTTATGTCTACTCCTGACCAACTTGTACAGAGTTTTGGATTGGGTAAATTGTTTCCACACAGTTTAATGCAAGTTATATTTTTCCATTTTTATTTTACTTTTTGTTATAATCATGACACCCAATTAAGTAGTTCCAGGATGGCTTATCACAATGCCAGTATATCGTAACCTTAGTTGATTATAATCAAACTCAGTTTTTGTTTCAAGGTTAAAATGTTTAATTACTCATTAAAATATAAAAACATTTCATAATTAAGCATTATTAAATTTATAATCTTACCTAGTTAAGATATTTACTACATCAAATTTGCAATATAGGAATACACCAATCAACTGAAGTGTTGTGGGAGGCTTAAACATTGAGACTGGAACACCGAAACAGTAGACGGTGTGCTCGCTAATTGCCGGCTGCTGTTGGAGGTAGGCCCCGCTACTCGAGCAATCCCCCTCTCTCTCTTGATGGAGTGAGAGCCTATAGGTCCTCGAGACGGTGGGGGGGGGGGGGGGGAGTGCTTGGAGAAGTGACACAGAAGGTTGTAACACTGGAACAGCGAGTTGCTCGTCTGCACTCTCGATGTTGCAGGAGCAACCTCTCTCTCCCTTGCTGGAGGGAGAGGGAGCCTGTCTGAGTTACTGAAGTGCTCAGTTATGGACTCTGGATCAAGGATTCTTTTTGGGGGCTTCTGTTGTTGCTTGCATGGTGGGGGAGGGTGATGCTGTTACTGCTGTTTGTACGAAGAGAGGGAAGAGTGGGACTTCGGGGCTTTGATATTTCTTTCATTCATTCTGTGGCGTTCCTATTTCATGGATAACTGTAAAGAGTTCAATTTCAGTTTGTATTCTATACAGTCTCTGCTATTAAAATGAACCTTTGAACCTAATTAATCCACGTCAACATTTCTCCTCCGCTCAGGCCTCCTCCTCCCTCTCATGTAATGTTATCTGACCTCCCTCTGGATCGATACCATTTCCCTAAATTATTTATTGAATTTAAACATTATGGCACTTCCTGGGCAAAGAACTTTTTTCTCTAAATTTCCAAGATCCCTTCCAGATTATTTACATTTAGAGCTTCTTGTTTTGAAATCCCATAAGTGGAAAACAGTTGAACTCTGCTATTCTGCTATCCTATTTTTCTGAAATCCTGGCAGTTCGCCATATGGCTCCCTGGCTGATGCACCTGTGTCCCCCAGCTTTCCATGAAGCCTGCTGTAAAATTTATTATGCTGATGTAGTTTAAAGTGTATTGGGGCATCAATGAGAAGAACATCCAATAATATGGAAAATATGGCAATCTAGCATCAAAGACCTGAGCACACAGGATTAATGGACAATGTCTCCATGTATACATCATCTGTTTTTCAAAGCAGTCAGCACTATGAATTTTTCCTCATTTCAGAATGATATAAAAACAATCAGGAAGTAAAATAATATTTTTCCACCAATTGCGTAAGTATTTCAAAATTTACTTTCAATTACTTTTCTGCTTATTACTGTTATTCCAAGACAATAAACTAAATGGAACCCATCTGAAACTTGGGTTAATCCTTACTCAATGCCACCAATTGAAAAATGTCTTGGACAAAAATGAGGTTCTCCAAGGTAGAAAAGAGCAAACACTTAAGTCTACATCTCACTATCTTTGTCCTTGCTTTGTAGATTAAACAGCCATAACGTAGCTACATTAATACAATTGTGGAAGAGCAAATACAATGGCAGATCAGATTACTTGTACCAAACAGGGTGAAGAACAATACAAACTGTTCTTACTAAGTTTGTTGAATGTCGAAGACACTTGAATTACAAGCAACAGTACCACAAGAAAATACTACTTTAAGAATCAATAATTGGAATACATGAAACAAGGTCCAAGGTAAGAAGCCACATTGGACAAACTGTACCTGATGAAGAATTAGTTCTTCTTCAGGGAAAAGTTCTTCACAGAATTCACAAGGCAACATCGTGACATCTGAAAAAAAGTAAATTGTTACTGAAAATTAAAATTTCTGCAACTCTTTTTTAATTTAAATTCAATCTGACAGATAAATGAAAGTTTTCAAACAAAACTCACAATAAGAGATCTCAAATAGGCCCTTTTTGGATGCAATCCAAAGTGCAAGGCTGCCATCACATTGAATTAATTGGCAAGTCAGGAGGGAAGGAGACAAACTGAGAATTTGCTGGTATCTTTATTTGCACTTTGACTGTTCAATGCTATCATTAGGTAACAAATTTTAAATCTGTTCAATCCACACTTGCACAACATTGAGCAAAGAGAAAAAGAAACTTAAAACATAAAAATGAAAGACAAATCTGGAATTTCAGCAAAAGTTGGAATGAAAATGATAGGACCCAATAAAGTGGAATGTCAAGTTTTATTTGCTAATGCAGTTACCAAATCTCCCCCTGTGAATCACAGCAGTTGATGCAACAATGACTCAGTAAACTACACAAAGATAATCTCTAATTTAGCCTGGTGCCAAATCTGCTAACCCGGCTGAGCTAGCTGTTTGACAAAGCACAAACTGCTATCAGAAAGCTTCAGCTGAGAAATTTTGCCTACTATTCCTGATTTAAATAACACTCCAGCAAATGGCTCAGAAGTGTACATGGTGAGAACATTACAAATGTAATAATTTGTCACATAGTTGCCTATCCAACTTTTAAGCATCCATAAATTTAGTTATGGATACTTGTCTGTGGAGCTCCTTCCCAGAAAAAGTGTCAAAATTTAAGGAGGAATTTTGTTACTGCTGTGATATGTGAGTTGGCAGCTACAAAACAAAGAAACCGAAAAGAACCCATTAAAACAAAAGATCATCAAACACCCAATGTGGGGAGGAAAAGAACAAACTGTGCAAGTAATAAAAGTATGCAAATAGCATTCAGAAATGAATACCACAATAACATGCATTAAATTGCGTTTATAAATTAAGCATGTGCTACTGTGATGGGAAGTTGTGATAGGAAGCTTTAATCAAAAAAAAAAACAGATTGCCTTAAAAGTTACAAAGGATGGACTTTAGCATATTCAGGATTGCTTTCGAAAAGTAAAATAAATATTGGTTGCAACAAAAAGAAATGCTTACTGAGGTTTCACTGTATATTAAAGAACAATGTTTTAATTGGGGAAACCAATAGTGAACTTTGAACAAAACCTGCCACTCCAATGATAGGAGTAAAAGATAAACTAAACAAACTATAAATTCAGAACAAAAACAGAAAATGTTAAGAATCTGGTTGGGATTCTGGGGAGGGAGAAGATGTCACATTGAGTCCTAGGACACTATCAGAATTTCTAAGCTATCCAAAAAGTGCTTCTGAATTAGATTAAGTTACCTGCAAATAATTTATGAATATAATTTATTTTCTCTTGAGGGATTATGTGTCCTTCATGACTTTCAGAGAACCACCTTTTACAATCTACTACCTGAAATAGGGAGAGGCAAGCAGAGATCTGAGTCTCCATTCTCCCCAAACCAAAGACTAAATAATGACTTGAAATGAATGAAGTATACAGGTAGTCCCCAAGTTACGAACGTCCAACTTACGGACAACTCGTACTTACGAACTGAGGAAGGAGAACACCGTCGCCATTTTAAGTTGTTACCGTTGACACTGTGTTGAGTGTTTAACTTTGTATTTGGCTTAAATTTTTCTTAGTAAAGTTCACCCTAACCCTGCCCGCCCCCCTCCCCCACCGTTGTTCAGCTGGTGGTGCAGTGAGATCAGCACTGGGCTGGAAAACGGAGTTTCCCGAGTTCGATCCAGTGATAGACCGTTCCCGTGCCGGGTTGATGTCGTTCCAGTGACTACGTACTATCCGTGCTGGGTTGATGTTGAGCTCGCAACTCGACCTCGTAAAAAAAACTGCCATCTCCAGTTTAAATTCCCACGCAGAATATTGTGGAGGATCAAATACCCAAACCCAGCACAGCCCCCACTTGTCCCATTTAGCCTGTCTCAATGTGGTGGTCCTTAGGACCCAGAGGACATCAGGAGCCGGCAAAGCTCGGGAGCCGCTGCCTGCAGTGTTTCTGTCCACTGATGGGAAGCGATCGCGATTGAAAATAAAGTGGAAATAATAAAGTGTCTGGAAAGAGGTGAAATGCCATCAGTCATTGGAAATGCGTTAGGCTACAGTTGGTCAACAATCGGAACAATTTTAAAGGATAACAGATAAAGTGAGAATAATGGAGCATGTGAAAGGCGCTGCCCCGATTAAAGCTACAATTATTACTAAGCAACGGAGTGGTTTAATTATTGGAATACATATGTTTCTTAAGTGTTTTATATGCATAGAAAGGTAAAATATATACTATATACTAGGACAAACAATAGACAATAGGTGCAGAAGTAGACCATTCAGCCCTTCGAGCCTGCACTGCCATTTTTAGATCATGGCTGATCAATTCCTATCAATACCCGGTTCCTGCCTTGTCCCCATATCCCTTGATTCCTCTATCCATAAGATACCTATCTAGCTCCTTCTTGAAAGCATCCAGAGAATTGACCTCCACTACCTTCCGAGGCAGTGCATTCCAGACCCCCACAACTCTCTGGGAGAAGTTTTTCCTTAACTCTGTCCTAAATGACCTACCCCTTATTCTCAAACCATGCCCTCTAGTACTGGACTCTCCCAGCATCTGGAACATATTTCCTGCCTCTATCTTGTCCAATCCCTTAATAATCTTATATGTTTCAATCAGATCCCCTCTCAATCTCCTTAATTCCAGCATGTACAAGCCCAGTCTCTCTAACCTCTCTGCGTAAGACAGTCCTGACATCCCAGGAATTAACCTCGTGAATCTACGCTGCACTTCCTCTACAGCCAGGATGTCCTTCCTTAACCCTGGAGACCAAAACTGTACACAATACTCCAGGTGTGGTCTCACCAGGGCTCTGTACAAATGCAAGAGGATTTCCTTGCTCTTGTACTCAATTCCCTTTGTAATAAAGGCCAACATTCCATTAGCCTTCTTCACTGCCTGCTGCACTTGCTCATTCACCTTCAGTGACTGATGAACAAGGACTCCGAGATCTCTTTGTATTACTCCCTTACCCAACTCTATACCGTTCAGATAATAATCTGCCTTCCTGTTCTTACTCCCAAAGTGGATAACCTCACACTTATTCACATTAAACGCCATCTGCCGAGTATCTGCCCACTCACCCAGCCTATCCAAGTCACAAACGTTTAACTGACGCTAAATAATACCAGATGTACTTGTTCCGACTTCAGTACAAATCCGACTTAAAGACAGACTCAGGAAAGAAACTCGTATGTAACCCGGGGACTGCCTGTACTACCAGATTGGGTTACCACTGTAATTGTGGAAAGGTGATTTGTTTCAAGGGAAGCAATGAGCATGTGTCACATCCATATACAGTTACATGGAGTTCAATTCAGGTGCCATCTCTAAGGCATCTGTATGTTCTCCCTGTGACCACATAGGTTTCCTCCAGGTGCTCCAGTTTCCTCCCACAATCTAAAAATGTACTGGTTAGTAGGTTAATCAGTCATTGTAAATTGCCCTGTGATTAGGCTGGGGTTAAAAAGGTGAGTTGCTGGGTGGCACAGCTCATTGGGCCAAAAGGGCTTGTTCCGCACTGTATCTCCAAATAAATAAGAAATGATTTATGTAGATTGGGGTGATGGGAAGAAAAAAAAAATCAATGATTATATCACTCAATGATAAATATTCCAGAGAGAAAATAGTTATGAAAAACCAAATTAGAGTGAAAGCTTAAAGAAATGGGTCTCAGGCAGGGTAACTGAAAACCAAATACAACCAATACTTGCAATAATTGTCTACCAACTGCATAGAGGTTTAAAAAGGAACACTGGACTATCTTTCATGTTTACATTTCCACTTAGCAGTCCATCTAATGCAAAGAACACTTCATCGAAGTTTATTCCAATATATTTCATTGAGCACATTATACTTTGTAGATGTAACAAATCTCATACCTTGGGTATGTTTTATTAAAAGTTGGAAAAAGATGCTTGATAACTTGAAAATGATTAAGGGGGTAGGAGAAAAAGGGCAGGGGTGTTGGAAATTATGTCCAGACTTCTTTATGTAGAATGTTTATAAGCTAATCATTCCAACACAAACACAGGCATAACAAAGAATAAGTATCATGCCACTTTGAGAAAGAGACCACATTGAAAAACACCATCAAGGGACTAAAGCTAAAATGCCATTATGGTAAACAGAAAAATACAAGAAGAAAGTGGCAGATTCAAATATAGAAGTCAAAAATATTTGATATTGTTGGTCTTTCTAGGAGAGCTTAGTCAGAAGAACAGAGCAAGACTTAATAGTGTCCAAGCAGAACTTGAAAGCAACATGTCAGACCCATTTTGTTTTTAAGCAACACACACAAAACGTTGGAGGAACTCAGCTGACCAGGCAATATCCATGGAAAAGAGTAAACAGTCAACGATTCGAGCAGAGACCCTTCATCAGGACTAGAAAGGAAGAGAAGTCAGAACAAGAAAGTGGAGGGAGGGGAGGAAGAAGTACAAGGTGGTAGGTGATAGGTGAAACCAGGAAGGGGGGGGGGGGGAGGGTTGAAGTAAAGCACTGGGAAGTTCATTGGTAAAAGAGATAAAAGGCTAGAGAAGTGGAAATCTGATAGGAAAGGACAAAAGACAATGGAAGAAAGGGAAGGGGGAAGGAGCACCAAAGGGACGTGATAAGCAGGTAAGGAGATAAGCTGAGAGAGGGAAACAGGAATGGAAAATTGTGAGGGGCGGGGGCAGCAATTATCAGAAATTTGAGAAATTGATGTTCATGTCATCAGATTGAAGACTACCCAGACAGAATATGAGGTGTTGCTCCTCCAATCCAAGTGTGACCTCATTCTGGCAGGAGAGAGGCCATGGACTGACATGTCAGACTGGGAATGGGAAGTAGAATTGAAATGGGTGTCCACCAAGGGATCCGGTTTTTTGTGTCAGACAGAGCAAAGGTGCTCAGCGAAGCAGACTGTCAATCTACCTCAGATTTCGCCAATGTACAAGAAGCCAGACCAGGTACAGTAGATGACCCCCAACTGACTTACAGGTGAAATGTCACTTCTCCTGGAAGGACAAGTGACAGGGTGGTAAGAGGTATAGTTCAGACAGTTAAGAGAGTCACTTGGTTTATAAAAGACATCATCAGGTAGACTGTCTCCAGAGATGGAGACAGAGAGAGATCGAGAAAGGGAAGAGAATTGGACCAAGTAAATGAAGGCAGGATGGAAGCTGGAGGCAAATTGGATGAAATTAGGAAGCAGCACCAACGCAGACATCAATGTAGCAGAAACAGAATTGAGAAGCAATGCCGGTGTAGGCTGGAACATAGACTATTCTATGCAGATGATGAAAAGGCAGGCATAGTTGAGACCCATGCAAGTACCCGTGGCTACACCTTTGGTTTGAAGGAAGTGAGAGAACCCAACGGAGAAATTACTGAGGCAAGGACCAGTTCTGCCAGACAGAGGAGAATGGTAGTAGTGGAGGGGAACTGGTTGGGTCTGTTGTCCAGAAAGAAGTGGAGGGTTTTAAGGCCCACCTGATGGGGGATGGAGGTATATAGGGACTGGTCATCCAGTGAAAATGAGACGATCAGGGCCAAGGAACCTGAAGTCATTGAAAAGATCAAGAGCCTGTGAAGTGTCACCTGTGTAGGCAGGAAGGGACTGAACCGGGGGTATAAAACAGAACCGAGGTACAGAGACACAAGTTCAGTATCTAGCTGGACAAGTGAGTTTATGGATCTTGGGTAGGAGGTAGATACGAGGAGTGTGGGGCAAGGGAACCATGAGGTTGGTGGCAATGAACGTGAGATCCCTGGATTTGATAAGGATGGATGATGGTATGGCAGACAATGGCCTATGGTCCTGTTCAAGAGGCAAGTAAGAAGAGGCATCTGAGAGTTGCTGCCTAGCCTCAGCAAGGTAGAGGTCAGACCACCAGACTACTAAAGCACCCCCTTATCTACAGGTTTGATGGTGCGGTTGGGATTATTGCAGACAGACTAGAGAGCAGCACGTTGTTTTTAAGTACACTGTTCATTATTTATCCTTTATTTCATAAATTTCAACACAACCTCAAAGTGAAGTGATGCAGATTTTAAAAAGGGAGAAGCCATAGAATGTAACCATTGAAAAAATGTGTAAAACAAGACTAAATGAAACTCACTCTGCTTCAAGCTGATACAATCAACATTTATAATCTGTCTCGGTCTTTAATGAAGTCAGTACCAGTCTTTAATGAAGTCAGTAGTCAACCCTCCAGTTTTCTTGGTTACATACTTCTTGAATAAGAAAACTGAACATGGCATCCCTAAATGGACAATCCCTTAACCCAAGACCATGCTTCCAATTCAAAGACTGAGGAAATCCTGACAGAATGTTAAGGATGTTTCAGTGAGATCACATTACGTTCTATATACTTCCATCTCAATCATTCAGCCTACAACACACTATTTCAGGAATCAAAGCACTTAAATCGTTTTTCCCACATCTAATAAAGCAACTTATGCTTCCCACTTGCAGACAGAACTTCTTCACTGCATGCTACATAAATGAGGACCAAATGTGAATTATTAATCAGATTTTTTGGCACATCAAAAACACTGGATAAGTACAAGCAATATAATACACTGGAAAGTATGGGAAAATATTAAACACACATTGCTCAGATGTGTGGAAGTGACCTGGTCAACATCCTTGTGCTCAGACTAATATCCAAGTCAGAATCACAGTAGCATCGTGGTTAGTGCAATGCTATTACAGGTTTCCCCCGCAATCCGAAGGTAGAAAGTTCCTATGAAACTGTGTGTAAACCGAAATGTCACAAAGCAAAGAAGCAATTACCATTAATTTATATGGGAAAAATTTTTGAGCGTTCCCAGACCCAAAAAAATAACCTACCAAATCAAACCAAATTAACACTAACATATAGTAAAAGCAGGAATGATATGATAAATATACACCCTATATAAAGTAGAAATATTGTAGGTACGGTGTAGTTTCACTTATCAAAATCGGGAAGACAGCGAGCCAAAACTGATTTAGAGAGAAAAAAAAAATCAGCATGTACACGCATATGCAAACAACTGCCTGCACAAGGCTTCATGGTCATTGTAGTCTTTCTTGGGGTAAACACACGTATAAAGCACACGTATAAATCTTTTTTTTGTAAAAGCGAAAATCCTCTTTGGTTAGCGAAAACAGGTACTAATGTAGGTCTTTCATAACAGTGAGGTGTCGTAAAACGAACGTTCGAAAAGCAGGGGACACCTGTATAGCTCAAAGGGTCGGAGTTCAGAATTCAATCCCAGCACCCTCTGTAAGGAGTTTGTACATCCTGCCTATGGAATGTTTGTGGTTTCCTCCCACTGTCCAAACTCATACTGGTTAGTAGATTAATTGGTCATTGTAAACTGTCCCATGATTGGGCTAGGGGTTAAATCAGGGAGTGCAGGCAGCAAGGCTGAAAGGGCCAGAAGAGCCCATTCCGCACTTTGCCTCTGAATAAACAAACACACAAACCAGAAACGTACTTTCAACAACTTACTTGTTACTTCCTCGTGGATGTTTACAGAGGCTGGGAATAGATCAGATGATGGCTGATCCTCAAACAATCCAACAACGTTTTCCGGATGTGAATACCCACAATCCGAGTGAAAGTCCTCCCACACTGGGGTCCCTGATCCTTCACCACCATTTTCGTTTTGCAAACTCAGAGCAAGCAGATAATCTAGATTAGAGTTGGCATCCAAACGTATGGGATCTGCCACTTCATTTTTTTCAGTCCTTGTAACACTGGCTGTGAAAGCTACAGAAAATGCACATCTTGTTAAAAAGTAGAAGGCTTAACACACACTGAATTAAAGAATTGCCTTTTTGAAGATAGTCACTGTTGTAAATGAAGGAAAAGCCTGTGATTTTGCACAAGTTCTTACAAACAAATTATTTGACAATATAGAACTATTTGCCTAAAATTAATGCGTACTCAAGACAGTAATGACAAACACATAGCTGCTACTGGTCAATGATTTCTATTACATTGCAAAGTTCTAGAGCATCTAGTCTAAGAATTGCTACCATTGATTTCTGGAACAGTTCCCTCATCTCAGTCAGCAGCTTCTCCATGCTGTCACAGTACAGAAGAACTGGCTGCAAAATGACATTGTACTGTTTGTATATCCACAAATCCATCAGCGCCAGAAATGGGTTTACTTAAAAGCTAGAAAGCCTGGATATGGATACAATTCTGTTTCTTGCACAGATCAAACTTTGTGGCTCCTTCAGAAGTCTGTGAGCAGGATAAAGGCCCACTCTTGACTAGGAATATCAGGTGCAACACCAAAACCTAAACTATGGTAACCTTCAGCTCAATATCAACATTTTCATTCCTCTTTTAAATTCTTTGCCAAAGAAATATTCAATCATTTTGGAAGCAAGTCATGAGGAAACTTATAATTGCTGGACTTGCTTCCCTATATCATAAAGGACCTTGCACTTTAGCTGTGGGTCTGTACATTTTAGAGTTTAGACCAGAGGTTCCAATCTTTTTTATGCCGTGGAACAGTATCATTGAGCAAGAGGTCTGTGGACCCCAGGTTGGGAACCCGTGGCTTAAACAGATGTGGAATGACCTTACTGAGATCCTGAGAGGCCACAAAAGGTAGACATTGAGATGTTTTCACTAGTGGGAAGAGCCCTGAATAAAGGGACACAGTTACAAGGGGTAGGTCAATTGAAACAGAGATGTAGAAAAAACTTTGCATGAATGGTGATGAATCTCTAAATTCTCAACCCCAGAGAACTGTGGAGGATAGATTATTAGAAGTAATTAGGTGGAGGTAGTCACACATTTGAAAGATTGGGGAATTGAGGGCTATGTTAAACTGGCACACTAGTTAAGGCAGTATATATCAGCTGTAACTATATTTAATGATGTGGCAGGCTTAAGGGACCAGGTGGCCTACTCCCACTCCCATTTTCTTGTGTCCCTCCCCTACAGGCTGAATTCAAATAAAATAATAAAAACATCAGAGTCCTTCTTCTCCAGCCCTTTGCCTTTTCCACCAATCACCTTCAGCTTCTTACTTCATTTCTGCTCCCCCACCCACCCAGCTTCACCTATCACTTTCCAGTTTTCCCTCCTTCCCCTTGCCCCACCTATTTATTCTGTTATCTTCCCCCTTCCTTCCAGTCCTAGTGAAGGGTCTCAGCCCAAATTGCTATCTATTCATTTCCATAGTTGCTGTCTGAACTGCTGAGTGCCTCTGGAATTTTGTGTTGCTCTGGAAGTCCAAAACCTCTTGTATTTATAATAAAAACAGTTTCCATGCTAAATGCTCCCCTTCCTCCCCCACCCACCTTACCTCTATTTTGGTCCCTACTTCTCATTGGCAAATTTCTTCTATCCATGATAGGAAGCCCTATTTCTCTGTTCCCATAAAATTTAGTCTCCAACGGTCTGGAAATTCTTGGCCTAACTCGCTCAGTCTGGATAACATTCCCAAATGGTTGGTTTTCAAACCAGGCTCCAACGTTTCGTTCAACTTCATATTCAGGTTTGGGTTTCATGCGGTTATTATTCTTTTCCTCCACCTCTTTGCCACATATGAGATGGTGCACGCTTAAATCCTTCACCAGAACATTGCGACCACAAGTTGGACAGAATTCTGTTCTTGATCCACAATAATCAGCATGTTCTTCAGACTTATTGAAGGCTAGCTCCAGCTCACAGTATTGACATTTGATCAGCCGCAAAGGACATTCTGTACTCTTTAAAAACAAAAGACAAGAAAATTAAACAACTTTTCTTTTTAAGACTTGCAAAGCATGATAACACTAGGCCCACTGAGAGCTAGAATTGTCTGGCTAATTCTTAGTTATTCACATCTACTGGGCATGTTACTACAGGTACCCGAGATTGACCTTATGCATAGAACTTGTATGCAAATTTTCTCAAATTATAGCATTTTATGTAAAAAAAATAAAGCAAGGTTACCATGATTTATTTACATAATCAACTGTGGGCATAGGTGAAAATCTGCTCCACCTTCATACACCAGTTAACATAGTATTGTCAATCAATAATGCTCATAGAAGGAACACACACAAAATGCTGGTGGAACACAGCAGGCCAGGCAGCATCTATAGGGAGAAGCACTGTCGACATTTTGGGCCGAGACCCTTCGTCAGGACTAACTGAAAGAAAAGATAGTAAGAGACTTGAAAGTAGGAAGGGGAGGGGGAAATGCAAAATGACAGGAGAAGACCAGAGGGCGTGGGGTGAAGCTAAGAGTTAGAAAGGTGATTGGCAAAAGGGATACAGAGCTGGAGAAGGGAAAGGATCATGGGACGGGAGGTCTAGGGAGAAAGAAAGGGGGAGGGGAGCACCAGAAGGAGATGAAGAAGAGGCAGAGTGATGGGCAGAGAGAGAACAAAAGGGGAGAGGAAAAAATAAATCAGGGATGGGGTAAGAAGGGGAGGAGGGGCATTAACAGAAGTTAGAGAAGTCAATGTTCATGCCATTAGGTTGGAGGCTACCCAGACGTTATATAAGGTGTTGTTCCTCCAACCTGAGTGTGGCTTCATCTTGACAGTAGAGGAGGCCATGGATAGACATATCAGAATGGGAATGGGATGTGGAATTAAAATGTGTGGCCACTGGGAGATCCTGCTTTCTCTGGCGGACAGAGCATAAGTGTTCAGTGAAACAGTCTCCCAGTCTGTGTCGGGTCTCACCAATATATAAAAGGCCGCACCGGGAGCACCAGACGCAGTATATCACACCAGCCGACTCACAGGTGAAGTGTCACCTCACCTGGAAGGACAGTCTGGGGCCCAGAATGGTGGTGAGAGAGGAAATGTAAGGGCAGGTGTAGCACTTGTTCCACTTACAAGAATAAGTGCCAGGAGGGAGATCAGTGGGAAGGGATGGGGGGGGGGGGGTGGAACGAATGAACAGGAGGGAGGTCAGTGGGAAGGGATGGGGGGGCGAATGAATTGCGTAGGGAGCAATCCCTGCAGAAAGCAGGAAGGGGGGGGGAAGATGTGCTTGGTACTGGGATCCCGTTGGAGGTGGCGGAAGTTACGGAGAATTATACGTTGGACCCAGAGGCTGGTGGGATGGTAGGTGAGGACAAGGGGGTCCCTATCCCAAGTGGGGTGGCGGGTGGATGGGGTGAGGGCAGACGTGCGGGAAATGGGAGAGATGCGTTTGAGAGCAGAGTTGATGGTGGAAGAAGGGAAGCCCTTTTGTTTAAAAAAGGAAGACATCTCCTTCATCCTGGAATGAAAAGCCTCACCCTAAGAGCAGATGCGGTGGAGATGGAGGAATTGCGAAAAGGGGATGGCACTTTTGCAAGAGACAGGGTGGGAAGAGGAATACTCCAGGTAGCTGTAAGAGTCAGTGGGCTTACAGTAGATATCAGTAGATAAGCCGTCTCCAGAGATGGCTGGTGTGGCATACTGCATCTGGTGCGGCCTTTTATATATTGGTGAGACCCGATGCAGACTGGGAGACTGTTTCGCTGAACACCTACGCTCTGTCCACCAGAGAAAGCCAGATCTTCCAGTGGCCACACATTTTAATTCCATGTCCCATTCCCATTCTGATATGTCTATCCATGGCCTCCTCTACTGTCAAGATGAAGCCACACTCAGGTTGGAGGAACAACACATTATATACCATCTGGGTAGCCTCCAACCTGATGACATGAACATTGACTTCTCTAACTTCCGTTAATGCCCCTCCTCCCCTTCTTACCCCATCCCTGATTTATTTTTTCCCCCTCCCCTTTTTTCTCTCTCTCTGCCCATCACTCTGCCTGTTCTCCATCTCCCTCTGGTGCTCCCCTTCCCCTTTCTTTCTCCCTAGGCCTCCCGTCCCATGATCCTTTCCCTTCTCCAGCTCTGTATCCCTTTTGCCAATCACCTTTCCAACTCTTAGCTTCACCCCATGCCCTCTGGTCTTCTCCTATCATTTTGCATTCCCCTCCCTCCCCCACTTTCAAATCTCTTACTATCTTTTCTTTCAGTTAGTCCTGACGAAGGGTCTCGGCCCGAAATATCAACAGTGCCTCTTCCTATAGATGCTGCCTGGCCTGCTGTGTTCCACCAGCATTTTGCATGTGTTGCCTGAATTTCCAGCATCTGTAGTTTTCCTCGTGTATGCTCATGGAAGGCTTCTGATGCACAAGACCCCAAAAATGATTCAATGCCTCAACTGATAAAGTTACGAAGTAAGTTGCCCAGGGTTTGAGGTCCAATTTGAGACACAACACAATTACAATTCAGGGCATGGGAGTTCAGATTTGAATTCCAATGCCACCTGCAAGGAGTATGTACATTCTTGCCATGACTGGGTGGGTTTGCTCCAGGTGATCTGGTTTTCCGGCAGTCCATGGATGTACCAGTTAGTATGTGGGTTGCTGGGCGGTGCAGCTCGTTGGGCCAGATGGGCCTATTCTACATTGTATGTCCAAATAAATAAATAACATTTCCTATCACTATTCTCATGATGATAAAATAAATCATAGCAAGAAGAAATTAAATCAGAAGATTAAATAAATAAAAAAAATAAATTATTTAATAATTTAATAAAAATATTTATCATTATCCAATAAACATTATTAGAAATTGCCTGTGCCAGGACAGGCCCAGGCTTGGATGTGATGACTGTTTTGTTCCTACTTAACCCGAGAAACCAGAATCAAGGCTTTAGTCATCACTTGAGTAGCGTAGAAGGTGGATATCAATTGTGAAACCCTTCCAAAGATCATTACTATTATTAGACAAATCTTGCAAAGAATATTTTATCCCCACAGAAAGGAATGTATTTTTAATTCTTGATCTCTACTTCTGATGCAACATAACTGATGTACCCCCAGGTTATTGAGAGAGGCAAGAGATGAGATTATTGGAGCCTTGATCAATATCTTTACAGCCATAGTTGAGGTCCCAGAGGACTAGCGAATAGCTAATGTTGTTCCATTATTCAAGAAGGGAAACAAGGATAATCCTGGAAACTATAGACTAGTGAATCTCACGTCAGAGGTAGGAAGATATTGGAGAGAATTATTAGGTTTAGGATTGATGAACACTTGGAAAACCATGGCCTAATTAGGAAGACCAAGCATGCCATGACGTGTTATACGAACCCGACTCACTTTTTTGACAAGGTGATGAGGGTGATTGTTGAAGGTAGATCTATGGATTTTGTCTACATGGATTTTAGTAAACTGTTTGGCAAGGTCCCTCATGGGAGGTTCATCCAAGTTTAAGTACAAGTTTGTCATTCAATCATACACACGAATACAACCAAACAAAACAGTATTCCTCTGTCGCAAGGTACAAACAGAGGGAGGCTTGAGGAATATACAGAGTGTAAATGAGAACTTAGAACAAAACTAAGAGGTACAGAGATGTTGTGCAATAATCTTGACAAGTGGGATAAAAGAGAATCCCAGGACATTCTATCAGCATATCAAGAGAAAGAGGGTAGTCAGGGGAAGAGCGAGTCTTCTTTTTGAAACCAGGCAACATGGGTAAGGACCTAAATGAATACTGTACTTCCATCTTCACCAAGGAGCACAAAACAGAAGATAATGAGTCAGGAAGGGGTTCAAGGATAACCTGGACATGTCACTATGAAGGATGAGTAGGTACTAGATATCGTGGGACACTTTAGGTTTACTAAATCCCTAAGGCTGAGTGAAATCTATTCCAGGTTGTGAAGGGGAAAAAGGTGGGGGGGAGGTGTGGAGGGAGAGGAATGGATAACTGGGGCCCTGAAAACTTTTCCATCATTATTATTAGATACAGATGAGATGTCAGAAGCACAGAAGATACCTAATGTTCCTTTATTTAAGGAGAACAGCAGAGATAAGCTAGATAACTACAAGCTGATGAATTTTCTTTCAGTTGTAGGGACATTAATGAAGGAAAGCCTAAGGAAGAAGTTTTATGTACACTTAGAAAGGCAGGGGCAATTCAGGGATAGTCAGCTTCATTGCATGGAGAGGAAATATTAACTCACTAAATAGACAGACATTTGTTTTTGAGGAGATAACTAACAATATGGGTGGCAGGATGGAGATACGTCTCTACCAAAAGTGTAAGGCATTCCTTCCCTCTGCCAGCTTGCAGGGCACCCTTGGGCAAGGTGTAGCACCTCCTTAGCACCCCCCCCCACCACCACCCCAGATCAAGGTCACGTGAAGCCATGGGAACAAGTGGTGGATGAACAGCTAGTACATGTCCTGGTTATTGTGTCAGGCAGACAACCTCTCAAGAGTAATGAGAATGTCTGGAGTCACCCATCTTGTAAAGATATTGTCCAGAAGGCAATGACAAACTACTTCTGTAGAAAAAATTGCCAAGAACAATCATAGTCATGGAAAGACCATGATTGCCCATGTCATATGACATGGCACATAACAAACAAACTAACTGAAAGGGCAGTAGATGTTGCTTATACGGAGTTCAGCAAGACTTTTGAAAAGATTTTATACAAGATCCAAGGTAAGCTGACACAGTTGATACAAAAGTGGTTTCATGATGGGAGGCTGAGGATAATTCACTGAGTGGAAAACTATGAAAGGTAGTGTACTGCAGAGATCATCGCTGGAACCCTTGTTGTTCATGATACATATTAACAACTGGGACATTAATGTTAATGGTATGAATAATAAGACATAAAGACGTGGAACTTAATCATACTGTGGATAGCAAGGAAGTTTGTCCAAGGCTACAATATGATACAGATCAGATAAAAGGTTGCCTAGACCTTGGCAGTTGCAATTTAACCCAACAAGTGTGAGGTGATGCATTTTAAAAGTGTGATGAATAGGACTTTGGGGTTCAAGTTCAATGATAAACCAGATAAATAAGGTGGCAAGATAGACAAAGCATACTTGCTGTCATAAATCACCCATAGAACAGGGGATTCCAACCTTTATTTTGCTATGGGCCCATGGCCATTATCTGAGGGGGTATGTGGATTCCAGGTGGGAACTGCTGCCATAGAACATAAATGTTGGGAGGTTACGATGTAACTTTACAAAACATTGATTAAGCCATACTCAAGAGTATTGCATGTAATTCTGATCACTACACCATAGACAGGATGTAGATGTGCTAAAGAGAATGCAGTGGAGATTCACCAGGACATTGACTGGAATGGAAGATTTTAGTTAAAGGGAGGACTGGATATAATGGGCTTGTCTTCCATACAGCAAAGGAAAATGAAAGGCGACCAAATTGAGGTATACAAAATAAAACACACAGGATAAAGTATAGAGTCTGGACACTTCTCCACCATGGTAAGGGCATCAAAAAACAAGACGGCAGAGGTTGAAAGCAAGAGGGAGGAGTTTTTAAGGGAGTTTAAGTGGAAAGTTCTTTTTTCTAAAAATAAAACATCACATGCTTGATACCTCAAACTCGCTGCTTGAGATGGCATTAGAGTCAGATACAACCACTATGTTTAACAGACAGGCTCTTATATAAGCAAAGTATAAAAATGATATGGACTTAATATGCAGGCAAAGAGGATTAGTGTAAATGAGAAAAAAGGTTGACAGAGATGTGGTGTGCCAAAGGACCAATTTGCATCTTAACCCTCTGAAGCAGCAGCTCCCAACCTGAGGTCCATGGACCCCTCAGATAATGGTAAGGATCCACGCCATAAAAAAAAAGGGTTGGGAACACCTGCTCTATGGGCAAGAAACTCAGAATAAAATTGAGCTGTTCAACACCAAATTATCTCACCTTGTTTAAGTGAGGAGTATTTTTTGTAAAAGGTCAAAATATCACGAGATATAGTAATAAAGGCCCACCAACAGAACTCAAGGTAAGGTGCAGATCAACTACAATTTAACACAACACTGGCGGAAGCTTAAGTACCAAACACATACCATTTCCTGTTTTGACGTTAGGATCAACATGTAACACAGAGGAAAGTTCCTTTTTTGCTAAAGATAAAATCCAAGAAGAGGAAAAGACAGATACACACCTCATGTTTTTCCAACTGATTTTTTTCCATCTTCATATTGCATTTGCAGTCAACCTGAAACATTACAGACAAGCTTTAGAGAAAATGCAAATACAAATATCTGATCAGCCAATCATGTAGTAGCAACTAGATGCATATAAACATGCAGACACAGTCAAAAGGTTCAATGCTATTCACACCAAACATCAGAATGGGAAGAAATGAGATCAAAGTGACTTTGACCGTGGAATGATTGTTGGTGCCAGACAGTGCTTTGAATATCTCAGAAACTGCTGATTACTTGGGATTTTCACACACAATTTCTAGAGTTTACAGAAAATGATGCAAAAAAACAACAAAAATATTCTAGTGATCAGCAGTTCTGTGGGAGAAAACACCTTGTTAATGACAGATGTCAGAGGAGAATAGCCAAACAGATTCAAGCTGACAGAAAGGCAACCAACTCAAATTATCATGCGTTGTAGTGATGATGTGCAGAAGAGCACCTATGAACACACAAAACATCGAACCTTGAAATGGATGGGCTACAGCAGCAGAAGACCATGAACATACACTGAATGGCCACTTAATTAAGTACAGGATATGCCTAATAAATTAACCACTGTGTATATAAAAGAAATATTGATTCTTCAACAAATCCATAGCTCTCCACAAATGAAAAACATTACAGACTAAATACAGCAAAGTATTTTGCTTTGGTAATTGATGCGCAATAAAATAATCTAAAACAGTCAAACTTGATGACATGATCAAAGACACATTTGAGAAGTATTACACTCTATGAAATGGACTTCATGGCTCTGTTCAGTGGCCTTTGCCACCATACTAATATAGCAAGGATCTAGCTAATCTAGTTTGCTAACCTAATTTCAGTTACCTCATTTTTGCAAAACTAATTTGTCTCAAAACACGTCACTTATAACGAAAGCTAACCACTGGAATACTTCATACCGGAAGAATTTTTTTTTTTAAATGGCGGGTATCAAAACTGGTTAATAAAAAAACAAGAAATTCTGGAAACTACTCACTAGGTTGGACAGAATCTGGGGATGGAAAAACAATCTCCTATCAAAACTAGCCTGACAAAGAGCCTTCAATCTGAAATATTATTGTCCTTTCTCTTTCACAAATGCCACCTAATGTGCCGTGTTTTCACCATTTCTGTTTTTACTTTATGCAACAGCATGGTGGCACAATGCTTCACGGTACAGGAGGCCTCGGTTCAAATCCTACTGCTGTCTGTAAGAAGTTAGTATGTTCTCTCCATGACTGCGTGGGTTTCCTCAAGTGCTCCAGTTTCCTCCCACAGTCCAAAGACGTACCAGTTGGTAGGTTAGTTAGTCGTTGTAATTTGTCCCATGATTAGGCTAGAATTAAATAGGGGGATTGCTAGGTGGCACGACTTGAAGGGCTTGTTCTGTGTCGTATCTAAATAAATAAAAATACAACTTGCTTCCTCCAGTGATAAAATTACCTGGTCTGGTTTCACGAGTATCAGAGTGATGCAGCAGCAACCAGATTCAGGTAATCTGATTGTAAACTGAAAAATCTCCTCACCCCCCCCCCCCCACCCTCTCCTCCCTCACACCATATCCTTTACTTTGCATAATTAAGAGTATTGTTACAATTTTGATTCAAAATTGTACAATAGCCTGCTAGCTTTTGATTTCATGTAATTCCTTTGGTGGACAGGTGTTTGGAGAAGGAATGATGAAAGGAAGATGCAGAGAAAATTAAGCCTTTCTAATAAAAGGTCATCAATCCAAAATTTTATGATTTCTCCCTACACAGCTGCTGACTGAGTTGGGCAGTATTTCCAGTTGCATCTGGGTTTTTTTTATTTCCCATTTCCAGCAGATTTTTTACTTAGTGTGTGTGCACATTAAAATGATTTATCAAAGTTAATGACATTGGCAATGAAAATGCATACATTATTCTATTGTAACAAAATCATGTTTAAGGATAAATTTCCAGAACCATCTGTGGTGTGTGAAAGAAATTCCTTCTCATCTCTATTCTAAAGGAATATCCTTCAGTCTTCATTTTTATTTGCAACAGTGTTGCCTTGAATGTGTAATACAGTGGATTCTGGTTAATTGTGCATCAGTTAATTGAGGCAGCCACTTATTTGGGACAATTCTTAATGAACAAATGCTAGTCAAGAAAATATCTGGGATTTCCTTTATTTATTTAGGAGACTATGGGCTTAAGTGGTAAAAGAAACTGTGCTGAGCAGTTTCCAGCTAGTGTCAATCACGTGCACTTCTGTGGCGATTATAACACTACATCGTTCTTAGAGCAAATAGAAGGTTGACATCTCCTGGATAGATCATGAAAACCACATATTTCACTTCTTTTATGTTGGTTATGTTTGCTTTTCATCTTTGATGTGATTCTGGAGCTACTGGAGCCTGTGATTTGCTGTTTGGAGATCGTTTGGGTATTCTCGTGCTCTGCAGACTCCAAGAGGATTCCAGGAGGCAGAGGCGGTGAGCACGGGCAGGCTGTGGGATGTTTGACTCCATTTAGCAGATTAAAGCTTCCATTGTTTACCAATTAAAGCGACAAAGGAGACTGAAGCATTGAGGTGTGGAGTGTGATCGCCAGCTGCCTGTCTTTTGATCACTCTGCTACAGAGAGGGGAAGGCCTGTCGGAGAGTGTTACCCAAGTTTTCTGCATTTTGGATGTGGACTTGGACTATAGATTTTGTTTTCCACTCTTTTAGTTTTTTTATATTGTGTTTTTTGCCTGATTTTTCTTGCTTTTTTTATGCGGGATGTAGGCTTGGAGGATTGATGTTCCCATTTTGTTTGGTTTTTTTGTGCAGGAAGAAGGATTTGGGGTTATATGCCTGCTCCATTTTTGCACAGGGAGTGGGGATTTCAGGAGTTGATGATCATGCTGCCTTTCTTTTCTTGGTTTCATGGCTACCTGAAGAAGAAGAATTTGAAGAACTTCAACTTGAAGTTGTAACTTCCAAGTTTCAAATGGCCCCTTCAAACTTTGAACTTAGATAATACCATTGCATGTGTTTGTGTTCAAAAAGCAGTGATTTTTTTTTGTCATTGATAGTTGGTAAGAAGTAAACACCATTCAGAATTGTTTAGCTCACTGTGGTTTAAACTTTCAAGTTTGGCGATGCTAGATAGCCGGGACTGAAAATGAAATGACTTCACTACTTCAACAAGTTAGGAACTATGAATAATGTGAAGTTATTGACAATCATCTTGAATGTTACAATGAAAATGAAGATTTGAAGGATGCAATCATCAAAAGCATTGTATGAAGGCAGTTCACTAATCTGCACTAAGAGTCTGTGCTGATTTTGTTCATTTACAATCAAAGAACTCAGTTGCGTACACTGGATGAATTCCTCCCTTGATAACTAGTAGGAACTAATGTATGGTATTATTGTACTATAGCATATTGGTAGTATTCTAATTTGTTCTGTATTTCATTTAAATACTTAATTTGTTACACAGTTAAATCCTAACTTTGTCTTTTATATACCTTTCCAACTATTTTCGTGAAACTTCGTGAAAATTGGGATAGCTGCTTAATTGAGCCAAAATGTACTGGTTCTGATGTGTCCTAACTAACCAGAAACCACTGTATTTGAATAAATATAATTCAATATATCATAAAATATGGAAACTAAGAAAAAGTAGTCTTAAATAATTCAGCTTTGCACGAGATTGGGAAAACGTGTACTCACTTATTTAAAAACCCAAACTTTAACAATGAACAGCATTATCTACTTCTGATCCAGTACTTGCCCAGCATTTACTTGGAAATCTATTTCAATTCTCACATTATAAATGTTGACCGTGGACCTGACCAAAGAACTGACACAAGGCTGATTTTGCTCTTAACACTAACAGTTGTACACATCAAGAAAGAGTCAATTCTCCTCATTAGCAAGTCTGTTAAAAGTTGTGGAAATGTACCACAACAAAAATGCCAAGATCAAATTAAATCTCTTAGACCAATTACATTTTGATTACTTTCACTATAGTTATTGTAATTGTTTTACAACAAGAGCTCTGAGGGGCAGGGGAGAGAGAAGGACACTCCTATTTGTTATCAAGTAATCATTAATGAACGTTAGTGAAATGCAGTGGTTATATTAAACCACATGAATCAGCCAAACGGGACAATTTTGGTTAATATCATGAAAGCTCTTTCAGGTGAGGTAAAGGACAGCCAACTCCAATACAATCATAAGTACGCACAGAGCAGTGCCTTATTGGAACACCAGAGATAAATGATAGAGGGGGGAAATTACACACCAAAGTATTACCACATACATTATTTAGCAAAAGTTTGCCGTTCTAAAGATCTTACCAGTGCGTGTTCTGTTTGAAAGTGTTCTTCCATCTCAGATTTGGGAAAAGGCTCATTACAATACCGGCAAAGATCGATGTTCCTTCTACAATGGATTTCATGGATGGTGAAGTTTGTTGCAGGAATGTCACGTTTGCTGACAATGAAACAAAATACAATATATTTATTCAAAACTGGAGAATTTAAAGTTAACAGCATCTGTTCCCCCACATGTTTAGATTCATGTTGGTATTCAACTGCCAAGAAAACAAAAAGCAGGAGTATTTGCAAAAGGATCAAAAATTATTTAAATAACAGATATCATCCTGTATACTTTAAAGAAAATACAGTCCAGAGGATCTCACATTTGACTTCAAATTTGTACTCCAAGGCACGATGAAACGTTATTTTAGCTTTCCACAGAATGAAATGGAGGAAAACCAGTAGATATTTCTGCTGAAAAGTCTGTTTATGTTGCTCTTGGGCAAGGGTTACCCATAAATGTACAACTATTGCATAAATTAACTAACTCCAATGCATTTTAAAAGATGGAAAGGAAAAATAATGAAACTTGCTGCAAATCCCCAGCAAACGAAAAAGATAGCAACAAGAGCCTATAAGATAACTTAAAAGGTGTTATAAGTATTTTAAATTCAGAATCAGGTTGATTATCACTGGTGCATTTTCTGAAATTTGTTGTTTTACAGCAGCAAAGTAACACAAAAAAAAATTACTCTAGGTTACAAAATTAAATAGTCCATGAGAACAAAGTAATGTTTATAGGATCATCAATGGTTCTGAAATCTGATGGCAGAGTTGAAGAAGCTGTTCCTAAAATGCTGAGTATGGGTTTTCAGGATCCTATACCTCCTTCCCAATGGCAGAAATAAGAGAGCATATCGCAGATGGTGAGGACACTACTGACAGATGCCACTTTCTTGAGGCATTGTCTTTTGAAGATGTCTTGGACAGCAGACAGGTTGTGCTCATGATGCAGATGGCTGCATCTACACCCTTTGCAGCCTATGTCAATCCTCCATACCTGACAGTGATGCAGTCAGAATGATCTCCATCACATATCCATAGAAATTTGCAAGAGACTTAATGAGAATTGGCGTATGTTTGCTGAACTTCCCTTCCTGAAGTCCACAATTAATTCCTTGATCTTACTGATGTTGAGTGCAAGACTGTTGATGCTCCATCACTCAACCAACCAATCCATCTCACCCTTGTATACCTCCCTATTATCTGCGATTCTGCCAATAATTGTGGTATGATTTTTCAAATTATTTAAGAATATTTTTTTAATTCTTCCATTCACTTGTAATAGTTCTCAGCTGTTTTGAATGTTTCTAACTGCAGTTTTATGATTGGCCACACACTATGTAAACTACCTGCAAAAAGCAGGGGGCTTCATCACTTTAGCCAAGGATGGGTTATTTTAATAAGTTCAGAAAAGGCAAGTTCATACTTATAACATACAAGGGCTGCAAGACTTGCTGCTGGTGATGAGGCCCCAAGTTCTGGCCCATTGTTTTAAAAGTGATTCATATTATTTATGAATGGTTGTTTAACTTCAAGTTTTTTAGGTGGAGCCCTGTAAGAATCTCATGCAGTCTGGTCTTGTAGCAGATATTGCAGTAAATGTACTGGCTAGTATTTGACACTGGTAGAGTTACAGCCAATTCCTGTGTTGTCATTATTTCAAGTCTCCCTCTACATTTCTTTAGCCCTCCCTGATAAAAATTATGTCACATCAACAATTTTCTATTAAATGTTCTACCTATTGTGAAAGAACAAATCACTTCTGCACAGCTGGATATTCACCAAACCAGCCAACTAAAAACCTCCACTGAATGGTTTGGGGCAGAACTTAAATTGGTGAAAGTCTTGGTCACTAAAGTACATTACTTAATAGATACAATGTGGCTCAACATTAAGTCTTGCAGAGATTCTGCCGGAAAAAGCGGGATCTCCCAATGGCCACCCATTTTAATTTCATTTCCCATTCCAAAATGTTTATCCATGGCTTCCTCCACTGTCATAATGGGGCCACACTCAGATTAGAGGAACAACACCTTATATTCCGTCTGGGTAGCCACCAACCTTATAACATGAACTGGATTTCTTGAACTTCCAGTATTGCCGCCCCCTTCACATCCCCTTTTCCCTCTCTCACCTTATCTCCTTGCCTGCCCATTGCCTGCCTCTAGTGTTCTTCCCCCACCTTTTCTTTCTCCCATGGCCTTGAGTCCGTTCCTTTCAGACTCCCTCTTCTCCAGCTCTGTATCTCTTTCACCAACCAACTTCCCAGTTCTTTACTTCACCCCTCCTCCTCCCAGTTTCACCAATCACCTTGCGTTTCTCCCTCCCCACCCCCACCTTTTAAATCTACTCCTCATCTTTTTTTCTCTAGTCCTGCTGGAGGGTCTCAGCCTGAAACTTCAACTGTACTCTTTTCCATCGATGCCACCTGGCCTGCTGAGTTCCTCCAGTATTCTGTGTGTTGCTGTTCACCAGTTCACTGTCTAAATATTCCTGTTTGGAAAACTCAATTTTAAAAAGCAGAATCTAACTTTACAGTACCTCAAAGAGCCTCTGATCAGCACTCAACACAAGAGCTTAAGAACACAGCTTTATCTGATAGATTAGCAAACAAAGTAGTTAAATTCAGAAAAGAACTGAACTAACTTTCATGCACAGAAATATCAGAAATTGACATGAAAAAGAGAGTGGCTATTCAAGATGGCATATCTTGAATATCTTGATGGATATGCAATGGCAAGCATTTAAAGATCACATGGATGAACTACAACAATTGTTCATCCCAGTTTGGCAAAAGAATAAACCAGGGAAGGTAGTGCACCCGTGGCTGACAAGGGAAATTAGGGATAGTATCAAGTCCAAAGAAGAAACATATAAATTAGCAAAAAAAAGCAGCACACCTGAGGACTGAGAGAAATTCAGAGACCAGCAGAGGAGGACAAAGGGCTTAATTAGGAAAGGGAAAAAAGATTACGAGAGAAAGCTGGCAGGGAACATAAAAACTGACTGTAAAAGCTTTTATAGATATGTGAAAAGAAAAAGATTGGTCAAGACAAATGTAGGTCCTTTACAGTCAGAAACAGGTGAATTGATCATAGGGAACAAAGACATGGCAGACCAATTGAATAACTACTTTGGTTCTGTCTTCACTAAGGAGGACATAAATAATCTTCCGGAAATAGTAAGGGACCGAGGGTCTAGTGAGATGGAGGAACTGAGGGAAATACTTGTTAGTAGGGAAGTGGTATTAGGTAAATTGAAGGGATTAAAGGCAGACAAACCCCAGGGCCAGATGGTCTGCATCCCAGAGTGCTTAAGGAAGTAGCCCAAGAAATAGTGGATGCATTAGTGATAATTTTTCAAAACTCCTTAGATTCTGGATTAGTTCCTGAGGATTGGAGGGTGGCTAATGTACCCCACTTTTTAAAAAAGGAGGGAGAGAGAAACCGGGGAATTATAGACCGGTTAGTTTGACATTGGTGGTGGGGAAAATGCTAGAGCCAGTTATCAAAGATGTGATAACAGCACATTTGGAAAGAGGTGAAATCATCGGATTTGTGAAAGGAAAATCATGTCTGACGAATCTTATAGAATTTTTTGAGGATGTAACTAGTAGAGTGGATAGGGGAGAACCAGTGGATGTGGTATATTTAGATTTTCAAAAGGCTTTTGACAAGGTCCCACACAGGAGATTAGTGTGCAAACTTAAAGCACACGGTATTGGGGGTATGGTATTGACGTGGATAGAGAATTGGTTGGCAGACAGGAAGCAAAGAGTGGGAGTAAACGGGACCTTTTCAGAATGGCAGGCAGTGACTAGTGGGGTACCGCAAGGCTCAGTGCTGGGACCCCAGTTGTTTACAATATATATTAATGATTTAGACGAGGGAATTAAATGCAGCATCTCCAAGTTTGCGGATGACACGAAGCTGGGCGGCAGTGTTAGCTGTGAGGAGGATGCTAAGAGGATGCAGGGTGACTTGGATAGGTTAGGTGAGTGGGCAAATTCATGGCAGATGCAATTTAATGTGGAAAAATGTGAGGTTATCCACTTTGGTGGCAAGAACAGGAAAACAGATTATTATCTGAACGGTTAGGAAAAGAGGAGATGCAACGAGACCTGGGTGTCATTGTACACCAGTCATTGAAGGTGGGCATGCAGGTACAGCAGGCGGTGAAAAAGGCAAATGGTATGTTGGCATTCATAGCAAAAGGATTTGAGTACAGGAGCAGGGAGGTTCTACTGCAGTTGTACAAGGCCTTGGTGAGACCGCACCTAAAGTATTGTGTGCAGTTTTGGTCCCCTAATCTGAAGAAAGACATTCTTGCCATAGAGGGAGTACAGAGAAGGTTCACCAGATTGATTCCTGGGATGGCAGGACTTTCATATGAAGAAAGACTGGATCGACTAGGCTTATACTCGCTGGAATTTAGAAGATTGAGGGGAGATCTTATTGAAACGTATAAAATTCTAAAGGGATTGGACAGGCTAGATGCAGGAAGATTGCTTCCGATGTTGAGGAAGTCCAGAATGAGGGGTCACAGTTTAAGGATAAAGGGGAAGCCTTTTAGGACCGAGATGAGGAAAAACTTCTTCACAGAGAGTGGTGAATCTGTGGAATTCTCTGTCACAGGAAACAGTTGAGGCCAGTTCATTGGCTATATTTATGAGGAAGTTAGATATGGCCCTTGTGGCTAAAGGGATCAGGGGGTATGGAGAGAAAGCAGGTACAGGGTTCTGAGTTGGATGATCAGCCATGATCGTACTGAATGGCAGTGCAGACTCGAAGGGCCGAATGGCCTACTCCTGCACCTATTTTCTATGTTTCTATCTATTGTTTGTTCATTGAATATTCTCAAATTGCCAGTGCCTGCTGATTCCTGCATACAGGCATAATGGTTAATCCCCACTCAAGTGCCAGACACTAATTTAGACTTAAATGTCTATTATCATTAAAGTTCCACATTGAAGCCATACAGAAAGCAAAGAAAAACAAAGCTAAAATAAAGCAGGACAGAAATATTATAATGAGAAAAATAAGCTTGGAGAGAATTATTCGGACTACGGATCTAGGACCAATTTCCAGTCTCTGTAAATTCCGCCATACTACCAAACTGGATTTCTTCCACACTAATTTTCCAGGATTTGAGAAGGTGACAGTGAGCAGCTTTTAGAACAACCACAATCCTTCCTTTTAAATTACTTTCATAGCATTATTTGTCCTGAATTCAAATATCAAAAACAAGTGACATATTTCCTTGGCGCAATAGTGTCTAATTAGCAGAACATAAATCATTACAAATTTCATGTTCTTGATGCCCTTATTATTTCCATTGTTGTTGCTGTCAGAGTAGGTGATGTGAGCAACAGTCATATACGCTCAGAGAGACAAAGCAGCTTTCAAATACATCCTTCGGCAATTTCCTGAAGTAATAATCTATGTTAGTCTCTTACCAGTTGGCGCATAGTCGGGTTTCCTCAGTTTGACTGTCAGACATGGTTGCTTTTGCTCAAAAACTACAAAACAAAATAGACAAATACATTAGTGCTCAGTTATGCTTTGATGACAGCAAGCCTTTTCAAATATGATACCGACAACAGGACTGTACCTATTTTAAATCAAATCAGGATACATCGCCAAAACCTTTCTTTCTCCTTTATCCCCTATCCCAAAAGAATGCTCCTGGTTTTCCTACAAACCATATATTAAGTCAGATTTCAGACAGCAAAAAAAATTTAAGATAAGCTTCAGAGGAAAAGTACCCAAGCTTTGTAAATCATTTTCACTGATGAATGATAACAAAATGCAATGGTCACAATTTACAGCTTCAAACATTTTGCCCCACCAATGATGTACAGTACCTGCACGTTTTACATTTTCCCTTTGTAAACCAAATGAGACAATACTAATTTACAAAGATCTCCCATACAAATTAATGCAGCTGTTCAACTGATTCTGCTCATTTACTTAGCTAGAGTCCTGTATCTCAAACAAATTACACCACATCAGACAAACAAAAAGCTACTAATTCTCAGCCCTTCAAATACCGATAAGTTTCACCAACCCGATTGAAGTATTTTCACAGCAAACTACTCAAAAGTTCACAAAGATAGAATTTCTATTTACTTGAAATAGCTTCTGTCCAACATATTGCACCAACTACAGAACTGCCTGGCCAAATAATGATTTTAACCTGCCTGCAGCTCAGAACCACCTTCAACCAGTCTCACCCATCTGTGTCACAGTAACCAAAACATCAACTGTCACTTTCACCAGTAATATTTAGGATAAATCTTTCATTCATTTCTTCGCTTTTTTAGGAGTAGCACACCTGCACTAACGCCCTCAAGTAGAGAGCTCAATTTAAACAATTTAAACATTCAGTACTTCAACTTTCACTTTCTATTTCCCTGCACAGGAAGTTTAAATTCTGTGCATACAGAAAGATTTCTTGGCTTCATTTCAACAATATGAATTCATAGACAGGAAGAATCCTGGACTATATTATCATATGTATTTCCAAAACATCAAATGAAATCTGCTTCAACCAAATCTAAACTTCAAAGTAAATTTTATTGTCACAGTACATATATGTCACCATATACAACCCCTGAGATTCATTTTCCTATGGCCATTCTCAGTGAGAAGAAAGCACGGCAGATCTACAGTATAGTAACTACAACAGGATCAATCAAAGATCAACCAGAGTGCAGAATACAACAAACTGTGCAAATGTAAATATAAATACATAGCAATAACAAGAACATGAGATAATAAGATCAAGTGACCTAAAAGTGAGATGATGGATGCTGTTTTTCTATGACAGTGTTTCAGGTAGATGTGCTCAAAGGTTAGAAGGCCTTTATCAATGATATACTGGGTCAAATCCACAACTTTTTGAAGGATTTTCCATTCAAAGGTACTAGTGTTTCCATACCAGGCCTTGATGCAGCCAGTCAATATATTCTCCACTACAAATCAATAGAAGTTTGTCAAAGTCTTAGATGTCACGCCGAATCTCCTGACTCCTAAGGAAGTAGATGCACTGCTGTGCTTTCTTTGCAATTGCACTTAAATGCTGGGTCTAGGACAGGCCCTCTGAAATAGTAACATACAAGAATTTAAAGTTGCTAACCCTCTCCACCTCTGATCCTCCAATGAGGATAGGCTCATGGACCTCTGGTTTCCCTCTCCTCTCTATAATCAGTTCCCTGGACTACTAAGAAACTGTTTTTCAAAGATGTCAATCATGATCTAGATCACATGTAGCATGCAAAACACTGATACATTCAAATTATCCAATGAAAAAGTTCACATGAAGAGTTTGACAAAAGGATCTTGATAACCATATGTCTGTTTAACTACTAATTTGGGTGAAGTCTCTACCTTATCAAATGTTTTAAGATAAATCATCTCAGATACCAATGATTTTTTCTATTTATGTATTCTGAAATTTAAATGAAATATTAATATATTCACCAGGACATCCCAGGACGGCCAGTAACACAAATGTAAAGAGACAGAAGTCCAGTGATGGAATAAGCCCCACCAATAGATCGCTGCTCTAGAGTGGTACATATTGAGTAATTGTCTAGTAGCTGACTCCATGAATATGTCCCATGATATTGAATCACAAGTGGGTTTCAAAAAGTTTTGGTCTCAAATATGTACTGAATTTGATACAAGACGAATAATCAAAAAAGTACTAAAATTGGCCTCATCAAATTTGGCAAAAGCGTGGTTTTAACAAAAGAAAAGTTATTTCAATTTGTTTTTCTCCTTAAGTATGGATTGTGAAATTAAAAGTTAAAATCTAGTTGGATCATCTTCCTCTGACTCCAAGGTGCTAAAACAATCATAGTTCTCCCAGTCATAAACTTGAGAGCACCTTTTAAGTTCTATGATATAGAAAACTGACAAGTTTTTTTAAACCGCTCATCATGATTATGTGAGGGAAATGGAAGAAAAAAATTAAATTCCATGATAATGCTAACAAAATTATGGATTAATTATTTGTCCAATGGCACTTTACAGGATTATACTAAAGGGTTTAACACCAAATTTCTGTTCATAATATTGAATAATTAGTTTAGTTTCCCCAGCAACCACCCTAGCAACAAGAAAACTGGACAGGCTGGGAATTTTTTTTCCTCTGTGGTGTAGGGATGACCTTTATAGAGCATGTAAAATCATGAGGGCCTTAGAAAAGAAGAATAAACAGTCTTTTCCCAAGGTAGCAAAGTTTAAAACTATACAGTATAGGGTTTAGGTGAGACAGAAAATATTTAAAAACTGCAGAGGCAACTTTTCCCCCCACAAAGTGGCAGTATATGAATCAAGTTACCAGAAGAAGCTGTGAAAGCAGGTACAGTAACATTTAAAAGGACATTTAGACATGCAAATGGATAGGAAGTGCTTAGACAAGGGACATGGAACAAATGCAGGCAAATGGGACTAGCTTAAATTATCAAGTTCATTGGCAAGGACAAGTTTCTATGATTGTATAACACTATGACTCTATTTATACATAAAAATAAAAACTCACTAAAAACACCAAAATTGTTTTACTCAGTTATCAGCCTCCACCTCTACATGCCCACCCTCGACTGCAAAACACAATTCCTGTTGGGAGGTCGTTCTACCTGCACTTCATCACCAGCTTCCCAGTCCCTGACTCAAACACCAATTCCCTCAGCACGAAAACAACAGATTATTCAATCTTAACAGGCAAAACACCACAGCTCAATTTGTCCTGAGCCATACACTTTCCATTATGAATTACATACATTTATCAGGACATCCCTCAACCAAATTCCCTTCAAGAAAACCAGCCTATTTAATATTTCCATTTAACTAAAGTTCTCCGATCTAATCAACATTCTGGTTAATCTACTCTCCCCACTCTTACAATCATCTTTCTTGAAGGCAATCAAAGTTATGGCATATCATTGGTCATTTAACAGCCAGAAGGATGTATCAGGGGTGATGATGAGGCTAGAGCAGATAGCATGCTGTGGAATGGTGTTACAAGGCAAAATTCACAATTGAAGGTCCAGCCTCTACCACTCCTCCTGCAACAAAGACCTGTTCCCCAAATCACAGCAAAGCTTCTGTCCTCTCAGAGATACAAAGATCTTTACCACACATTAGCTCCAAAAGAAAAGCAGAGGGTTGCATCAATTATGTGTACATTTATGACCTCACAAAAGCTTTGACTTCAACATAGTAAGGCTGTGGGACATCCTTCTCCAGTTTGGCTGCCTGTCAAAATTTGTTTCCATACTGTATCAGGTATATGATGGTATGCAACTAGCAGACCTAAAGTCAGTGCAGATCGATCTCAAGCTAGGTTGACACCCTGACACTGTCAAGTATTTCTCCATACAATGTTGTGTGTGTGTGTGTATATATATCAACTAAGACAAATTTCCAGCAGTCTTGGTATGATGCAGGACTTTTAGAAATCTGTTCAAACTCAATGACATCCAGAAGAGGTCATACCAACTTCAGTCACTAAGCTGCATCATGTACAGTCCAGGGTGGGCACAGATGGAGGAAAAGCTCCCTATCATTTTCCACTCTTTGGTGAAGAGTAAAAGAGTGAGCCTTACACTTAACATATCCAAAACCAAGGACCACTATCAACCTTCTTCTTTAGGTATCCAAATCCAAAGACTGTTCAAATCTTGAACAACAGCAACTTGGATGGCACTGAGAACTACACTGATTCATGGAAAATCAAATGAGAATGACAGGAGCAGATCACCTTACAGATTACCCTATCAAGCAGGTTCAAGAACAGTTACTATCCCTCAACCATCAGGTTCTTGAACAAAAAGGAATAACTACATTCATTCTATTTCTGGTGTTCCCACAACTAATGGTCTCACTTTAAGGACTGTTTATCTTGTTATTTCATGCTCTTGTTATTTATTGCTATTTATTTATATTGGCATTTGCACAGTTCATTGATCCTGTTTGCAATTACTGTTCTATAGATTTGCTAAGTATGCCTGCAAGAAAAAGCATGTGGTGACATGTATGTACTCTGATAATAAATTTTACCTTGAACTTTGATTACCTTATCAAGCATTACCCACCCCATGTGCAATAGTATGCAGGTCTTACATTGGCCTTATTCTTGTAACCCAAAGAACTGGAGAAAAATCAAACCATCTTCAACCTCAAACAACTTTACTTTAAAGAAAGAGATTCCATGATTCTTTCATGTTCCAGCTCCATCATGGGCACTAGCCTCCCCAGCACATCTTCAAGGAGCGATGCCTCAAAAAGGTGGCATCCATCATTAAGGACCCCATCACCCAGGACATGTCCTCTTCTCATTTCTACCATTAGGGAGGTGGTACAGGAGCCTGAAGGCATACACTCAGCGATTCAGGAACAGCTTCAACTTTCCAAATGGATAATGAACTCATGACCACTACCTCACTACTTTTTTTTTGCACTACTTGAGCTTTTTAATATATATTGAAAGTTGAAAGAGTTTAAAGGTCAAGTTGCTCTTTTTTTTTGCAACATTGCTGTAAGTGGTTGTGCAGTTAAAAACAAAATAAAACTCACAGGAGTAGTGCATTTGAAGTCTGTCAATAAAGTAGAAACAAATAAATAACTCACACTCTAAATTAGAAATTAGTAACACCATTAGTAAGAATTGCATTACAACAATATTCTAACACATTACTCTTAAACGAAAAGAAAATCTATTTAAATGTTATTTGGGAAAAAAAGATCAAATGCAAACCAACGAGAGAAAATAAATGTCATCTTAAAGGTTTTAGGACATTATTGAACTGAAACTGAAATCACAAATCTGAATGAAGTACTATTCCTGGCCTCTGACTGTTCTTCCAATTACGTTATCCGAACCATCCCACTAATGGAGAACTTCTCACGTCACTAACGATTCATTCGACAACAGGGAAGTCGCAGGTTTCATAGGGGGAAAATACAGTACAAGGCACGATTTAAACAAAACGAAAAATACAACAACTTGTATCAGTTTCTTTGGCAAATGGGATAAGAGGGATAATTCATTCGAGTTTCAACTTTGCTGTAAAGGACATTCACAATTCCCCCCTTTAACAGGCTTTGTAATGTACTTTAAAATAGAATGAAAAACGGTTCGTATTTCATATTGGAATTTATAAAAGTACTGGTTTTCGGTGATACCCGGGTACGCCGGGCGGAAGCGGCCGCCGTCGCACTCACCGTCCCCGGCTGCAAAAGATCCTTCAGCGAAACCAAATGTATATGAAGCAGGAAATATAAAATCAAGATCAGGAGTACCCGATACCCCAAAACAAAATTTTACAGGATCTCTTTTCTGAAAGCCGGCCCCGTCGGCGACATTATTGTGAACGGCGGAGCGACAAATGAAATCCACCGCAACCTCCGGGGCTTCTCGGTGTTTACTCACCTCAGCAACAACGCACAACCAGACACACCGGAAACCCCGCCTCCGTCTGACACTCGTTGGTCCAATTGGCTCGGACCTTTTCCAGGTAACAGGCTGCTTCTAACGTCAATCACAGTGCTGCGCATAAAAGGCTCCATCCCCTTGAGCGGACCAAGGGCTATATAAAGCGCCGACAAGTGCCGGCGTCTCTGTGCCCACAAGCGAAGTGGAACTTCGGGGGGGTTGACAGTGGGGAAGGACCACAGTCTAGGGTTCTTCTCCCGTGGGAGTTGAGGGGGAGGGGTGTTGGGGGTATACCCCCTGAATGTAAATATGTAAAAGTGCCACGTGGGTGGCAAAACTTTTGAACTTTGAAAATGTAAAGACAGTAACGGTACCAATTGTAAAGAATTGAAAGTCTTTGAATGGTTATTGTATATAATTTTATTTTTGAATAAAGTATATTTTGTTTAATAAAAAAAACTCTGTTCCTGGACCTATTTATCTTCTCACATTTTGGAAAAAAAATTGCACTCAGTTCTCAATTAGTATTATTCCTAATGCTGCCTAATTCAGCCAGTCAGGCAGAAGGGGTACAGGCCCCTCGGCTCAGCACGTTACCCCAAGCGATTGTACTTGCATAAAACTGGACTGGTCTACCAAAGTTAACCCAGGAATGATCTATGTTGAAGTAGTGATTCCTCCTTTTCTTTTCTCCAGTGAGAATTAAATTGGTTGAAGTTAAAGCAACTGGAATTTGTACTTAAAAAAAACAAATAAAAACTCAAAATGCTGGCAGAACTCAGCAGGCCAGACAGCATCTATAAGAGGAGGTAGTGATGATGTTTGGGGCCGAAACCCTTCATCAGGAACTTGTACTTACATAGCAATTCTACCTATATTAAATGTTTTCAGAGTTGGCATATAAGTATAAAGAGAAGCTTTCAGTGTTTTTGGTGCCTTAGACAATTAAAAGAAAGGCAATGAAGAATTGAGGAGAGGCAGAGTCTGTAGCATGTCTTCAATACTACAGCCTTGCTGTTATTCTTAAATCGTGTAGGAGCCTTGTATCTGTTCTCCATCTGCTTTGTACTCTGTTACTTCCTTACTGCCAGTTACAGCATTTTCACTTACGGCAGCAAGAAGGCCCTCCATCTTCATTGCTGTTTCCATAGCTACTCTTTTTCATCAGTCAGGGTTTTTACCCCTGAGCTGAACCCCGAAACCTGGAGGACCAGTGGACCACATTCTGTGTTACATATTTATTATGTTTATTATGGTAACTAGTCACGTGAGTGAGGGCATGGTAAAAGCAAGAGGGAATAAGTTATATATTCTTGCTTATTATATATTATTATATATTTCTTATTATATATTTCGTGGCGCCTTGTAGCTTGGGACAGGTGGAGATCAATATTTTGCTGACCACAAAGATAACACAGAATATCGCTGAATAATGCTTAGCTTACACTTGGTTATACTTAAGTTTCATTGCTTCAAGATTGCATATTTGCTAATTGCTGATAAAGGATTGAATAAAGGATTCGACTCTTTGGAACAATCATTTCATTGGAGCTGAGGACATGTCTTGCAAGTATAACAACTCCATGGCAGTTGCAGGCTATTGGCTATTGTTTTGCTTTAGTTTTGGTTTTTAATTTGGTATTGCCACTACAAATAGTACGTATGCTATTTTACTGCAGTTTCCTATTATTATACAATGGTAGAAGGATATTTTTCACATCCATCACAGAATAGTACAAAAGTGAAAGATATATTTCAGGGATTTAGTTATAGTGAAAGATACTTGGGGCATTGTGTGCAAGGCATACAAAGATCTAGAGTTCTTTTCTGTATTACTGAAGCCAACCCAACAACCAAGCCAATCACAACAACTAACACTCACCTAGCAATCTGCAATTTTCCATGTACTGTATGTTCTGTTTTTAAAAAAAGGGCAGGACAAATCTAATCTAAGTACTTCAGTCGACTATATCCCACTTGTAACCCTAAACATTCAGCTCCTCCATCACAGGTACACATTAGCTGCAATGTGTAACATCTGGGAGCAACAGCAGAAGAACAAAATAAATTAAAGGATCAGTCCACTTGGAGCTTGGTGTACCATTGAAGAAAGTTGACAACTGATCTATCACAGGGGTCCCCAAACTTTTTTTTACACCATGGTCCCCTACCAGAATGGGAACATCTGATCTATCATATCACTGGCAGCATGGTAGCTTAGTGGTTAGCACAATGCATTACAGTACTGGTGACCCGGGTTCAATTCCCACCGACTCCTGTAAAGAGTTTGCACGTTCTCCCCATAACCACTTGGGCTTCCTCCGGGTGCTCCAGTTTCCTCCCTCAAAAACTGTAGGTTAATTGGTCTTTGTAAATTGTCCTGTGATTAGGCTGGGATTAAACTGGGGGATTGCTGGGCACTGTGGCTCAAAGGGCCAGAAGGGTCATCTCCACACTGTATCTCAATAAAAAAAAAATTAATTCCACTATCCCCATATTCCTTGTTTCCTTCAATATTCAAAAATCTATTTATTTCTGACTGAGCCAACACAGGTAGAGATTTCCAAAGATTCACCACTCTTTATCAGTTTTCAGTCTCACCAACCTTGTTCCTTAATACAAATGCAGTCACTTCCTCATTCTCTCTAAACCCTTGATTTTCTGTTAATTCTGGAGAGAGTTTAGACGTTCAAAGGTTCATTTTATTGTCAAAGTATACAACTCAAAAATTCTTCAATTCTCCAGCTAGCCATGTAATGAAGAAAGAAAAGAAAAGCAGCATGACCATCAACCCCCAAATCCACCCCACCCCCGCAAAAAAATGAACAAGAACAGACCTGGCACATCAACCCACAAATCCCTCCTCCCGCACAAAAAAAACATATACTCTGGTTTCCACCCACATTCCAAAGATGTACCGGTTAATTGGTCATTGTAAATTGTTCTGTGATTAGTCTAGGGTTCAATAGGTGAGTTGCTGAGCTGTGCTGTGCTAAGTTGTTGGGCAAGAAAAGCCTGTCTATATCTATATCTCTAAATAAATAAATAAGGCAAAGTAGCTGTTTGATTGCTTAGTAATTTCTTTCTTTCCCTTTATAAATTCTACTGTCTTTGATGGTCTCTGTTACACTTGCCCTCACTGGGCTTTTCCTTTCTGTTTAATGCTGGAAACTCCCACACTGAAAACTTTTCTTTCTCATCAGTTTATGCTCATGCACTATTTTGCTTTGTTAATCAATTTCGTAATCCTTATTTTCTGAGTTCCGAGATGCTCCCAACTGTTTGGCCTGACAACTTTCTAAATATCTTCTCTAAATCTAATTCTTTATTTCAAATTTCAAAGAAAATTTATTATCTTGTGGGCATACTCAATAAATCTATAGAATAATAACCAGAGTGCAAAATACAACAAACTGTGAAAATACAAAAGTAAATAAATAATAATTATTAAAAAATATCGAGAACATGCAATGAAGAGTCCTTCAAAGTGAGTTCATTGGTTGTGGGAATATTTCAATGATAGGGAGGGGAGAGGGAGGGTGACCTGGCGGGGAGAGGGGAATATTTACTTAATCCTGATAGTCACACTGCTTTCTATATTAGAATTTTGTGCATAAAATTAATATCTTTTACTGCGATTTTTCAGTTGTTTTGTTAAATGCTGACCACTCTGTCACCACCATACCTGACAGAGTATGTTCCAAATCAACCACATCAAATAATTCTCTCCTCATACCATTGTAGATTCCTAAGAGCCTAATTTGGTGTTGTGTAGTGCTTTCAAACTAAATGTCAAATTCTATCTTATTATGGTTGCTCTTTACAAAATGACTCTTAACAACAATATTGCAAATTAAATTTTTCTCAATGCTCTAAATCAGATCTAAAATTGTCTTTTCCCCCATTATTTCCTGGACATATTGATTTAGACAGCCATCTTGTACACATTCCATGAATTCCTCCACCTTTTATGGCGTGCTTAATAATATAACTACTATTTGACCCATAAATAACATCCACTGATGTTTTTTTCACCCTTTGGTGTTTCATGACACAAACTAAACTACATCATCAAACTGATCCAAAGCAACACAGTTTCCAGCATCTCCAGATTTCTTTGTGTTTGTGATCTAAACTACTTTTCCCTGATTAATAGCACTACTTCACAGTTAGTGTATAGCTTCATGAAATTTCAACTATAGAATTCCTAGAACACTACAGCACAGAAACAGGCCCTTTGGCCCATCCAGTTTGTGCCATTAATCTGTCCAGTCCCATTGGCTCACATCCAGACCATAGCCCTCCCATCCATGTACCGATCCAAATTTATTGTACATGTTGAAGTCGACTCCGCATCCACCACATGCTGGAAGCTTGTTCCACACTCTCATCACCCTCTGAGTGAAGTAGTTCCTCCTCACGTTCCTTTTAAACATTTCACCTTTCACTCTCAACTCATGACTGCTAGTTGTAGCCTCACCCAACCTTAGTGGGGAAAACCTGCTTCAATTTACCCTACCTATACTGTATCCCTCATAATTTTGTATACCTCTGTCAAATCTCCCCTCAATCATTTACACTCTAGGGAATAAAGTCTTTGAATTTTTGCCAACCTGCAGCTGTCTTTCCATTATGTTGTTTTTCTACTTGTGCCATTAACACATCTACCTTGCCATGGAGGTACCAGCATTTAGCTGAGACAGTTCTCATTTTGCCCCCACTTGGTGCTTGCCTTTGTTTCTGAAACCTATTTGTTTTGGTTACTTCTTTCATAATTTCCACTTTCCCCTTCCCAAATTCCCCATGAGGTTCCCATCACCTTCTCCAAAACTCCCAGGCATGGTTATTAGAACAAAGAGCAAGTCGGCACAGGTACAATCCCTTTTGCCTAACAATGTTATACCTAACTAATTACACCAGTAATTTAATAAACTAATACCTTCTTGCTACACAATGCCTATATCCCTCCATTCTCTGTACATTCATGTGACTATCCAAGAGATACTTCAATGTCTCTGTTGTATTGCATTTGCCTCCACTACCACTGCAGGCAGAACATTCCAGATACTCACCACTCTTTGTGTAGATACATCGGCAAAGTCTAATCAATGAGGTTTGTGGTTTGGGCTCTAGTTCACCTGATAGTGTGCTTCTGGTTTCTGGTTGCCCCTTTTCTTAATGCTACTTTGTACGATCGTTATCAGGCTAGACTGACTCTGCAGCCTGAAGTTAACGAAGACGCAGAGTTAGACTGAACTGAACTGAATATACATGGACTGATTGGATGAATAATGGTTTGGTGTTTTATAGTCTGTGGTTTTTGCTCCTTTTTTGCCATTTGCACAACTTGTTCTTTTTATTTACATGTTGGGGTTGGGGGGGGGGGTTGATGTTTTTCTTTGAACCGGTTCCATGGTTTTCGTTCTTTGTTTTGCCACTGTCTGTAGGAAGACAAATTGCAGGGTTTTATACTTTGATAATAAATGTACCTTGAATCTTTGGAAAAAAAACTTGCCACTCTCACATTAAATGCATACACCGTATTATGGTCCTTTATTATTGGCCCTGACTACTGAGATATAACCCGTCCATTGTGTATGCATTCTACCTGCTCCAGAAATAGTCCCGACCCTTCAGAAATATTGTCCTCTTTCTCTGTTCTTCTCTACCTATGCATACATTTGCTAGTCTTCTTCAATCTGTACTTATTATAATAGGGCAATGAGTGTAACCCTAAAGTTACCCTAAAGTTTGAACTACTGCTTTTTAATGTCTTCCCAGTCTCCATAAAATCTGCTTGGAGAATGTCTTGATGCCTAATGTCTATGTTAGTACCAATATGGTTCTTCACACCCCATTCTTTCAGGATAATCTGAGGTTTATCAAAAATTACAGGGGGCTCTTGATCAGCAGGATAAATGGGCCAACAGAAGGGAAATAGAGTTTAATTCAGATCAGTGTGAGGTATTGCATTTTGGAAAATCAAATCAAACTGGGACTTTCATAATAAACAATAGGGCCCCAGCGAGTGTGGTAAAATAGAGGGAGTTGGAGTTCAGGTGCATTGTTACCCGAAAGTAGAGTCACAGGTAGACAGGGTGGTCAAGAAAGGTTTTGGAATGCTGGCCTTCATCAGTCAGACCATCAAGTATTGGATAACACACATGCAAAATGCTGGAGGAACTCAGCAGGCCAGGCAGCATCCATGGAGGGGAATAAACAGGACATTTGAGTCAAGACCCTTAATCAACACTGGATCGGGTCAAGGGACAGAACTCAGAATCTTCTGGGAGGGCAAGTCACTGGGTATATCTAAGGCAGAGATCAATAGTTCTTTCTGATTGATAAGCGGTTAAAGGTTATTACAGAAGACAGAGTTGAGGAGGAAACAAAAATCGGTCACAATTGAGCAGCAGAGCAGACTCATTCTGTTCTATATCTTATGGTTTCATACTCTCAATCCCAAAACTCAAATTATTCTATCCTATCTGATTACTGATTTCTAATTCAAAGAATAATGACCTAATGCAGTTTGAAACTCATTGAAGGCTGTATCATTTCACCAAACCTCTTGTCAATCTTCCTTGTTCGGTACTGACCTTCAACTCAGAAAGGCTTCCTACTGGAGTGGAGTTAATCTACACAACCAATTGCAAACCTTTGGTGTGCCCCCCTGTTATTATGCATATTTTGTCATGTAAATCATGTATATGTTAATTTATGCTAATATATATGTGTAATGCACTATGCTCCTGCTGCTGTAAAAAGCTAACTTTCATGGCATTCATACTTTGTGGATGTATGCCTACGGCAATAAACATGAACTTGAAACATGATCTTGAACTTGCCATCAGCACTTGTCTTCACCACAGGCTCCTATCTCACCACTCCCCACCTCCTCTTTAAAATCTCATTTGTTCAGTCTCAGTCCTGATACTGGGTTTCAACCCAGCATGTCAACCATTCCTTTCCTCACCCCACAGATGCTGACTGATCCCCTGAGTTTCTCCAACAGATTGTTGTTCCTGATGAACAAGATGTTTGAGGAGACCTTACAAAACATCAAACACTTTCCTCTAGTGAGGGCAAACATTAATTACCTTAATTACCACTCTGTTGGTCAGGGTCGACCATGGAGGTTGCGTGCCGGCTGCCTACATACGGAAGCCAGGGCAGTACAATACAGAGAGCAGCCTGTTGCCCATGTAGCAAGCTCCCCCTCGCTACACATCTGATGAACCCAAAGGAACGGCAGAGAGCCATACAGTTTGGCACCAGCAGCATTGCAGGAGTTGCCAGTTAATGTTGAACTCAACGTAGGACTGCTTTAGGGTCTCCAACTCTGAATCTTTCCTTGTGGTTTACTCCCAAAGCCTTCCCCATGAGTGGGTATAGCCGCAAGCAGTGGAGGTTTGAGATCAGTTTTCCTTCTCTTAGATAAGCGGCCAACCACAACCAACGAGCCCCATCTGCTTGAAGCAGCTGGTTTTAAGGCGCCAGTAATGCTCCCCACCCCCGCCGCCCCTTGTCTGTCAGTAGAATCGGTTCGGCCAGACTCAATAGCAAAGCCACACATGAAGGCCAGGAGCTGGACTTGGTTGTCAGAGGCTACTTGAGCCGTACGCCATTGAGAGTATTTAATAGGTGGTGTGAACTTATCCCCATTACCACCCCTGGCTATAACATTAGGGAGCCCTTAATCACCAGTACCTACTTTTCAGCAACATTGCTCTAAAATCAGCTGAGGAAATGTGACGATGATTATGATGGCTGGTTTATCGCTTGTGAAGATCAGGAGGGAATAAGAGTCCTCAGGAATGATGGCAAGATCGTTGGTGACTGTAGAGGCTAACACCTGTCATTTCACCCCTTCTCCATCGCTGTAGGACTTTTCATTCCACCTGTACTGTATAGGTTGATCGTGAGGATCGGTGCGCGGACCGATTCAACTCTCTAGGCCTGGCACAGCGAGCTGCTGGCGACCACAAGGCTGTAGGTTGAGTATCGGTTTCCCTTCTCCTAGACAGACTGCCTGGCAAGGCTAATGAGTCCCATCTACCCGCGTTTGGAATTGGGGTTGTCCTTCTCCTAGGCTGGGGGCCAGCCAAAGCTGATGCGCCCAGCCTGCCTGGCCAGTTATACCGCTGGGCACTCGGTTGTGCTGTGACATAGCAAACTCAGTAAGAACAGGGACACCACATGAAAGCGTCACAAGAGGGGGGAACAGGAGAGGCCACATCGAGTGACCTCCTGCACGGCAAGCCAAACAGTGAGCCTGTGGCGATTGCTACACCTGGAAAGGAAAGGCTATGGGAGATGCTTCACCTTCCTTAAGTGACCAGGACGTCCAGCCCAGAACTCACCTGTCCCCTAAGGAAATGTACTGTGCCTTTAAATGGCAGCACCCCATCGCCATGCACGAGGTTCATACCGTTACAGTAACTTTTGTCCCCCTGTATGGTTTAAGATTATAGACAACCTGATTAAGCACCCCAAATAGCTGGAAAGGTACCAATACTATGTCGGCAATACCCTCCAAGGATGGGAGAGCGAATTGTCACCTCGCCCTCTTGTAGCCAACATTCCTAGAATTGTGATTCTGATCCTACGTAAACAAATTTGATCAGCAGATCAAGTTGTCTCCATACTTCATTATCAACAGCAGGATCCTAAATCAAGCATATTACTCCAAGCTCTGACATGACAGGGCATTTTCATGAAGACAGAGAAAAAGGTTCAGGAACATATGAAAAAAAAAACATCTGAAGGGTCTCAGTGATTGTTCATTCATTTCCAGAGATGTTTCCTGACCTGCTGAATTCCTTCACCATTTTGTGTGTATTGCTCTGGATTTCAAGCATCTGAGGAACCTCTTGTGTTTTATAGAAATCCCTGGCCAATGTCCACTCAAAATGAAGAAAAGAGGATCTGCCAAGTCATCGAACATTCACATGAAAACAGGGGAAGGGATTCCAACTGCCAAACATCTCAACCATCAAAATGCACCTGCCCTACCTGCAGGAGAGTCCAAAGATCTCTCACTGGACTTCTTTTCGCTGCCACAAAACTGAAGTGTAAGCAATTTAGTCCTGACCCCAAGGAACCTAACATTACTGAAACGCTGAATTGGAACCTGAACACATTATGTTCCCGATAACTGGTACCCAATGAACCAACCTCTAATGATAAACACGAGAAAGTCTGCAGATGCTGGAAATCCAAAACAACGCGCACAAAATGCTGGAGAAACTCAGCAGGTCAGGCAGCATCTATGAAAATGAATAAACAGTCTACGTTTCGGGCCGAGACCCTTCATCAGGACTTCTCATAATGTTTACTTGGATACATTACCGTGTATCCAAGTAGTACCGTGTATTCTTAAAAAGAAATAACTTCTGGCTCAGAGGAAACAAGCCAAGCTCAACAATTGATGTTGAAGAAGCACAATTTGGGCAGGTTCGGGCTGTTTGCCAGCCCTGGTTAGAGTGAAACCTAGACATAATTTGAAGCCACAAGCCATCACACCTCTGCGCATGCTTCCAGCTCGGCGGCGGCTCCGGCAATGGTCATGCGCAGTGATCAGAAGAACTGGCTTGAACTGCACATGTGCAGCAGCGGAGAGTCATCATGGCGGCGCGTAGCCATGTGCAGGATCCCAATGACAGGAGGCTGCGTCCAATATACGGTAATGGAACTATTCCTTGTTTCGTATGTGCAACGTTTGTCCAGTCATATTTCATAATCAAAAGCTAAGCGCCTCCAGTACCGGCTTGCGCTGCTAATTTTACGCATTGACTCATTTTGTTGCTAGGCCGCAGATATGTCCTGGAGCTTGAGTTACACCACACTTGAGAATCCAACCCGTGAACGAATGTTTCTACTGACTGGCAGTTCAGGGTTGATGTGAGGTTCACATTTTATTATTGATGTTTTTTTTTAGTGGGTATGTATTTAAGAAAAGTTAATTGGGCCTTTGGACAGCGGTATTCCAGTGTGGTATTTCTACTGGCGCTAGAACCTGTTGATTTCCCCAGCAGATTGAGATGGAGCTTTCAGAGAATTACTATTTGGTGAAAGTGAAGCAAATGAAATTTTCGGAGTATAGCCCAGTAGTTTACATGTTATGCAGACGTCTGTGTCAACTTAACTTGCATTGCAGCGAACAGAGTTTGTCTAGAACTACATCTTAATGATATTTGGTCTGATGATGATTTTGGTCACGGAATCCGGTTAGCCGATAGCAGGAGCTCAGTAACTTTTGGGAAACTGCCATACTTAACTAAAGGTAATGCAGAACTAACGCAGTGAACTTAGTATCTTTTTGTTTCAAAATGAAATTGAATTATCTATACAGTGTGTAACGTGACTTCATTTAATTAATGGGTCATTATTTGATAAAGTGGATTGTGTTGACACTTTCATTTCCTTTTAAGCATTTTATACAAATGATCTTTTGTTCTGTTGTTAAGTATGTGATTATGTATATTGAGCACTTTATCATCATCACTACAATTAAGTTACCAAGTGTTCATGAGAATATGAGTTGTGTTAATAAATAAATGGATATACAGGTTGAGTACCCCTTGCTTGAAATGTTTGGGGCTGGAAGAGTTTCGGATTTTGGAATATAAAGTGTGATAGCTTGGGGTTGCCCATCATTTCCAACTCTGAATTTATGTGCTACTGGTAAGCAGACTTTCTCTTTCACTTGTTCATGTACTTAATAGTAAAAATAATTACGGTACATACCATTAATATAAAGAAAATTATAATGTGTGCAGGGTAACAAAAGCAGCACAGCAGCATCAGGAGAATACCTGAATCAGCTGTTGGACAACAACAAAACAGCAGCAGGCTTTCAGTCTCCCTACTATGGCATGCTTTGTTTAGAAGATTACAGTACACTGTATTAGTATTTTTCTCTTCTAAGGTATGAAAACAATCAGCATCACAGACTTGTTCTGGTACTAGATTTTTGTCATCAGATACTTTAAGAATTTAATTCTGTGCCTTTTCTTAAATTTCTGCAACCAGCCTGCTGATATTCTGAATTACCTTCAATTTTCATTTTGCGTGATAGATCTTTGCTTGTTTCATGATCAGCATACCGTTAAGCGGCATATGTTCACTCCCATGCTGACGACACATGATTGAGATCTTCATTTTTCACCTTGTGCAATATTTTTCTATTTTTCCTTGACTTCCGTTTATTACATATGTGAGGTCACTTCTCAGAATTGTCTGTGGTGTGCAGAGACCTACACATCACCTGGGAACCTTCCCAGCATTTTGTGGTATTTTCTATTTCCTTTGAGAGTTGCGTCAGTGCTGAAAAAAATATGGATTTCTGAGGTTTTTGGATTTTGGAATTTCTGTTAAGGGGTACTCAAACTGACATGATCTAACATTGATGGATAAATCCTAAATTGGAAAGTTAATGAATTGGCTGCTGAAAGTGTATATTAAGAAAATGAAATATTCTTATCATTGCTAGTAACTAGTGATTTTTGCTAAATTATTAATCTATATTTAAATTCTACATCTGTTGTTCTGGTTTTGGAAATCGTGCCTCTGAACTGTTCGTCCACATCGCTGTTACTAGATCAGTAGTTTAACTGCTGCTCCATTACTATTCACTTTAGCAGAGGTGACATGTGATTTCAGAATAACAAAAAGGCTGAACCTGAAGCAGAAGGGAACATTTCAAAGCTCAAAGTAAATTTATTATCAAAGTACATGTATGTCACAATATGCATGAGATTCATTTTCTTGCAGGCATTCACAGTAAATACAAAGAAACAACATAATCAATGAAAACTGCTCACAACCAATGTGCAAAAGATAAACTATGCAAATAAAAAAGACAGGTAAATAAGTTAGCACACACAAAATGCTGGTGGAACACAGCAGGCCAGGCAGCATCTATAGGAAGAAGCACAGTCGACATTTCGGGCTAAGACATGAGTCCTGACGAAGGATCTCGGCCCAAAACATCAACTGTACTTCTTCCTATAGATGCTGCCTGGCCTGCTGCGTTCCACCAGCATTTTGTGTGTGCTTGCTTGAATTTCCAGCATCTGCAGATTTCCTTGTGTTTCTGTAATTAAATAAGTTATATTGAGAATGTTATAGAATCCTTGGTTGTGGAATCAGTTCAGTGTTGGGGTGAGTGAGGTTATCTCCTTTGGTTCAATAGCTTGATGCTTGGGGAGTAATAACCATTTCTGAACCTGCAGGTGTGGGACCTCAGGCTCTGTACCTCCTTGCTGAATTTCCCCATGGGGATGAATAAAGTATCTATCTATCTATCTATCTTGCTGATAACAGCAGTGAGAAGAGAGCATGGGCTGGATGATGGTGGTGCATGTTGATGGATGCAGCTTTCCAGCGCTTAGTGTAGATGTGCTCAGTGGTGGGGAGGGCATTGCCCGTAATGGACTGGGCTGCATCCACACTTTTTGTAGGCTTTTCTGTTCAAGGGCATTGGACGGACCGTGATGCAACCAGTCAATGTACTCTCCACCACATGTTTATAGAAGTTTTAGATGAAATCCTAAATCTTTGCAGGCTTCTAAGAAAGTAAAGATACTGCTTTTATACTTGCTGGACCCAGGACAGATCCTCTGAATTGATAACACTGAGGAATTTAAACCCTCTTCATCTCTGATCCCCAGATAAGAGCAGGCTCATGGAGTTCTGGTTTCCTCCTCCTATGGTCAATAATCAGTTCTTTGGTTCTGTTGATGTTGAGTAAGAGGTTGTTGTGGCACCATTCAGTTAGATTTTGTCTCCTTCCTATCTGCTGATTCGTCACCACTTTTGATTCTGACAGCAATAGGGGTGTCATCGGCAAACTTAAATATGGTATTGGAGCTGTGCTTAGCCTCACAGTACAAAGTGAGTAGAGCAGGGGGCTAAGCACACAGACTTGTGGTGCACCTGTGGTGATGGAGATTGTGGAGGAGATGTTGTTGCCAAGCTAAACTGACTGGGGTCTGCAAATGAGGAAAGTGAGGTATTGAGGACTAGGTCTGCAGCTTATTGATTGGTTTTCAGGGGATGATGATGGTGTTGAATGCAGAGCTGTAGTCAGTGAAGTGCATCCTGATGTATGCATCTTCACTGTGCAGATGTCCATCCTGATGTATGCATCTTCACTGTGCAGATGTCCATCCTGATGTATGCATCTTCACTGTGCAGATGTCCATCCTGATGTATGCATCTTCACTGTGCAGATGTCCATCCTGATGTATGCATCTTCACTGTGCAGATGTCCATCCTGATGTATGCATCTTCACTGTGCAGATGTCCATCCTGATGTATGCATCTTCACTGTGCAGATGTCCCAGGGTTGAGTGAAGAGCTAATAAAACGGCATCTGCTGTTGACCTGTTGAGACGGTAGGCAAACTGGAGCAGGCCCAAGTTGCTCCTCAGGCAGGAGTTGATGTGTTTCATCAAACTCAAAGCATTTCATCGCCATGGATGTAAATGTTACTGGAAAATTGTCATTGAGGCAGGTTACTGTGTTCTTCTTGTACACTGATATAATTGAAGTCTGCTTGAAACAGGTAGATTCCTCAGATTGTCAAAGTGAGAAGTTAAAGATCTCAGTGAACGCTCCAGCCAGTTGATCAGCACTGGTCTATAGTACCCAGCCAGATACCCAATCTGATCTGGATGCTTTCTGTGGATTCACCCTCCTGAAGGATGCTCTCTCGTCAACCTCAGACTGAAAGCATTTGGTTGTGAAGGTGCCTCCATGTTTTGTCAGTCAAAGCGAGGATAAAAGATAACGAGCTCATCTGGGAGTGAAACCTTGTTGTCACGTATGTCACTTGGTTTTACTTGGTAGGAGATGCCTTGCCATTCAAGCCCTGCTACAGCTGCTGAGCATCTTTCTGTGATTCACATTTGTTCCAGAATTGTCACTTTGCATGTGAGGTGGCTTTCTGGAGGATATGTCTGAACCTCTTGAATCTAGGTTGCCAAACTTGTATGCCACTGATCTGTTACTCACAGCAGATTGGGAACCTCTTGGTTCATCCAAGGCTGCTGGTTGGGAAAGACTCTGAATGATTTGTGGAGACACACTCATCCACGACTTTATAAAGTTTGTGACAGCATTCAGATTCGTGTCATATTTGTTCAGATCCTCTGAGTCCTTGAACATGTAGCAGTGCACCGACTCAAAGCATTCCTGCAGCTGCTCCTCTGCCTCCCGTGACCACCTCTTTGTCGTTCATTCCTCTGGAGCTTTGCTGTTCAGCTGCTGCCTGTATGCAGGTAGGAGGAGGACAGTCTTAGACATTTAGATTAGATTAGGTTATGAGGACACTCAGTCCTCGTTTATTGTCATTTAGTAATGCATGCATTAAGAAATGATACAATGTTCCTCCAGTATGATATCACATAAACACAAGACAGACCAAGACTAACTGACAAAAAACACATAATTATAATTTGTCTGTATGTGCAGTCTAAAGATGTGAAATTTGTGAACACTTTTCAGTAAAGTCTTCTGTCACAAATAATGATTATTCCCAGTTTGGTATTTAAAGGAATAGAATAAAATCTTGTCATTTGGATGAATAGAATTATTGCTGCTTTGAAATGTCAAAAAGTAGCCATGGATACCTGGTATTTTGCTGCATCTTGGTTTCCCTAATGCTTAAAGGAAACTCAACATCTTAAAAGAGTGACTGACACTCTTTGGATGTAATTTGCCTCATTTAATTTCTAGCTATCCTCAGCACCCTGCCTGCCATTCTACCACTGCCACCGTGTTGTTACTCTTTGAGCCTCATTGAAAAATCCCAGTAAGCTGAAAACTCCATTTGTAGGAAGGTGGGAGTTGGAAAATTGGAAAATATAGCCCATTGTAGGAGCCATGTATCTGTGTTGCATGTTTATTATTGTAACTAGTCACAATAGTGGGGGTGTAGTAAAAACGAGGTGTTGTAAAAACGGAAAGCAAGTTGTGTATTCTTGCTTATTTCATGGCAGTTTGTAGTTTGAGACTGGCAGAGGTCATGTATCTACACTGACCACTTAATATCGATTCAAGATTGTATGTTTGCTAATTGCTAATAAAGGGTTGAATAAAGAATTTGACTCTTTGGAGCAGTCATTTCATTGGAGTTGGAGGCTGCATCATGCAAGTATAACAACCCTGTAGCGATTGTAGGCTAGCGGCAATTATTTTGATTTTGAATTAGTTTTTGCTGTGACACCCAGTTCGCCAGTAAGGAAAATTATATTTCAATAACTGTGTCACAAAATCCTACAATGATTGGACAATCAGCATGAATTAATTATAAGGACTACTTTCACAGGTACATGGGGTGATCGATAAGTTTGTGGCGTAAGGTAGAAGATGAGTTATACAGCTCTCGTTACATGTACATGCAGTTCAACTCTTGAGTGATTATGCAGAAAGTTTGAAGTTAATAAATCATCTCCTTCTACCTTAGGCCACAAACTGTTCTATCATCCCTAGTATATTAGTTTTATTGAAGAAAGAATTGTCTGGGTAACTAAGGGGAAAAGCAATAGATTTTTAGAAGGAAATTAGGTAAGATTCCTTACCGAGAAGGTTGCACATTATCAAGGAAAAAGGATTCATTAAAGTTCAGGAAAAATGTAGGAATAAATGATCAGATAACCAGTTGATGTTGCTCAGGATCTGCAAGATTCAGACCTGGGCCCTAAGTTATTTACAATATATTGATGAACTAATAAAGATATCAAATATAATAGACCTACTTTTGCTGATGTTAGCTAAAAAGCAAAGTGAGATGAACATGGTAGCATGACGATTGGCGTAATGCTATTATGGTGCCAGTGACCCAGGGTCAATTCCAGCACTGTCTCTAGGTTCTCCCCATGACCGCTTCAGTTTCCTCCGATGACCGATGGATTGGCAGGTTAAATGGTCATATGGGTGTAATTAGGTGGTGCGAGCTTGTTGGGCTTGAAGAGCCTTTTACCGTGCTGTATCTCAACATAAGTGTACAAGTAGATGTAGACAGGTGAATTGACTGTACAACATTGAATTATAATTCAGAAAAGGCTGAAGTTGTTCCATTTTTATTTGAAAGAATAGAATTATTTAAAAAACAAAGTATAGTGTACGTTGGGATGCGGAGGATTTTGATGAGTTAGTTTTATTAAATACACGAGGCTCATATTCAAGTTCAGTTAGCAGTTAGAAAGATCGGTATCATGTCGACCGTGGCACAGGGTACTTAGAAAAGGACCAATAGCCATGCTTACATTTGTATGAGGTTTTCATACTGGACTACAGTTTTGGTCTCTCCACTAAGAAGGGATGAATTTGCCTTAGAAGCAGACCGAGTAAATTGATTCTTGGGAATAAGTGTTTCTTCAGAGAAGTGGTTGAATAATGTTGTCCTTTGTTCACTAAAGTTTTGAAAAATATGGGAATTTTCTTCATGCAAGATTTTGATATGATCTAATGAATTTCAAACGTAATTCTTGCTCATAATAAAGTGAATGGAAGACACAAGTCAATGATTCTTTGGTACTGGAATGATGAGCTTAGAAATTTAAAGACAAACCAATGGAAAACAAGATATTCTGATCCAGGAATGGGGTGTCACATTGCTCTCTCATTTCCCCTTCTATATCCCATCGATCTACAGTTTAAATGACCTATATTGGGATGATTCCACATTAATACTAGGATTTCTATGAAAAGCATTTCTTGATAGGCTCAAAATCTTAAAGGGAGTTGCTTTAATTTTTTTGACAGCTGACTTGCTTAATGTGCTCTCAGAAAGTAATAAATCTGTGGATTTTAAAAAATATTCTTAGCTCTTTCTTCATTCTGTTCCTTTCACATATCTGACACCAAACTTTAGAGTTCTATTGTTCCATAGTTTGGGAAACCTTTTTCTTTGTATTATGTGTCTGATTTTTGGGGAGGCCTATAGAAGTCCCACAGTAACCATGTAAGTGTGAGATTGTTAATTTTTTCATCAATCTTCAACAAAATGTGGGGGCTGTTTGTTTTCTGGGAAACCTAGGTTGTTACTAGTGCAATACACAAAAGGCTGATGGAATTCAACAAATCAGGCAGCATCAATGGATGGATATAAACAGTCAATGTTTTGGGCTGAGACCCTTTATCAGCCTTGACTTGTTGAGTTTCTCCAGTATTTTGTGTGTGTGTGTGTTACTCAAGATTTCCAGCATCTGCAGAATCTTTTGTGTTTACCATTAGATGCTATATTGCAACATAATAAATCAGACATACATTAATTCTGTAAGAACACACGGTTTGTTAAGAAGGAGGGATGATTAGTATGTTTGCAGATGATAGGAAAATTGGTGGTGTTAAGGGTAATGAAGAATTGGTTCAAGTCTACAGCAGGATATGTGGATTAGAGGCAAATTGGGTTGAGCTTTGGAAGGTGGAATTTAATGCTGACATGCAAGGTTATGTATTTTGGGATATCAAAGCAAGGTAGGAGTACTGTTGATGGTAGGACACTATGGAATATTGATGAACATTGAACATTCGAACTGGAGGTCCATGAACCAGTCCTCATTAGGGGATCAGAGATGGAGAAGGTTAATAACTTTAAATTCCTGGGTGTCATTATTTCAGACGACCTGTCCTGGGCCCTGCACATATTATGAAAAAAAGCATGGCAGCTTCTGTACTTAGGAGTTTGCAAATTTTTGGCATGCATCTAAGAGTTTGACAAACTTCTTTAGATATTTGGTAGTGGGTATATTGATTGGTTGCATTGCAGCTTGGTAAAGATACTGCACATTCTATCCATTCCCATGTTGGCATCCTGTATTATTATTATTATTATGTATACCCAAGTTACCTTTAATTGACTGACTAATAAGACTCCAGGCACTCATTAATAGCTATCATATTTTCATATTTAGTGCCTACAAAAAGTATTCATTTGCCTTGGAAGCTTTCATGTTTTATTGTTGTACAACATTGAATCACAGTGGATTTAATTTGGCTTTTTTGACACTAATCAACAGAAAAGACTGTATCAAAGTGAAACAGATCTCTACAAAGTGATCTAAATTAATTACAAATATGAAACAAATTGATTGCATAAGTATTCACACCCTTCACGTCAGTATTTAGTAGATGCACCCTTGGCAGCAATTACAGCCTGCAGTCTGTGGATAGGTCTCTATCAGCTTTGTACATCAGGACACTGCAATTTTCCCCCATTCTTTACGAACTGCTCAAGCTCTGTCAGATTGCATGGGGATCATGTGTGAACAGCCCTTTTCAAGTCCAGCCACAAATTCTCAATTTGATTCAGGTCTGGACTCTGACTTGGCCATTCCAGGATATTAACTTTGTTGTTTTTAAGGCATTCCTGTGTAGCTTTGGCTTTATGCTTGGGGGTCATTGTCTTTTCAAATCTTCTCCCAAGTCGCAGTTCTCTTGTAGAGTGCATCATCAGGTTTTCCTCAAGGATCTCCCTGTAGTTTGCTGCATTAATTTTACCTCCTACCTTCACAAGTTTTCCAGGGCCTGCTGCAGTGAATCATCCCCACAGCATGATGCAGCCATCACCATTCTTCACATTAGGGATGGTGTATTTTTGATGATATGCAGTGTTGGCTTACACCGAACATAGTGTTTAGCTTAATGGCCAAAAAGTTCAATTATTTTGGTTTCATCAGACCATAGAACCTTCTTCCAGCTGACTTTGGAGTCTCCCACATGCCTTCTGGGAAACTAGCCCAGATTTCATGAGAGTTTTTTTCAACAGTGGCATTCTCTTTGTCATTCTTTCATAAAGCTTCAACTGGTAAAGCATCCAGGCAACAGTTCTATGCACAGTCTCTCCCATCTCAGCCACTGAAGCTTGTACCTCTTCTGGAGTTGACATAGGCCTCTTGGTGGCTTCTTTCACTAGTCTCCTTGCATGGTCATTCTGCTTTTGAGGATGGCCTGCTCTAGGCAGATTGACAGCTGTGTCATATTCTTCCTATTTCTTGACTTATTCAGTGACTCGGAAATTTTCTTGTATCTATCTCCGAACTTGTGTTTGCCAATAACCTTTTTGCAGAGTTGCTTGGAGCATTCATTCGTCTTCATTGTGTAGTTTTTGTTAGTATACTGACTCACCAGCATGTGGATCTTCCAGATCCAGGTGTATTTTTTTCCACAATCAATTGAAACGCCTTGACTGCACACAGGTGATCTCCATTTAACTAATTATGCGACTTCTAAAAGCAGTGATGATTACAGGGGAGTGAATGCTTCTACAATCAATTCGATTGTGTTTTATATTTGTAATTCATTTGTATCACTTTGTAGAGACCTATTTTCACTTCGACACAAAAGTCTTTTTTTTCTATTGATCAGTTTCAAAAAAGCCAAATTAAATCCACTGTGATTCATTGTTGTAAAACAATAAAACATGAAAACTTCAAAGGGGTGTGAATACTTTTTATAGGCACTGTATGAACCCATGATGCAGGAAGCACAGAACTGGTTTGTGAAATGTGTCATGAACGTTATTGTACAGTGATTCAAGTAGCATATATTTAGTTGAGAGAACACTTGTTAAGAATTCCCACCATCAGCAAAGTGATCTTATACAGAAACAAGATATTGAAAAGAACTAGGGTTAACTTAAAAGTACATTTTATCATAGACTGACAGGAAAGCCCTTCCTGTCCCCCCAGTTCTTTTGCCTTGTACCTTAAACTTGTTTCCTCTGGTTACCACAAGAAACCTCCTCACTTACGTCAATAAAACCCTGTCTAATTTTGAATAGCTCTGTCATGTCTTCGTGTTATTTGCTTCAAGGAGAGTAATTTTCTTGGTCTTTGTTTTCCATGCTTAACTTAAACTTTGCAAATATGGAACTTTAAAATGGTACTATCTCACTTGACTATCGCACTGATGTGCAAGTCCAGGGGACCTTTTCAATTTCTGCCTTCTACCTGTTTCTATTCCCTTCCATAGATGTGTAGTGGGGAGTACATTGGCTGCAACACAGCCTGGTATGGAAACACCAGTGCCTCAAACAGAAGATCCAATGAAAAGTAACGGATATGACCCAATCCATCATGGGTAAAGCCCTCCCGACCATTGAGCACATCTACATGGAGCGTTGTCGCAGCAAAGTAGCATCCATCATCAGGGACCCCCACCACTCAGGACATGCTCTCTTTTCACTGCTGCCATCAGGAAGAAGGTTCAGGAGCCTCAGGACTCCCTCCACCAGTTTCAGCAGCAATTAGTACTGCTCAGCCATCAGGCTCCTGAACTTCACTTGCCCCATCACTGAATTGTTTCCACAACCTATGGACTGCCTTCAAGGATGCTTCATCTCATATTCTCAATATATGTTGCTTTTTTATTTATTATTAATGTTGCTAAGATTTGATAGGCTGTGCTTGTTTTCCCTGGAGCAAAAGAGGCTCAAAGTTTAAAGTAAATTTATTATCAAAGTCCGTTACCATACAATGCCTTGAGATTCATTTTCTTGCAGGCATTCACAGAAAAATAGAAATAAAATGTTATGAGAAACTATAGATAAATAGGCCAAGACTGTGGTAATAAAAGTAAACAAGAACATGTTATATAGAGTCCTTGAAAGTGAGACTCTACGTTGTAGAGTCAGGTCAGAGTAGCAGTGAATGAAGTTATCCATGCTGGTTTAGGAGCCTGTGGATTGTGTGGTGATAACTGTTCCTAAACCTGGTGGTGTGAGACCTCTTGCCCAGTGGTAGTAGTGAGAAAAGGGCATGGGCTGGATAGATGCTGCTTTCTCGTGGCAGCACTCCATATGAATGTACTTCATTGTAGGAGACTTTGCCAGCGATGGACTTTCCGTAGCCTTTTCTGTTCCTGGGTATTGCTTTTTTCATGCAATGCTGTGATGCAACCAGATAGGATACTCTCCACTTTGCTGCTGTAAAAGTTGTTCAAAGTTTTTGATGACATGCTGAGGTGCTGTCCCACCTTGTAATGACACTTGTTTGCTGGGCCCAGGACAGATCCATTGATATGTTAACACCAAGGAATTTAATTCTACTGACCCTCTCCATCAGCATTCTCCTAATGTGGACTGGCTCATGGACCACTGGCTCTTTCTTTCAGCAGTCAATAATCAGTTCTTTGGCTTTGAGTGAGAGATTGTTATGGTACCACTGAGTCAGATTTTCTAATGTCCCTGCTATATGGTAATACCTTAGATTTGACCAACAGCAGTGGTATAATCAGCAAACTTAATTATGGCATTGGAGCTGATTTAGCTTTGCAATCATAAATATAGAGTGAGTACAGCAGGGAGCTAACCACACAGCCTTGTGGTGCACCTGTGCTGTTGGTGAGAGTGGAGGAGATGGAGCCTGCAAGTAAGGAAACAGAGGATCCAATTACAGGAAGATGCGGTGGCCCAGGTCTTGGAGATTAATGATGAGTTTCAGGGGATGATGGTGTTGACCACAACTGTGCCTTTACTGTACAGATGTTCCAGGGTTGAGTGAAGAGCCAATGAAATGGCATCTACCGTTGACCTTTTGAGATGGCAGGCAAATTGGATTGTATCCAGGTTGGTCCTCAGGCAGAAGCTGATATGCTTCCTGATCATCCCCTCAAAGCACTTCATCACTGTGCATGTGAGTGCTCCAGGTCTATAATCATTGATGCAAATTATCACATTCTACTTAAGCACCAGTATTATTGAAGCCTGCTTGAAGCAGGTGGATAGCTCAGACAGCTGAAACAAGAGTCAACATTCCAGCCAGTTGATTAACACAGGCTCTCAGTACTCAGCTAGGTCTGCTATCTGGGCCACAAGCTTTCCATGTTTTTGAGGTCAAAGTAAGTAAACAAAGTATTGAGCTGATCTGGGAGAGAAACTTCATGGCCATTTATGTTGCTTGGTTTTGCTTTGTGGGAGGTGATGGTGTACAAGCTGCCTCCTGTGATTTGTTTAGTCCAGAATTGCTATTTTGCATGTGAGATGGCCTTCCAGAATCATGTGTGAACCTGTAACCTGATAAAATATATCTAGGTCATGGAAGTGTAGGTAGTCAAAATTTATTTTTCCCTAAAGTGTAGGGTATCAAAAACAAGTGAACATTTTAAAGGTGAGAAGTAGGAGATTTAAATGGGATCTTGGGGTATATTAATGTTGGAGGGTGTATTGGAGTCTGAAACAATCTTTGAGACGTTTAGATAAACACAAATACAGTTGCAAGAAAAAGTATGTGAACCCTTTGCAATTACCTGGTTTTCTGCATTAATTACTCATAAAATGTGGTTTAATGTTCACCTAAGTCACAATAACAGACAAACACAATCCGCCTAAACTAATAACACACAAACAATTGTACTACTTTTCGTCGATACTGAGTCCTCCATTTAAACAATCACAGTCTAGGTTCAAAAGAGTATGTGAACCTCTGGGATAATGCCTTCTACAAAAGCTATTTGGAGTCAGGTGTTCCAATCGATGAGATGAATTGTCGAGCTGCCCTATATATAAAAAAACACACAAAATCAGGTTATTTACAGAGCCTGTTCTTCTCAAGAAAGATTTGTTTATATGCACCATACCTCAATCAAAACAACTTTCAGAGGACCTTTAGAAGGAGAATTGTAGAGATGCATGAAATTGGAAAAGGCTACAAAAGCATTTCTAAAGGCTTGAGTGTTCATCAGTCCACAGTAAGAGAAGTTGTCTACACATGGAGGAAATTCAGTACTGTTGCCACTCTGCCTAGCAGTGGGTGTCCTACAAAGATCACATGAAGAGCACAACATGCAATGCTAAAGGAGGTGAAAAAACCCCCAAGGGTAACAGCAAAAGACCTGCAGAAATCTCTTGAACTTGCTGAAGTTTCTGTTCATGTCTGCTATAAGAAAAACACTGAATAAGAATGGTGTTCGTGGAAGGACAGCACAGAGGAAACCACTGCTCTCCAAAAAAAAACATTGCTGCACATCTCAGATTTGCAGAAGACCACCTAGGTGTTCCACAGTGCTTCTTCTGGGACAATGTTCTGTGGACAGATGAGACAAAAGTTGAACTCTTTGGTTGAAATGCTTTGCTTGGAGGAAAAAGGACACTGCACACCACCATTAAAACCTCATCCCAACTGTGAAGCATAGTGGAAGAAGCATCATGATTTGGGGCTGCTTTGCTGCCTCGGGGTCTGGGCAGCTAGCGATCGTTGAGGAAACAATAAATTCAAAATTGTATCAAGACCTTTTACAGGATCATTTTCAGGGTAGTGGACCATCACCTAAAGCTTAATAGAAGTTGGATGATGCAACAAGAGGATCCAAAAGACGAGTAAATCAACAACAGAATGGTTTAAAAGGAAGAACATTTGTCTTTTGAAATGGCCAAGTCAGAGTCCAGACCTTAACTCAATTGAGATGCTGTGGCTTGACCTGAAGAAGACTGTTCATCTGGAGGAATGGTCTAAAATTCCTTCTTGCCATTGTGCAAGTCTGATCAGCAGCTACAGGAAACGTTTGATGGAGGACATTGCTGCTAAAGGAGATTCTACCAGTTATTAAATACAAGGGTTCACATACTTTTTCCCCAACCTGAACTGTAAATGATTAAACAATGTGTTCAATAAGGACATGAAAACTACAATCGTTTGTGTGTTATTAGTTTAGGCAGATTGTGTTTGTGCATCATTGTGATTTAGATGAAGATCAGACCATATATTTTGAGTAATTAATACAGAAAACCAAGTAATTGCAAAGGGCGCATCAACTTTTCTTGCAAGTGAAGGATATGGTCCTAATGCTCAGGTAAATAATTGAGGGCCAAGTACTGATCTAGGATGAGTTTGTTCCATGGCCAGTCTGAAGTCTTGCTCTCCATTTCCCTTTATTCCTTTTAGGCTTAACAATTCAATGATGGAATGTTGAATGTACTTTACAACTAAACACCCATGGTTCGACATAAAAGAAATTTCCTCCTCATCAGAACTGAATGGGTGACTCCTTTTCCTGAGATATACTCCCTCAGTTCTAGATACATTTACACAAAATGAACTGTTATCCTCCAGTATACCCCTTTTCAAATTTTATTTCAGTGAAGTCTCATATTCTTTTACATGCCATTGAATGTGAGTTAATCTTAATGGTTTGTCATAAGGCCATAAGTGATGGGAGCAGAATTAGGCCATTTGGTCCATTGAACCTACTCTGCCATTTTAACATGGCTGATCCATTTTCCCTCAGCCCAAATCTCCTGCCTTCTCCCCGTATCCCTTCATGCCCTGACTAGTCAAGAATCTTCAACCTCTGCCTTATATATACATAAACACTTTGCCTCCACACCTGCCTGTGACAACTAATTCTACAGATTCACCACTTTGGCTAAAGAAATACCTCCTCATCTCTGTTCTAAAAGGATGTCCCTCTCCTGTGAGGCTATGTTCTCTGGTCTTAGACTGCCCCATCATAGAAAGCATCCTCTCTACATCCATTCTGTCAAGGCCTTTCAACACTCGATAGTTTTCAATGAGGCCATCCCTCATTTTTCTGAATTCCAGTGAGGAGGGGCCTAGAGTCATCAAACACTCCTCATACAACAAGCCTTTCAATCTTGGTATCATTTTTGTGAACCTCCTTTGAACCCTCTCCAATCCTTTCAAAGGTAAGGGGTCCAAAACTGCTTACGATACTCCTAGAGAGGCCTCGCCAGTGCCTAATAAAGCCTCAATATTACATCCTTGCTTTTATATTCTAGTCCTCAAAATGAATGCTAACATCACATTTGTCATCCTCACTACCGATTGACCTGCAAAATAACTTTAGGGAATCCTGTACGAGGAGCGAAGTCCCTTTGAGTCTCAGATTTTTGAGTTTTCTCTCTATGTAGAAAATTCTGTAGGCTTTTATTTCTTCTATCAAAGTGAATGATCATACAGGACAAAGGGTCTCGGCCCGAAACGTTGACAACGCTTCTCCCTATAGATGCTGCCTGGCCTGCTGCGTTCCACCAGCATTTTGTGTGTATTGTTGTTTGAATTTCCAGCATCTGCAGATTTCCTCGTGTTTGCTTTAAGAAAATTAGATTTAGGCTTCTCAGGTGCAAGAGTGAGAGAGGTGGGTGGTGCAAGGGAAATGCATTGTGAAGCCAGGGTTATCACAATGTTTTCGGAGCAATCTGGTTAATGAAAGTAATGATATAGATTAATGAGTAATTATAGAGAGAACAAAGGAACGTATTAAAGGTGTGAAAGGCAGATCAAACCTGTTGTTGAATCCTAAAGCAAAAAGTGAAATTTTTGAAATGCCCAGGAGATCGAGCTCTTTTCGTGAAGGGCCTTAAACCTGATATAGAACTGCTTCTCTTTCTGCAGATAGTGCCTGCCCTGTTGAGAATTTCCAGCATTTTTGACTTTATTTGGATTTGCAGCATCTGCTGTTTATTATGTGAAATTGTGAGTAACACCATAGGACCTTAGGCCTTAGGGACCTGACTGTGTTCCAGTGACTGAATTTTGATTGAACCTTTCAAATAAAAGCTCTTTCCCATCAATCAGATAGGGGCTCAGGTACGTTTTTTAAAAGAGCATAGAAGATGTGAAGGTTATTTATGAAGTGGAAAGGAGCATTGGAGTTGTGGAATGACAAACAAGCAGCAATGATTGGACCAGAGAAAACATTTCTTTAAAATACCCAGATAATTATTTTTTAACCAGGCATTGTTCAAGTAAAAATGTTTCTCATGAACTGACTTCAAAAGTTTTGCTGCCCCCACAATAAAATTCCTGTGCTCAAGGTATGATTATGTTACCGTCAGTAGTACAATATCTACCCTATATTATGCCTAAAATGGTGGTTCAAAGAACTATAAACAGTGAAAGTAAGGAAATGTTTGCTTTGTGTTCTTAGTACGCAAAGGCCACAATAGGTGGCCTTGAATGGCTAAGGGATATTTACCAGTTTCTTTCTACAGTGCTACACTTAGCAGTCAAGGAAAATGTTTCTTCAGCACATCCTGGGTGATGCTGTGGTGCAGACAAGCTCTTTATTTACTTACGACCCATTACACCATTGACATTTAGTGCAGCAATGAAGATCCTCCATCTCCAGTGGTGTTCAGAGCTTCCTTCATCATGTCAGTAGGTTCCTCTCAGTTTCTATTATTGTTGGTCATGCAAGTCCTGGGTGAAGACTGAGGAATACCGTCACTCTCAGATGTAGAAGAATTGCTGTTTCTGTAACAATTTTGTTTTGACCAGTCAGGGATGTTGGTCTGAGCTGAACCCCCGAACCTGGAGGACCAGTGGACTCTTGGTCTGTCCTCTATCCTTTGACCTGTTCAACATGAGTGACCCTACCAAGAGCCAGAGCATAAAGCCCTGACTCCAGCCTGCATATCTTGTCAGCTTATTGAGGTACACAAGCCTCCAAACTCTACAACAAGGTTGTGGTCCATTTGGAGGAGCAAGCTCTTTGCTGTTGCATTTTTTCCCCCCAGCAACTTTATTTTTTACACTCTCTAAGCTTGTTGCTTACAGTACTGCCTAAGTTTTGCATTCCATTTTGTTCCATGAATGCTTATATCCACAATACCATTTCCAAATTTGGATAAAAATATTAATAAGTTATATCTGTTGAACAGATTATCTAGACAATGGCAACAACAAGATGGCTATACAGCAAGCTGACAAATTGCTCAAGAAGCATAAGGATCTTCACTGTGCAAAGGTAAGCATTGCAATAGATTTCTCAAATGCAAAGTAATGTAAAATTCATTTGAGTTATGGACTTTGGGATGTATATAATTTGTTAAATAGCCGAGATAAAGGAAATGTATTTAGCAAGCAATATTTTTGCAGGACTAATATTTTTGGAAATGTACTTAAATTGTATTATGATCCAGAGCATAATTGTAATTGCAAAGTTGTCCTGTACCTTAAGTCAAGATTCAAGAATGTACTATGCGTAGAATGGAAGAATGGATTTAACATACATTGAAATATTAATTATTCATCTAAATTGGCAGATGCTTTTTTTGCTCTGTTACACCAGTCTTCTGCAGTATGAATGCAAAAAGTAAATTTTTAAAAAATGATCAGACCATCGTATCACTTAACATATGCCATTCTGCTGAGATGGAGCTTTGTCCTTTTAATGACAACAAATCTGATTCTTGGCTGAAGATAATTTCAGCCGTGATTTAGAGTTCAATTGTTTGATGTGAAAATTAGAATCAGCTTGTCTCAATATTTTGATTTTGACTTCATTTTTCAGTTAACATTGAGATTCTTTGCTCTTGTCAGTTTTAAATGCTCAAGTGATTTGTAATTTTTAAAGAACATTTTGATTCACTTGATTAGATTTGTTATTCTCAGAACACAAAGTAGAATGAGGTAAACTGTGCAACCTGTCAAGCTAGTGTTGCCATTTGAAAGGTTTTGGGTGTGGACAATGTAATTCCTGTCCCAACTTTACAATGATTATCTTTTGCTCTCATGATGTAGAGAGAGATTGGATTAGACTAATTTGGCAGGAGGATGGGAATCAGAGTGAAAGGGCTGAGGAAGGGGGAAACAGAAACGTCAAAGATAGCAGATTGGGAAGCTTTTAAAAACTTGCAGAAGGAAATTAAGAAGGTCATTAGGAAGGAAAAGATGAATTATGAAAGGAAGCTGGTAACTAATATCAAAGAAGATGCTAAAAGCTCAGGTTCTGTTGGCTGCGTAAGTCTAAGGAAGCCAATCTCTGGCCCCACCGAATGTGTGAGAGTGAGGTGCAAAACCTGTTTGTGTGGATGCTGCGTGATGTGTTACCTGTTACAAATCAGTGCCATGAAATAACACAGTATTACCATATGCAATTAAATGATTTAGCTTTATAATTCTTAATTTGACTAGAGTGTTAGTGAAGAAAACAAAAAGAAAAAGGGCCTGTTTTAATGAAACAGTATAATGTGCACATTGGTGCTCTTGGTTTCTTGTACGTTAGTTCTCCATCGATTTCCCCCCCCACCCGGGGTGTCGTTCCATTCCAAGTCCATCCTGCAGTCTATGACCTCTCTGTTCTGGCATCTTTTCTCTTCATCTTCCACCAAACAAAAGACCTAGAACACCTCACTGTCAGGCACACAACAAGATAAAACACTCCCTTCATTGGATGACATACATTCCAAAGCCCCTGTTATCTCTAGCCATAACTCAAACACTGCTGCTACAGAAGAATCATTACATTAGCAGTGAAACCTTTCCCAGGGCATTACATATATAAAGGATAAAAGAGAGTTGGGGGTAGATATACAACCAAATAGAAAATGATACTGGAGATATTGTAATGAGAGGCACAGAGATGGCAGAGGAACTGAATGCGTATTTTGAATCAGTCTTCACAGTGGAAGAGATCTGCAGTATACCAACATTCAAGAGTGTCATGGAATTGAAGTATGTGCAGTGAAAATTACGACTGAGAAGGTGCTCAGGAAGCTTAATGGTTTGAGGGTGGATAAATCTCCTGGACATGATGGAATGCACCCTCAGGTTCTGAAGGAAGTAGCTAGAGAGATTGTGGAGGTATTAGCAATGATCTTTCAAGAATCGATAGATTCTGGCATTGTACTGGATGATTGGAAATTTGCTAAATGTTTAAGAAGGGTGGGAGGTAGCAGAAAGGAAACTATAGACCTGTTAGCCTGACATCAATGGTTGGGAAGTTGTTGGAATTGATTGTTAGGGATGAGATTACGGAGTCCAGTTTCCCATGGTAGGGGAGTCTAGGACAAGATGGCACGACTACAGGATTGAAGGATGTCCATTTAGAACAGAGATGCAGAGAAATTACTTTATTCAGAGGGTGGTAAATCTGTGGAACTTGTTGCCACGAGCGGCTGTGGAGGCCAAATCATTAAGTGCATGTAAGGCAGAGATAGATAGGTTCTTGATTAGCCAGGGTTTCAAAGGGTATGGGGAGAAGGCGGGGGAGTGGGGATGATTGGAAGAATTGGATCAGCCCATGATTGAACGGCAGGACAGACTTCATTTGCCAAATGGCCAACTTCTGCTCCTATATCTTATGGTCTTAACATTATAGGGGACTGATGGTAGGTCAAAAGAATTTTGAGCTATTTAACATTAAAATAATGTGTAATTTCTACAAGTTTCTAAGTAATACTCTAAGCTTGCAAAACTAAGAATATTGTGTTAGGAATTAAAATCATTATCATTATGTACTGCCGTATGACATCATGTGCCGTGTCGTATGACATGGGCAATCATGGTCTTATCCATGACCGTGATTTGCTTTTGGCATATTTTCCTGCAGAAGTGGTTTACCATTGCCTTCTGGGCAGTGTCTTTACAAGACAGGTGACCCCAGCCGTTACTAATACTCTTCAGAGATGGTCTGATGTCAGTGGTCGCATAACCAAGCCTCGTGATATTCACCAGCTGTTCATACGAGCATCCACCACCTGCTCCCATGGCTTCACATGACCTGATTTCCCGGGGGGGGGGGTGGGGGGAGAGCTGGCAGAAACACTAAGCAGGTGCTACACCTTGCTCTGGGGTGACCTTCAGGCTAGCAGAAGGAAGGAGCACCTTACACCACCTTTGGTAGAGGCGTATCTCCACCCCGCCAACCTATAGGCCTTAATACAATGTTAAATTGTAATTTTTTTTTCTCTGTAGGATATTGCTATCAATATGCTAAATAAACCCATGAATACCTGTTTATGAATGTTGAATCTTGACAATATCCTCTTGTGGTCTGGCATTAAAGGTTCTGAAAGCAATTGGCCTACAGCGAACAGGGAAACAAGAAGATGCGTTTACCTTGGCACAAGAAGTAGCTGCACTTGAACCTACAGATGACAACTCCTTACAGGCCCTTACCATTCTCTATCGTGAGATGCACAGACGTATGTTTGCTTGGAAGGACATGAGAAAGTGTCCAAAAGGGATTGGTGGGGTGGGGGGGGGGGAGTAGTTGAATCTTAGTTTTGAGCATGTTAGAATGTAAGTTATCAGTCACTCTGAACTATTAAGCACCTGCTGAGAACGACCTGTGGAAATTTTTATTTCTGAGGATTATTTGAAAATAGCAACCTGAATTGTGCTCATCAGTTTACTGAAGTTAATCTAGGACAGTGATATCAACCAATAACACAGCTGTTGGGGAATTCCTGGCATTGTGTGGTATGTGTAGAACCTTTTTGGCTTTGACCCAGAAAGGAGGAAATACCAAGGAACCAGCTGTGCCTGAATTTCATTCCATTAACTGGCATCAGCTTTAAAAAGCATATAGTGCTGTAAGCGTGCAGAAGACTGCTTCAATATCTAATTATAAACCTTTTTTTGGAAACTTAAGCAAGCAAATTATTTTCAGCAAGCATTCGCAGTGCTCGTTTATGAATTGTGTTCTTGTATAAAGCCATGGTGTTCTTTATTTTAGTGCTTGTTGCTGCCATTATTTGAACTTGATGAATATTCTCTCTTGTCCCTGCAAGTAAATTAAAATCTTAAACGTGGCAGAAGATTTTCAGCATTTCTGTTGCATAAACATCTGAGAAACTTGGTCATCTACCAAATGAGGAGGGTTTCAAAGAGTTGTGTGTATAATAGTGCAAGCAAATTACATTTGAAAGTTGGTAGAAATTGACAGGGAACAAGATTTTTAATAAATAACAAACATATTCAGTTTTCTTTTCTGATCATTATATATTCTAACTGTCAGTCTTCATAACTAAATTAGTTGTCACTAAAGCACGATGTTTGCTCACTGTGACATTCTACAGATGTTTCGAGTAGCTTACAGTCTGTGAGAAAGGGTGTACATCCACTTCCATTAATGCAAATCCACACACTTTATTTATTAACTGCAGTCACATTTCAACTCCCTGCTGCTTGAAGCCTTCTCTAAAGGATAATCATCACATTGTTTTTTTTTCTGCATTATGCCGACAAAGAATTTGTACCATTACCTGTTCCAGAATATGTCTATAATATTTTAAAATTCTGTGTATTTAATACTTCAAGAATAATTGATAATCTGCCCTGAAGTTTGTTATTGCCAGCAAGTAGTGTGGAAACAGTGGAAGAGGAGATGATGTATTGGTAGAATTGTTCTTAGTTGCCAAGAAACGAGCATCTGTTAGAGAAATAAACAGCACTGCCTGTCTTTTGATTATTTCTGACTGTTCAAGAGAACCTTATTCTCCTGCTGCTGCCATTCTCGGTGATGCCATCAGAAGTCTACTGTCCTGTTTTAAAAACCCTTATGGACTTATTGGTGCAGTTTGCTTCCAGATAATGTTATGCAGAATCTCATGTTTTTCATTTGCAAATGCTTGAAATCAAGAGCAACAAGCAGAAATGCTGGAGGGACTCAGCAGGTCAAGCAGCATCTCTGGAGAGGAATAACACTGGAAACATTGACTGTTTATTCCTCCCCATAGATGCTGCCTGACCTGAGTTCCTCCAGCATTTTATATCTGTTGCTTCATCTTCTGCAAATGGTTTCTTTATATGTGGGCAGACATTATCTTTGAGAGCATCAGAGCCAAATCTGAGATTTTCTTTTATTCCTAAATAAACACATGCTTACTTCATGATCATCAAGAATTTTGGACAACTTTACTCCTCCCTTTTCCACTGGGGTTGGATGGGACTACAACTAGAGCTCATCAGTTAAGGGTAAAAGGTGAAATGTTTAAGGACAACATGAGAGAAACTTCTTCACTCAGAGAGTTGTAAGTGTGGAACGAGCTGCCAATGCAAGTGGTGCACGTAGGTTTGATTTTAACATTTAAGAGAAGTTTGTATAGGTACATAGCAGGTAGGGGTATGGTGGGCTCTGGGCCTGGCGCAGGTTGATGGGAGTAGCCAGTTTAAATGGTTCAGCATGGACTAGATGGGCCAAAGGATGCTGTCAACATTTCAACGGATGCTGCCTGACCTGCTGAGGTCATCCAGCTTTTGTACATGTTGATTTGACCACAGCATCTGTAGTGTACTTTGTGTTGTGTATGTGCTGTGCTTTTCTGACTCTAGAGATCCTTCGGTCCATTGTAACTTCATTTTGTCCAACTCCAGCAAGGTAATTGAGTGACAGTCTGAACCTGACATTGTTGGCTTTTATTGTTCTTCTGCCTGAAGCTTAATACCAGGAGGATATTATTTGAAATTAATTTAATATTTTAATGCATGCTGAATGTTTGAGATATTTAATTTCTTTCACGTCAAGATAATGCTTTTCTTTTTCAGCTGAACTGGTCACTAAGTTGTATGAAGCTGCTGTGCGAAAAGTTCCAAACAGCGAAGAGTACCACTCACATCTCTTCATGGCATATGCCAGGGTTGGAGAATACAAAAAAATGCAACAGGTATTATTTCTACAGCAAAGGTGGAGTCTTTCTCATTCTGAGCAAAATACAACTTATTAAAAGTAATTGAAAATTATAAAAACTGTAGTAGTTGGAAATCTGGCTTAAAAAAAATACTTGAAGGCTTAGGCCACATCAGTGAAGAGTGAAATAGTTAGTATTTCAAGTCTGAATTGTTAACTGTGTTCCTCTCTCCATAGGTACTTCTTGCCTCATCAATTACTCAACAGCACTTTTTATTCCAGTTTATTCACAGCTTTGACTAATCATCAATATTTAAATGTTCTTGTGCAGTTTGTTTCTAAATTTTTAGAAAAGTTGTGCCTTCTTTTGGTGTTTTTCCTTACCTCCCCATGTTCTCCAATTAAACCAATTAAATAGGGAGACTTGTTTATACCAGTTCAGAACAATGCATTTAAAACATTAATCTGGCATTCTCTTTAGAACCTAGAACAGTATAGAACAGGTACAAGCCCTTTGGCTGTGATGTGTTGTGCCAAGCTATTTAAACTAATGATGTCTTATTATATTAACCCCCACTGCCTACATATGGTCCATTTCTTCTTTTGCTGCATGTTCATCTATCTAAGAACCTCTTAAACATTATCATATTTTCACATCTACCTCCAACACCATCCCTGGTAGCATGTTCCAGACAAATATCATTCAATGAACAAAACAAAACTTGCCTTGCTTTGAACTTATCCCTCTCCCCTTTAAATGCATGTCCTCTAGTATTCCCTGGCGATAAAGATACCACTGTCTACTCTGTGTCTCTCGTAATCTCTGTCAGATTTCTGCACATCCTTGTAATCCAGGCAGCATCCTAATAAACCCCTTCTGCACTCTCTCTAAATCCCTTGAATGGAAAATCTTACAAATAGTAGTGGATATGGCCCAGAACATTACAAGTAAACCCTCCCAATGATTGAGCACATCTACATGAAACGCTTTTGCAGGAAAGCAGCATCCATTATCAGGAACATCCTCCACCCAGGGCATGCTCTATTCTTGCTGCTGCTCTCAGGAAAAGGTGCAGGAGCCTCAGGACTCGCACCACCAGGTTCAGGAACAGTTATTACCCCTCAGCCATCAGACACTTGAACCAAAGGGGATAACTTCACTCAACTTCACTTACCCCATCATTGAAATGTTCCCGCAACCAATGGACTCCCTTTCAAGGACTCTTCATCTAGTGTTCTCGATATTTATTGCTTATTATTTATATTATTGTTTCTTTTTGTATTTGGACAGTTTGTTGTCTTCTGCACTCTAGTTGAATACCCCAATTGGGTGGTCTTTCATTGATTCTGATATTATTCTATAGATTTGTTGAGTATGCCTGCAAAAAAAAAATGTTGGGGTTGTATATGGTGACATAATGTACTTGTATAATATAACTTAGTTTGAGCTTTAAGTGGATGTGGAGAGGATGTTTCCTGTGGTGCGGGAGTCTATGACCAGAAGGCACAGCCTCAAAATAGAGTGATGTCCCTTTAGAATGGAGATGAGGAGGAATTTCTTTAGCCAGAGGGTGGTGAAATTGTGGAATTTGTTGCAGCTGGCAGCTGTGGAGGCCAGTCATTGAGTGCATTTAATGTGGAGGTTGATAGGTTCTTGATTAGTCAAGGCATGAAAGGTCACAGGTAGAAGGCAGGAGAATGGGATTCAGAGAGAAGTGGATTGGCCATGATTAAATGGACGCAATGGCCTAATTCTGCTCCTATCTTGTGGTCTTAATTAAGTGCCCCTAATGTATGTGCCTCTGAATCAACGGAACAACAGTAGTTACTGGCCATTCCTCGTGTATCAGCTTGTTGATAGAGAGGATGCAAATGTCTTGGCCAAACTCAGTTACCTACCATACATCACATCTGGCCCTGAGGACTTGTTTACCTTAATGCTCATGACCAAATGCCACCTTTTTCTTTATCTCAAAATGTCTCAGCATATTACCATGCTCTATTTACTGATCTCTTTATCCTCCATGTCCTTCTCTTTGGCAAATGCTGACATAAAATACTCATTTAGGACCTTGCCCACATTCCTGTCCAGTATAACCTTTGCTTGAATGGTGCTACAATTTCCTCTTAAAAATATTGTTAAAGCTGCTATTTACCTCTAAGCATTACACTTGAGATTTAATGCAACTCCTTTAGAGTTTGTGTAATTTCCTGATATGTTTAAGGTTCTGTGGAATTTTATTTCCTCAGGCTGGGATGGCACTTTACAAGATTGTTCCAAAGAATCCATATTATTTTTGGTCTGTGATGAGTCTGGTCATGCAGGTGAGTGCCATTACTAAAATGGGGGGGGGAAAAAACTGCATTTAGGTTATTACATCATAGTTCAGGTAGATATTTTTGTTTCATTAAAATAAACTCAAAATTCTTAAGCAGTACATAAATGGGAGAGCTAAATTAGTATAAGCTTGAGACATTTATGTGTTAGTCATTTAAAATTTTGTTTGCATTTTGGAAAAAAATTTGGACTCATTTGCTACCTTATTTAAAGAGTCAAAAACAAGCATGTTAAAAGAAGGAATCATTTGACTAAAATTAATTTGTCATTTGCATTGGAACAGCTGGAGAATGTTGCTGAGGTTATTGAAGCAATAGCTTATCTCAAAGTACTTAACCTTATTAAAATTAGCATCTGATTCATGCAGATGGAAAACAGTTCCTCGCTTCATGATATTAAAAAAGTTAAAAAATAAACTGTATTAATATAGGAATTAATGGAAGGATGATGGTCAGTGATCAATAAAGTGTTGTCAGACTGGTTTTGAAAATAAATCACTTTGGAACTGGAACCCTTGGCGAAGCTTAAAGTAAAAATCAGTGGAAGTAAAAATCAGTATTAACAATATTTGTATTTCCTCTTAGAGGTTTTTTTTATTAATCTTGTGATAGAGCACTGGCAAAATTGCTGTGGCATAAATCAAGAGGGGATAACGTATTCCTGCCTTTGGATCAATTCCATGCATTCTTATTTTGTTCAATAAATGTAATTTATAATTCAATAAACTAATTTTTAAATAATAATTTTAGTTGATAATGAAGTCAATAATTTTCTGCGTTTGTGTAGTTACAATATCTATAGTTTTCTATATCTGTAAAATTTGTTTGCTAATTATAAGCTGCTGGTTGTCAACTGCCACAAAGGTTTGGTTGTGGCAGTCAAAACAAGCTTCTTAATACCTGATAGAATTATCATGGTCTGAATTTCAGTTGAAATATAGCAAAATGAGTCAATTATTTTGAGTTTTCTGTCTGAAGGAAGTATAGCCCTTGTCAAGCTGTTTGTTGGACCCAAAATATTTCCTCAGCAGTTGGATAAGTGAGGGTTTGTGAATGCTGTTTAGCTTAACTTGTGTCCTTTTAGATTAAGAAACGCTCATGACTAATTATTTGTCTTCCTATATGAATTGTATTACGTCAGTCAGACTTAATTAGTTGTGGAATAGTTACTTATACTTTTTTAAAGGGTCAAAATATATATATATATATTTGTGGTCAGTTTTTGACTTTATTCTGTATCTTACATAGTCCATTTCAGCTCAAGATGAAAAATTATCAAAGACAATGTTCCTCCCCTTAGCACAGCGGATGGTGGAAAAGATGGTGAAAGAGGACAAGATCGAGGCAGAAGCAGAGGTAAGAAAATTGCACACTGCAAATTGTGAATCCCAGAATGAGGACATCTCAGAGCATGTGGATTAACTTCTTAAATTTCTTACAATCCCTGCTTTATTTCTATAATAATTGATTGCTAGAAAATAAAAAAAATCCAATTATTTGTAATCTTTTCAATCATTTTTCAGAATTTGGTAAATCTATTCCTGCATGTTGAGATCACTTTCTGACAATACTGACTTAGACTCTTTTCCTGTGCTGAGATACCTCACTTATTTAGTTACTTGTGTCTCGGGTTAGGGCAACAATTCTGGATTTATACCCCACTCCTTGATTCAAACTGGAGTTAGAGCTTCTTTCTAAGCTTACACAGTTTTGGAATTTATACTAATACTAACATTTCTTTGATAATTTTTGATAAAATCTGGGGATCCAAATTTTGAATTTAATTTTGAGCATATTGCTATGACTTTTGGTTAACTGTTGGATAGAGTGTGAGTATAATTTCTAGTTGCTTCATAGTTTTTGGTTTTTTTTGTATAATAGGTGCAACTTTATTTAATGATTTTGGAACGTTTGGGAAAAGACCTGGAGGCTCTGGAAGTCATCAGAGGAAAACTGGGAGGTGAGAAGAAAGCTAATTTACTTAAGTTTTGTGTAAAAACTATGATATTTTTCATTCCTCGTGAGTTGTGATCACACAAGCATAGGCAGCTTTGGTTTGTAGACTTAGTCATCGCTGTTCATGGAAGGTGAATGCAGGCATCTAGCTTAACTGCAGTGAACTTCTCAAGGCAATGATACATGAAAAACTAGTAGATGCTCACCTCAGTCCTGCTTCAGTGCTATCTGTTCAGTACATGAAAGAAGTTGTAGCTGAGTGATCTGACCTATCTGTAGTAATTTAATAATTCTGTAAATGTGATAAATCTGATTCTGCACATTTAGATCGCTTGCTCTGTGAACTTGTAATTTCCAATTATCTGTTGACCTATGTTGAAAACTCTTATCTTTAGTTATAAATTTGCCTTGTTTCCTCTTGATGCTCTCTTAATAATGTTGCACAGACAGTTTTTTGAATTGTTCAGTAGGGTCAAGATGGCACCAGTGAAGTGATACCTCGGATGACATCTTCCAATTAGTCAATCATTTTAGCTTTTCTTCATTTTCTACTTCTTTTTAATTTTGTTTTTGAAAATGTTGGAGCCTGTGGCTTAGTCTCTAGTTTGATTGAGTGAGCTAGCGTTCTGCTGTCCCCGAGAAAACTCCAGAAGAGAAATGCAAGCTCCCCTCCGTAGGGGTGGCTGGTTCGAGTCACTAGCCCTCAGAGGGGCGATCGAAATTCTGAGATTTATCGATTGGACTGTAGTTCAAACTAACTAGTTCATCTTGGCCTCTTTCAATGTCAATTTTTTTTAAAAAAATGTTCTCAGCCATTCTTGTTGCGGATTGGCAGGCTATCTGTTTGCTTTTGTCCAAGGGAGGGGTTGGGGTGTTTGGGGATTGCAAGTTTTTGTTTCTTTTTTTCGTGCGTGTTGGGGGGGGGATTAATGTCTGTCTTTCAACTACTTGTATGGTTTTCTGTGTTTTCTGATGATCTGGAGAAGAGACAAATTTCAGAGTTGTATTCTGCATGCATACTTTGATAATAAAATGAACCTTTGAACCTTTGGGACAGTGTATTTTCTTCCCAGGATTTGTCATTTATCTTGCCTTGAGAAGTGCCTGAAATTTAAATCCATTTGTTCACAATTCTGCTTTGAATGGAGTATTTTGTTAGCCCTAAATACTCTTCAGTAAAATATTTTAAAAACTCATTGACGATTTCCATTTTGCAATTTCCACAAAGTAGATTACATGGTTGGCACAACATTGTGGGCTGAAGGACCTGTAATGTGCTGTAGATTTCTATGTTCTAAAGTGTTATTTATGTGAATTTGCTTTCTGTCCCAGTGCCCATTAGAAATAATGGAGAGGCTTATTTACGATTAACCCTTACAATCACTCAATCCTAGGCTGTGTTTGAGTTGAAGAAAATGCATTTGTTTATATTGAAGTTGTTTTCCCCTCAGAGAAACTGACCAGCGAGTTGCAGAGCCGTGAAATGAAATGTATGGTGCTCTACAAGAAGTTAATAAAATGGCCTGAATGCAACGCACTATCAAGGAAACTGTTATTGAACAAGTGAGCTGGTTTTCACTTAAATGTTTTATGGGGAATGCATTGCTATTACATATTCAGAAATCGGGTCCATTCAGCTGTTGTATCCTGAAGTGTAACTGGACTTCTAAGTTGAAGTTAATTGATGCTGCCACAGCATTGGGACTGCAAATTTTTCTAATTTCCCTGAACTTCATGCCTTTGCAGGGATTAAGTTCATGGCTGCCAGATGTTTGCTGACAGCTCACCAAGTTAATCACATTCATCTATAAACCACGGCAGTGATTGCTGGCAGGCTATCTGTCTGTGGAGATACTGTACTGAGGCTGATTTGCATGACCTAGCTGGAGTTACAGTTCAGGAATCTGAATAAAACCTTTGGCCTGTTTCTTCGTTTCCTTCCTGTGATCCTTTTTACTAGTGCTGAAGACAATTATAACTTGTAACTTCTACTGCAGCTGTTACTGCATTTAACTTGGATATTAGGGAAGTCACAAATAGACTTTAATCCTGCCTGATAATGATTTTTAATGTATTAATAGTATGATATTCTGTATCAAATTATTTTGGCTAAGGGATTTCCAAGTTTTTGCTTTGAAGGCTGCTGTGTGCTTTTCAATGGGCAAAATGCAGGTGTGGTTCCCAGTGCATGTGGGAGTGAGACTCACAAGCAATACAGTTAACAAAGCTAACACTCAAGGAATCCCATCTGTGAAATGCTTAATGCTGTACTAGAAGGGAGACATTTTCAGCTTTTGACAGGATTTTGACTTTTGGTTTGCAAATGATTTTCTGATTTCCCGAGAGAACCCCATGTTAATAAGCACCAGTCTGGTGCATCACACACCAGAAGCAGGTTGGGACTGGCAAGAGAGCTTCTGTGGTTGAGGCTGCTGTTCTGAGGCAGGATTCTGCTCTCTCTGCAGTCCACCTTTGCCCCCATCCCATCCAGTCTCATGGCAGACACAGGAATTTGCTTCTGGTGGACCTAGGCAGTTACCGCAGTTACTGTTGTTGGCAGATACCGCAGTAGCAAAGAGCAAGTAAAGGTGAAGTGGCCTGTTGTAAGTTTATTTTCAATTACTACCCCTCTATCTCTGCCACTGCCTCTATCTCAGATTTTGTTTTTCTGAGACAGTAGTGGAATACAGTGGTTACTGAGTGGACTGAAAACTAATGTGATTTCTTAGGGTAGTGGGAAATGCTTACCCTCTGAGAAGAAGCTAGCTTTCATTTGAAGAAACACATGCCTGATGTGTATTATTGTGAACAGCTGACAAAGTGAAACTTGTTTCTTGTGAGCAGTCGTTAAAAGTAGTTTGTGTTGTAAATCTGACTCTCATGACAAAACAAATGTAGTGTACCATGACATTATAACAAATATCCTGACTTGGCCAGCTAGTTTTCTCTGAGCTGGAGCCTTAAAGACATTCCACTAATCTTCCATGTGCCAATTATGAATTTATTATTGTATTAAGTTATGTCTTCAGCTACTCTGAGAGCTGAATATTTCTAAGAAACTTTAAATTGATCATCAAGCTAACACCTTCAAATATAACAAAATCTGATTAAAATATTGGTCATTTGTCTTCTGATGCTGCAGTCTGTTTTATTTCCACAAGTCTCATGATGCCTCTGTGAGATCACTGTCTTGTCCTTTTCCTAAGTACCAGTTCCAATAGAGTCTGCTTCTAACTCCTTCCTCTCCTCCGAACTTTGTGTTTAAACTGACTGTTCTCACCTCAAACATTTGTTCCTCTATGGATATATTACTTGTAACATACTAATCAAAAACTTGATAAAAAGTGTTTTCATAAATTCCTCATCTATAATTTTTAATCAATTTCCTCCTTTGATTTTCAAAATTTATTTCAATTTATTTCAGCAGTTATCTTGTTTACCTCCCTCCTTTTTTGTATTGTAATTTGTAGTAGATTCTCAATATGTGTATTTGTAATATAGCAGTTAAGTGCATCGAGGAATATATCAAATCCACAAAAACACTTTTTTGTATATTCTGACTTGGGAAAAATGGCATTCCAATTCTAGATGTCCTTTATCAGAATAGCTTAAATGTGACTGGACATTTGATTTGGAAAAAAATTGTAATAAAACAGAAAATGTTGGAAATGTGCAGCAGGTTGGTCAAGATCTGAAAGAAAAAGATAAGTACTTTTCCTCTTCCAGATGCTGTCTGAGCAGCTGTGCATTTTAACATTTTCTGTTTTTATTTCAGATTTCCAATATTCGTGGTCTTTTTAAATATATACAGTAAGTTGTCTGATCCTCTGCTCATTACATGCTATGACATTCCTTTTTAAAAGTATTATTTTAACAGAGAAGATATGGTATTATAAAATAAAAGATCCGACCCAGTGCTAAATGTACTATTAATCTTGGGTCATTTACTTTTTGTTTGACCATGGTAATTTAGTATTTGTTTCTATCTACAAAGTGCAACTCTCAGGGAATGAGCATTTTAAGACTGGTTTGTCCTAAAAATTAGGCCAAACCTTGGGTTGTGTCTAACCGATTTTATAATTTTTTAAGATTCCAGGAAAGTTGATGAAGGAAAAGCAGTGGATGTTGTCTACATGAACTTTAGCAAGTTCTTTGACAATGTCCTACTGTACATGGGAGGCTGGTCAAGAAGGTTCAGTTGCTTGGTATTTAGTTGCTTAATTTCAATTAACCAGATTGGTAGTAGATGGTTTCCTCTCTGACTGGAGGCCTGTACTAATGGTGTGCCACAGGGATCGGTGCTGAGTCCATTGTTGGTTGTCATCTAAATCAACGATCTGGATGATGATATGTTTAACTGGATCAGCAAATTTGCAGACAACACCAAAACTGGTGGTGCAGTGGACAGCGAGGAAGACTATTAAAGCTTGCAGTCCACCAGGTGGAAAAATGGCAGATGAAATATAATGCACTCAAGTGTGAGGTGTTGCACTTTGGGAGGACAGACCAGCGCAGGACTTGAATGGTGCGAGGTGGACTACTGACAAATGTGGTGAGAACAATGGCTCTGGGAATATGGATCCATAATTCCTTGAAAATGGCATCACAGGAAGAAAGGGTTGTAAAGAGTGCCTTTGGCACATTGGCTTTCATAAATCAATGAGTGCAGGAGTTAGGATATTATGTTAAATTGGAATATTGTGTGCAGTTCTGGTCACATACTTATGCAAAAGATTGAAAAAGTGAAGAGAAAATTTACAAGGATATTGGCAGGACTTGTATCTGAGTTATTGGGAAAGGTTGAATAGGTTAGGACTTCATTCCCTGGAATGGAGGAGAATCAGGGAAGATTTGATAGAAGTATACAAAATTGATGGGTATAGATGCAGTAATGGCAAGTTGACTTTTTCCACTGAGGTTGGCTCGAGATTAGAGGTAGAGGTCATAGGTTTGGGGTGAAAAATGAAATATTTAATGGGAACCTGAGGGGGTACTTCACTCTGAGTGTGGAATGAGCTCCCAGTGGAAGTGATGGATGTGGGTTTGATTTCAACACTTAAGAGAAATATGGATAAGTACATGAATGGGAGCGGCCTGGAGGGCTATGGCCTGGGTGCGGAATAATACTTTGGAAAGATCAGATGAGCCAAAGGGCCGGTTTCTGTGTTATAATGATTAAAGTTATTGTAGTAAATTGATCACACTTCAAGCTGTTGAACAAAGTATAATTTATTCTTGTATCTAATCATAACATTACAGAAAGGCAATCTGTTGCTGATCAACTAACGCTATGCCATTTCCTGCGGGGTATTAGCAGAATTGGAAACTTATAAGCTGCTTCCAACCTAGAAATGAGCTTCCCTCAGCAAAGTAAAGTAGCCTCTATTGACCCCTTGATGTGCCAATGGATAGGCATGGTGATCTTTATATACATATTTAATGGTTTGTTAGATGTGATGTTGTTTTGTTGTTCACTTTCAGCCCAGATGACTGGCAATTCTACTTATCCTACTTTGATTCGCTCTTCCATTTGATTGATGCTGCTTGGACTCCACCCACAGAGGCAGAACAGTAAGTACTGTGATATTTTTTTTTATGTTTCCCGCAATTTGCTGTGATTTCTCTATACAAAACCTCTATAGAATGCATTTTTCTGTAACGGGGAGACTATTTTCTGTCAGTGTTTAGATCACAAATTGAATGAAATTGAATACTGCTTGTGGACCTAGTACTTACTTGTGTGTAATCAACTTAACTGTCCAGTGTCTACCAATGTAACGGTCCAGGTCTTGCTGGATTTGGCTCTTCAATTAAGGCTCACTACTTGAGAATCGTGACCATCAAGTTTTCTGGATGTTAATATTGATCCCTCTAGCACCTTATGGCAAAGGTGCAACAGGCAGAAGGATCCTGTTATGTGGTATCTGGAGACATTTAAAACCTATTACATTAATTGTAAAGTTTTTAAAAATTAGGAACAATTAAACATTAAAAAGTGAGTAAAACATTAACAATTAAACTTTTAAAAACACTAGTAAAAGGTGGGGGTTGATTTCCTTCTCCCCTTTAGCTGGGATTCCAATAAATGGGCACTCTGTCTTACATCGGTTTTGACTGGAATAGGAGAAAGTGATTCCCCCTCCATGTGAAATCTGTGATGGTGCACTTTTATCTGCTGCTCCATCGGTCATGGATGTTTTTCACTTATCAGATTTGCAAGGAGCTGGAGATGGTGCTATATTCACCTCAATATTGTAACTTGGAAGATATTTGATTCCACAATAACCAATTAAATCATAAATATTTACACCATTAATGTAGTTTTTATTCTTTTGGTCAACTTCCACATATTTTAAATTTTCTACTTTGGTGGATTTCCAAGTACCAATGGAGATCTGTGCCGTTACGCACCCAGTTACCAAATTGTGAATGGGTCCTTGTGGTTGTCTCGTCTTTCTCCTTTATCTGAGGGGAAGTTACTTCTGACAAAATACTCAAAACTTGTATCTAAAGAAACATTAATTGTAATCAAGACTCTGTTCTTAACACTTTTAATCTTAGAACTGCAAGATGTACCCCCATAAATGCTTTAAACCATCAAGATGCATTTTACTTGTCTCTTTATTAACCATACTTGCCTTTCTAATTTGTTGCCCTTTTGTTGATCAGGACTAGTCAGCAGTGTTAACTTTGTCTTGTCAGTCCTACTCCAGGTTTGACGAGACCAACAAGATGTGAACATTTTCAGTTTCTGCTACACCCAAAGGTTGCTTGAACTAAAAGAAATAACCACTCAATTTCACTTGCCCCATCATTGAAATATTCACTTTCAAGAACTTATCATCTCATGTTCTCGATGTTTAGTTATTATTATTATTTCTCTTTCTTTGTAATTGTAAAGTTTGTCTTCTGCACTCTGGGTTAAATGAGCTAGTTGGGCTGTCTTTCATTGATTCTGTTATGGTTCCTATTCTATGGATTTATTGAGTATCCCTACAAGAAAATGAATCTTGGGTTTAAATATGGGGACATATATGTACTTTGATAACTTTTAACCCAGATCTAATGAGATCATTTAATCATTCATTAGGAGATCTGATTTATCGTTTGAATGTTGATCTGAATCACAATATGCATCAGTCCATATTGTGAAGTTTTATTATACCATAGAGCAAAGTGCCGAATGGTTGGTTTGAAATATCAATGAGAATTATACTTTAAATGTCTGGAGTGGCATAATCTGTTTGCTGCCATCCATGACCACAGACCCCTGAATTCAATGGTCAGGAAAATTAAGTGTAGCCTATTACTTTTTTCATGTGGTAAAACATAGGAGATAAATACAGATCTTTTCTTTTCTCTCTGTGTAGCTCTCTGGAGGGTCCGGTCACCTGCCTTGTACAGGAGGCCATAAACTTTGTGGAGGAGAGAATTGTGAATGAAGAACCAAAGGGCTCCCGCCGTCTGAGGGGACCATACCTGGCTAAACTTGAATTAATAAGACGGCTGAGGGAGAGGGGTACCAATGATGAACACAAACTTGGTGAGTGGTTAATACTTTATGGATAAAAGTTCTTTTAATAGTTTATCATCAATTTAAAATTATCATAGAGAGCGATGAACATGTTTCCTCAACTTTCTTGAAGTATGTTGTAACCCACGTTAACTTATGGGTTGGAGAGTTTTGCGATAACTAATGGTGTCAACCCAAAATGTCAGCTGTTTACTCTTTTTCATAGATGTTGCTTGATTTGCTGAGTTCCTCCAGCATTTTTTTTTGTGTTGCTTTGCGATAACTGATGCTTTCCAGGGTTAGAATCTTCCCATATTAAAAATGGGTTTTGAAGAGTGCTGCCAGGTAGAAGTAGCTTTTGAATCGTGATGACGTGTTCTACTAGAGGATGGAGCACTGTCTGTTGAAAGTAAAAATAATTGTATTTTACATTTCATGATGTCAGTTCATTACGAAGTGCTCCATGTGTTATTTTGGATCGTAATTGCTGCAACAATGTCCAAAGGAAAGCAATGCTATTCCTATATAGCTGGCAACTTAGCATTCACTGGAGTAAGATGTGAATTCTTAACCTTCTAGTTCTGACACAACTGTGAGAAACAGAAGACCCCTCATACTCAAACATCTTATTGATAGTGTGGTTCTACTTTCCTGAGTTTGTGACTGAATTTTATTACAACTCAGTTTAATTCCCACTGCTGCCTGTAAGGAGTTAGAATGTTCTTCCTGTAACCACATGGATTTTCTCCGGGTGCTCCAGTTCCCTCACACAGTCCAAAGATGTGCTGGTTGGTAGGTTAATTGGTCATTGTAAACTGTCCTGTGATTAGGCTAGGATTAAATCGGGGATTGCTGGATGTCACGGGTTGAAGGACCTATTCTGCGCTGTATCTAAATAAATAAGGGGATGAAAAATGTCATTAATTTGTACAACTGGGATTGTCTGTTTACATGAGGTTCTCTGTTTTTAAAATCTTGAAAATGTAACTAGCTTGTGAGACAATGATTTTATGCATTAATTGGCAGTTCTGGAATTGTAGCATTTTCATATTACTTGGCTTTCATTCCTAAGTACGTGCAAATATCTTGGACTAAAGCTAAATTATAACCTTTGGACTGGGATAAATGAGCCAGGTATTTCAAATTCAGCCTTCAAATTATAAAAGCTGACTGGGTTAACCAGTTCAGAATATTAGACGTCAACAGTGATGGTGTTAACTCCAGTGCTTGCTGATCTACAAGCTTCCTTATTTAGTGTTTTTCCTCCTTACTGCTAGGGATACCAGAGGAGCTGATGTTCCAGTACTTTGAAAGGTTTGGGGATAAACCTTGCTGTTATTCTGACCTGAAAATCTTTGTCGATCTTCTATCATCGGAGCGGCATACACAGGTGAGACCGGGAGACTGGCAGAGTCTCCATTCGCTCAGATGTGCTACAGTGAGGTGAATGGGTAAGTGCACCCAGTGGCCTCAGCATTCAGTCAGTTTATAAATTGGTTGTCACTTTGTACATTGACTAACATTGGTTATTTTAATAGACAGAGAAAGCTGATTATTTCCTCTATTTAAGAGATTTCAGATATTATGTAGCCTTAAAATAATAATCAAACTGGTAAAGGTAAACTTAGGAACATTTCTTAACTTAAAATGTGGATTTACTTAGAAGGTCATGGATTCGAGATCAATTCAATTTAATAAAATGGTAAAAAGCTTGTTTACATTTTCCTGAAGAAACTGAAAAGGATCAGTGAAGACAATTATAATGTGGGTTAATTACCTATTTTTCCATTATCAAACTAATGTATTGTTTACACAAAGACTGATAACAGTGCTCCTAAAGTGAAATTCATTTCTTCCTATCATGTTCACTACAACTGGAGAACACACACCATAATTTCACCTTCCAAATTGGAAAAGTCTAACAATGCAGTAAAGAATTAATGATAAGAGTATATGTCGCTGCAATCTTGACCCTTTTTTCACTGCAATAGTTTGCTCGGTGTATTTCTTATTTGGTACTGGTTTTAAAGTTTTTATTTTATTTGTGGAATGTCATATACTTCGTACTGTGTGTAAGAAGACAGAACTGATTCTTAATTGTTCATGTATAAAGTTGGAATATATCACAAACCTGGAAGACTTTGATTTAGAAATAATCTATTAAAGTCACTCTTATAGATTTATGCAGTACTTTTGACTGGCAATAAGTTCTGTTAGTGTTATAGAATGGAACAGCCTCTTTTTCAGCCATTCGCGAGTCATAACAATTCACGTGAGATGCCTTAATTTTGGCATTTCATTAGGGTGGTTATCTGCCATTTTCTTTCGTAACAGAATTTTATTTTTTTTATGAACTTTGGTTGCCACTCCTAGCTTTTTTCTTTTGTACTTTTGCAATTCCCTGCTCCACAACCTATTTGTTTTCCATTCATTCCATTTATTATTGCACATTTCCAATCCATGCACACTCCAGCATTTCTTATTTTAGCTTCTGTTTCTCCTGGCCACACAGAGTTTGAATTAGAATGTGGAATATTACAGCACTTTGGCCCACAATGTTGTGCTGACCTTTTAACCTTCTCTAAGGTCAATCTAACCCTACCCTCCAATATAACCCTCCATTTTTCTGTCATCCACATGTCCATATCTATGAGTTATAGAGTGGTGAAGGCAGATACATTAGGAGAGTTTCCTAAATGCCTGTAATGTATCTGCTTCTACCGCCACCCCGGCAGGATTTTCCACATACCCACCTCTCTGTAATTTCTACTAGAAGCTTCCACAAATTATTTTGCCTTGTACTGTACCTTTTAAAAGCAATAACTCCAACATTCCCATCTTTTTTAGCAGTCTCCTCTGATTACACAGATTGAAGTTGTTTATTTTTAATGTATGCTTCCATTCTCCACAAATACTTCAGCATTGGCTTGAGCTGCCATTTTTAGCTGCACACATGTTCATTTTTAGAAAGGAATAGTTATTTGAATATTACTGGTTCTTCTAAATACTTGGCTTCTCAGGAAAATGGGGATTTATGTTTCTGCTTGTAACCATCTGATGATGGTTTGGAAAGAAGCATCTGTGTGCTTTTAGATGCTTTGATGCCAGTCTTTTTATTGCTGTGCTGAAAAGTGATATCCCTTGTCATAGACAAATGGCACAGTGAATATAAACTATCTTGGTATGCTTTGTGTTTGTATCTTAATGTATAACAATGTGACATATTTAACATCTTTATTATTTAGTTTTTTTAAGTATAGGTATTGCTATTCTTGCTTTTATTTTTTGCAGTTCATCAATAAACTGCTGGAAGTAGTACCTCTGTCAGTGTCAGCAGAGGGTGACCTTGCTTTGCCAGGTGATGTTAAAGCTATGCAGAGGCACATGTTCATCATCCAGTTTGCCAGGTTGTTAGGTCTTCATGAAACCTTGGACCAGGCACAGAAACTCAATCTCATTCAGGAGCTTATGCAGAGATACAAGCATGCCCTTGAGTTTGGTGAGCTCACGTTTTTATCTGTTTATGTTTTGTTAAAACTTACTGCTTCCTGATGAAGCCTCCTATATGCATATTTTAAAGATTATACAGTACATATATGCACAATGTCCTTTAAATTGAAAGGCAAACTGATGGGTAAATCTGAAGCCTAATTTTGTGTCAAATCAGTAGCGCTTCTGAAGTTTAATTAACTAAACTGCATGTTATATCATTGAGGAACTCATTGAGCTTTGCTCTTGTTATCTGGTACAAACACCCAAATATTTAAGCAAGATACTGCACAGTTTTTTTTGTGTTTCTTCCATATAAGGAAGTGCTACACTAGGTTGGATACAGTTGTGAAATGCCACTTGTGGTGAGCATGACATAATGACGAGAAAGAATGCAAAAATGAGTAAAATGGAGTCTTGTTTTTTTAAAAAAAAAGTCATTTTTATTATCCCAGGAACAGTAAAAACCCAATGGAGAGAGTGAGCATCAGTTATTGGAAAGTGACTATTTGCAGTATTTAACAGCATTATACTGGAATAAGGAAAACTTAAAACATAATACAAATTGTGGGTGGTGGGGTGGAGATACGTCTCTACCAAAGGAGGTGTAAGGTGCTCCTTCCCTCTATAGCCTGCAGGTCACCCTTGGGCAAGGTGTAGCACCTGCTTAGCCTCCCCAGTCAGGGTCACGTGAAGCCATGGGAGCAGGTAGTGGATGGTCGTATGAGCAGCTGGTGCATATCACAAGTCCTGAGACCACAAGGCGCCAGGCAGACAATCTCTGAAGAGTATTGATAATGGCTCGGGTCACCCGTCTTGTAAAGACACTACCTGATAGAAGGTATTTTTACTTCTGTAGAAAAAAATTTGCCAAGAACCATCATGATCGTGGAAAGACCATGATCGCCTACTTCATACAAAAAAGCACATAATGAACGAATACAAATTGAATTTGGCAGTGACAGTTAAGGAGATGAACTTCCAGAGAACTAATTTGCAGATTATGGGACTTGGGTTATGTAACAGCCCTTTCATATGGATATGACGAACTGAGTGGGTATCTCCTGTGCTGGGATATTCAGTGATCCTGTAGACTGCAGCCCCAGAGCAACTGCACACTATTCAAGGCAGGGGTCAAAAAACAAAGTAATGAGAGAAAGCTGTAAATTGGACAGCAACTTACCTGCTCCTCAGCTAGAATTTCTAGATCTTTTGTGTGTGATTAATTACCTGTGCCTTCTGTCCTGTGTTACTTTAAAATTTAGGTATTTGTTTTTGTTATTATTTTTATTCACCGTTTGAACTAAGAGTTGTGGTCAATCTGGTTGTACCGGTTTCAATTTTAACTGTTGCCTTGTGGCAGACTGCGATCAACTCCTCATTGCCCCCTCAGAAAAGAATGAGAAACAAAAACTAACTGCAGATAGGAAATCTGAATGCTGAAATACAGATGATACTGAAAATATTCAAAGCTTATGCAGTACCAGTGGCAAGGGAAACCAAAGTTAGCCTTTCAAGTGGATGACCTAACTGGCTGAGTGTTTCTGACATTCTCTCTTTTAATCTCGAATCAATTTAGTTCTTCATCTTTTGTTCTGTTCAATAGGAAAGTCATGCTTAAAAACAGAATTGCAGTTCTCTGACAATTACTGTCTATTTGCTGTGCATCTGCTTCTTGACATCTGGAAACAATCAGGTCAGTGATTTTTCTCCTCAGCATAAACTGCAACCTTATTAGCTGGAAAAACTTTGTTCTGAAGGAATTAAAATAGCTCTATTGAATTTCAAGAATTTAAAAAAATTTAAATCAATGCTATAAATGTACCTTCTAAGAATTTTTCTTCTTGTAAGCCTGTAGCTTGGAGCTGTGGTTAATTGCTCTAGTGTACTAACCAGCATCACAGAATTGAAAGTAATTCAAAGTTTATCACATTACAGCTCACTACAAGCCCTTCGGCCCACAATTTTGTGCTGACCTTTTAACCTACTTCAAGATCAATTTAACGCTTCTCTCCCACATAACCCTTTATTTTTCTTTTATCCATGTGCCTATCTCAGAGTCTTTTAAATGTCCCTAACGTCCTTTTATACCATTCCAGCCGTGTGTTTCACTCACTTACCACTTTCTGTGCAAGAACATACTTCTGACATCTTCCAATTACCTTTGCTTTAAACACCATAAAATTATGGCCCCTCAATTTGCCATTGCTGCCCTGGGGAAAAAATTGCTGGCTGTCCACTCTATCAATGCCTTTTGGTATCTTGTATACCTCTATCAAGTTGCCTCTCATCCTCCTTCAAAACCGTAGCTTGCTCATCTTCATCAGACTTGCTCTCTGATCCAGGCAGCATCACAGTAACTCTTCTCTGCACCTTCTCTAACGTTTCCACATCTTATCTATATTGAGGCAACCAGAACTGAACACAATACTCCAAGTCTAGTTTAACCAGAGTTTTATAGAGCTGTAACTAGTGAGGTCTGTGCACTGTACACTACCTTAACCACCATATCAACTTCCATGGCAAATTTGAGGGATCTATAGACATGAAACCCAAGAGCCCTCTGTTCCTCCACATTGCTGAAGAATCTTGCATTAACTTTCTACTCTGTCTTTAAATTTTAGAGAGAACCTAAAATGAGGTCAGCACCTTTCTCACACCAAAGTTAAATGAAATTGAAGATGTACAGTACTTTTATTATTGGGTGAAAACAAAATTTAAAAATCTTGTCACCTATTATATTTGGCAAGAAAACTAGAAAGGTCAAAGAGTTGGAGTAACAAAACAAAGAAACTGATTAACATGAAAGGAGAATGATAAGCTTGGGTACTTGTATTTGTCTCTACCACTTCCTCTGGCAGCTAGTTCCATATAAGCATGTCTCTGCAAAATCTTACCCCTCTCATCTTAAACCACTGTTCTCTTTACCCTAGCAAAATGTGCATTTAAAGTTGCAAACAGAAGGAGGGATAGTGGGAACAAAGAGAATGTCCTTAATAGTGAAAAGGCTATAATATCAATCAATATATATATCAATATTATTGTAATTTATAGTATATTTTATTTATTGCACTTTAATCCAGCCACAAAACAAGAAATTTCACGTTTATCAGTGCTAATAAATCTGATTCTGATTCATCACAATGACTGTCATGTGTTATTCTTGCTTTTGGTGTCATTTAAGAGGTCAATATTATGAGTTAATTGTAATTGATCTTTCTAGCGTTCTTGTGTAGCTCTTGGATGATCAATCTTCAACAGAGGTCTTGGCTTCTTCTCCCATGCCACCATCTTAATAAATTCCAAGCCTGACGTAATCTTGAGTCCTCCTTCCATCTCAGTTACCATCATCACCTTGTACCATTTATTTGCCCACGTCTTCATTCAGACTGCAAACTTTTGTTTCTATCTTCAGAATGGCTGGCCCACCTCTGCCTTTCTTTGGAGTTCATTTTGTGATCTCCTAGAGTGGGGAAAAAAGCAATGGAGACAAAAGTAACCACTATGCAGAACACCTCCATTCAGTTTTCAAGTACAGCCCTAAGCTTGCAGTTGCTTATCACTTTAATTCTTTATCCCACTCTGACTTTAATATTTTGGCTCCACTGTTCTGTGTAAGCTGAAGTAGTCATCTCTTATCTTCTGACAAAGCAAGCAGCAGCCCTCTGGACATAACACTAAATTCAACCATTTCAGATAACCAGGAGTTATTGCTTGCATCAGAATTGGCCAGTTTTGATACAAGACAAACTGTAGGATAGTTTCTATTTATTTATTTTTTCTTTCTTTCCATCTATCGTTTCTGGGTATTTCCAGGATTCTCTTCCATCTCAGGTTCCCACAACTGCTGTTTGCTGTTCAGTTCCAATATGCTATATTTTTCCCCTCTAACTGCCCACCCTCATATTGATCGATTTACAGTAACCCAGACAGAAGCCATAATTAACCAACATTCATTTCCCTCTCAAATGGTACTGAAAGCAGTTGCATCAGTTTTATAACCTTGTCTTTACAGACAGTCTCTTTGTAATTAATTCAGAGGTTTGCATCCTGGATAGTATTACTGTGGGTTATGACCAAAGAAAAAAATGTCTGGAGTTGCTTACCATTTTTTAGTGCAAGGGTGTTTATTAGGTGTGTCAAAAATTAAAATTACAAAAAATTAGTGAAAAGAAAACTGCCAGTATTTACAAAAAGTTATCTACCAGAAAACACAAAATAGCTCCATACGATTCTGGTCCAGTGTGAACTCCTGGCAGGCTGTCTCTCTCTCTCGCTCGCTCACTCTCTCTCTCACTGCGTTGAGTTCCTTTTTATTCAGCACCTGGACATAACTTTGGTAATTAAATATGTAAACTTAAAACTACACATGAATGAGAATATGATGCACCCCACAATGAAGTTACAATCATATTACAAAATAAACAGAAGTATTTACCTTAAACACAGTAGACAAACAACATGTACACATTTACACATCCCCATTGCTGAAGAAATAAAATATTCCTCTGTATATGGTGGGAAAGGCACCATAAAGCCAACTCAAGCACATCAGCTCGGTTTAGGATCCATTATACCAGGGGAAGATGTTGAAGTGTGTACACACAGCACAACAGCAGCAGAATGACAAAGCAACGTTTGTGTGTGTGTAAATGTGCGTGTGTAAGGAGTATGTTTACTGAGTGCTGTCCGTCACAATGTGCATGGTCCACACCATTTATTGGCATCTGACGACATCTTTTATAATGTCCAGACCAAAATGGACATCCTTGCTTTTGGTCTTTGTACAATGCATGGTTATGTACAATTGAACCTCAGAATTTATTTACCCATTACTTTACATGGAAATTCTAAGAGACCTTGATTTATGTGCCAGTAACTCATTCTAAACTTCCAATCTCTCAAAATTCAAGGAAATCAGTGTTAAATAGGCCAAAATCTGTACAAGACTACAAATTAATATTTTAATAGGCGATTGGATATAATGATTTTCTTTTATTATGGGGAAACAAAGTTGGGAAAGGTTTCATGAAGTAGGTGATTCTATCTGCACTGGTTTAACAGAGTTCATCTGACAAAATAAATACACTGGTTTCATTATTGACACACTGAATCTGTCAACAGTTCCTGTTTCACTCCTTTGTGTTCCTACAGGTGAAGAAAGACCCTTATGGCAGTCTCTAGCACTGCTGGAGGAGACCCTCTCTAACAGCCCCTCCAGTGCTCAGTTCAAGTTGCTGCTCATTCGAATCTACTGTCTTCTGGGAGCTTTTGAGCCAGTAGTAGACTTGTATACCAGCCTTGATGCCAAGCATGTGCAACATGACACAATTGGGTAGGTACTTATTCAAATTTGATAGATGGTACGCAAATGCTCCCTTAACACAAACTTCTGCCATCCAGCTGACAGATTGTGACTTGTGTTGTGGGATAGTTGTACTTTTAAAAGAGGAAAGAATAATGGAGTCTAAGGACAAAGTTTTTTTTGTATTTTAAGAATAACTGATATTGTATAGTACTTGTTGGGTTAATGCTATCTGCTCATAGCACTAATTTTGATGTACTTTTGGCATCCTGACAACTCAATTGACACCCTAATAACACAAAAGACGTGTCATACAGCAAAGCTCCATTAATGTGCGACTCAGCACTTTGGTTTCACGCTAGCAGCTTTTCTAGACTATCAGATGTCATTCTATTAACCCTCCAACACATTTATATTTTATTATATGTTAAACAGAATAAAAATATTTTCCAGTAAATCCCAGTAGGTTTAAAGCTTGTAGAAATCAGAACCAGGTGAATTTCAAGAGGGTACGGGAAACAAAACCAGGGGTCTTGTGAGTAGAAGAACATAGAAATTAGCATCCAAGGAGCCAGTTGCATGATCATATGAATTTATCTGTAAATGAATAGCAGATTATTGAATTTTTACTGAATGCACATTCAAGTTCATTATTTTTCAACCATATATATGTATACTGCCAAACAAAACTGTGTGCCATCAGAGTACATTGGGCATTTCTGAGCTCAAATACTAAATTACATTGTTATGAATGTGAAGCAACTCTGAGGGGCCGAAGGGTACAAAGTTGCCCCCTCCTTTTTGAGAATCGCAAGGTCGCTATTAATTCGGGTCTGGGACCCAGGAAATGAGAGAGACACACACAGAATATACAACCAGGTGGAATGTGTCCTGACCTCAGCGGAACGGAACCACTGATAACAGCCATTGTCTCTTGGAGAAGGAATTGTGTATTGAGTACTGTACTATTCATTGAAACCCCTCAGGGGACAACCAGAGTGGTCTGGTTGAGGGATTGCATCATCCCAACCTGATTGACATCTGAGACCCCGTGAGTAAGGATAAAAGAGGGTCTGGGGAACAAACCCTTTAGACGCACCAGGAGAAATGCTAGAAATCCCGTGACAGCGTTTAATAGCGAAAGCTGGTGGGGGCTCGTGTGTGTCCTCCCTTTGCCTGGGGTGGCGAGCTCACCACGGAAGAACGGTTTAGCTAAAGGAGAAGCCACAAGTGAACGGCCACGACAACGAGACTCCTGCTGGATCGAAATCATAAAGGAAAGCCGGCAAGTTTTTCTCCAAATCTCTCTCTCTCTCTCTCCAACAATTGCAACACAGCGGTCCCCAACGGCTGCAGCCTGCATGAACTGAGTGAACTTTATATTTCCATTGGACAATACATTATCCCCTAGACAACGATAGAGCTTATTTCTTATTGATTATTATTATACCCGCACTTTTAGATTTAGTATTGACGACGTATATTATCTGTATATTTGCATTGATAATATTTTTGTGTAATTTTACTAATAAATACTGTTAAAAATAGTATCATCAGACTTTAACGGACGTCTCTATCTTTGCTGGTAAGTGACCCAGTTACGGGGTTCGTAACAACGTGGGGCCTCGTCTCAAGATTTGATACCAAATTGGAGGGCCAGTAAATCGGGCTTTTAAGTCCAAACTTGGATCTGGTTGCGCAGGTAACCAGACGGGAAACCAGCAAAGATGGACGTAGATGAATTTATAGAAAACCCGACTCTGGAGGCGCTAGAGGCTGCCACAAAGTCAGGCTTGATAAATATTGCGAAAGGACTAAACCTCGCAGAGGTGAGGTTGTCAATGAAAAAGTGGGAGGTGCAGAGGGCCATAACTCAGTATTATATTGTGAAGAATGTGTTTTCGGCTGAGGTATTGGAAAATATCCCTGAAAAGGTACCAGCTAGTGGGATGGCTCAGTTAGAGTTGGAGAAATTAAGGTTGGAACATGAAATTAAGTTAAAACAGCTGGAAGCAGCTGAAAAGGAAAAAGAAAGAGCCGAAAAGCAAAGGGAGCATGAGCTCCAGCTAAAGGAGTTAGAGGTGAAAAGGGAGCAGGAAAGAGCTGAGAAGCAGAGGGAGCATGAAATTAAGTTAAAACAGCTGGAAGCAGCTGAAAAAGAGAAGGAGCCGAAAAGGAGAGGGAGTATGAGGAGAAGGAGAAACAGAGGCAACATGAGTTGGACATGGAGAAGTTCAGGCAAGAGCGAAGAGCTCAAGGGCCAGACTGAGAGGAGAGATTTAATGTTGTTAGGGAGTTTAGGTTAGTACCTCCGTTCGAGGAGACGGATGTTGATAGTTATTTCTTGCATTTTGAAAAGGTGCCAGTGAGTTGGAAGTGGCCCAGAGATCAATGGGTGGTGTTATTACAAAGTGTGTTAAAAGGGAAGGCACAACGGGCATATGCGGCGTTGTCCATGGAGGAGGAGGAATCTGAGAATTATGAGAAAGTAAAGGAGGCCATTCTTCTGACCTACGAATTGGTACCCGAAGCCTATAGACAAAAGTTCAGAAATTTAGTAAAAGGGTGGAATCAGACGTGTGCAGAGTTTGCCTATGAGAAGGGTGTGCTCTTGGATCGCTGGTGTGCAGCAGAAATGGTGGAAGAAGATTTTCGGCGTCTCAGGGAGTTAATTCTGATTGAGGAATTTAAAGGTTGTGTTTCGGAGGATATCCGGATGTATTTGAACGAGAAGCCGAATAAGTCCATATCCGAATTTGCTAGGTTCGCAGATGAATATGCCCTAACCCACAAGACAAAGTTTTCCTCGAATAAAAGTTACCAGAAAGACCGTGGGAACGGCAGAGAAAGCCCGCCAGCTAAGGGAGAAACTAAGCCGGGAGCTAGTGGTAAAAATGAGGAGGAGGAAAGGCAAGACGGCAGGAGGGGTCCTGGCTTGACCTGTTTTAGTTGTGGAAAGGTGGGTCATATCGCATCTGAGTGCCTTGCTCTGAGGAAGGAGACAGGAAAAGGGAAAGCAGCAGTACCTACAGGCTGTATTGCGTCGATCAGCAAATCGACGAGAGAGCCCCAGGTAGATAGAGTACAAGAGGGGCGTGAGAAATTTATTTCAGAAGGAACCGTGTCTGTGAAAGAGGGAGACACACTAGTTCCAGTGCGGATCTGGAGAGACACGGGAGCTGAGCTGTCACTGATTCGCAGTAAGGTACTAGATTTTGGTCCCGAGACTGGAGAGGTGGCTTTGAGAGGCATAGGAAAAGGGACAGAAGCTGTGCCTTTGCATAGGATCATTATAAATTATGAGCTGGTATCTGGACCAGTTGAAATAGGGGTGCGATCAGAATTTCTGAGAACTGACGTAGGCATCCTTCTGGGTAACGATTTAGCTGGTGGTGACGTTTGGTCAGCCATGGAGCTGACGAGCAAGCCTGTAAGTGTTGAGAACCCGCCCCTAGGTTCCAAGATCTATCCCGCATGCGCGACCACTCGCAGCATGTCGGAAAAGGCAGCTGAGAAAGAGACCAGTTTAAATCAGGCCAGTATCGATTTGGCCGAGACGTTTTTACCGACCCTGTACCAAGAGGAGTTAGAGGGTGGTAAAACGGAGAATAGGAAAGTGAAAGAGTAAGGGAGAGGAGGTAGACCTACCCTTAGCCAGGAGGAAATTTATAGAGGCACAGAGTAAAAATGAGAAACAGATAAGGCTGTTAGAAGGTCCAGGGTTGGACATGGATGATCTGTCTGGCTTGACAGAACTGTTTGAAGAAGTTGAAAATTCTAAAGGTGTTCCGGATAATGAAATGAGGGCAGTCCTAGATGAAAAGGATGCCATTACCTTGAAGAAGTCTGCTGGGTTGGCAGATGAGGTTGTTTCAGCCCACAGGGTTGAGTTTACTCCGGAAGGGAGTTGCCCAGAGAGTAACTGGGAGGATCAGGAGAACTTAGAATTTGAAAAGGGGGCGGGTATTGAAAGCCTGGAAGAGGCAGATGTCCCGTTTGAGTGTGTTCAAGATGTGGATGCACGTGGTACTGAACCTAGTAATGGAACTCAGAAAAAGTCTGAGGTATTTGATTCAGCTGAAAAGGAATGCGGTCCTTGTGGGTCAGATGGACTTGGTTCAAGGAAGAAAGGGTTAACCTTGGTACTAGTGGGAAGTGAGAATTCCCAGTTGTTTGTGTTCGAAGGTGTGTTAAAAGTTAGGAGATAAAAGGTGGTGAGGTGAATATTATTATTGAAGGAAAAGGGAAAAGTGTAGTTCCTAAATTGAATGAAGAAAATTTAAAGTCTGGATTGGTGTCAGAAGCAGTAACCAGGCTGAAGGGACAATGGCTTGTTAACACGGTGCCTGCGAATCAATTACAGGTTGATTTGGAATGTAAAGGTGCCCCACACGCTATTGTTATTCAAGAGTGTGCTGTGAAGAGGCAGAATTTGAAATGCTGTTTGGACAAAGAGGGATTGCTTGCAGATCTTAAACTGAAAACTAATAGAATGAAGGGTCCTGAAGATAAAACTAACGACTTGCTTAAAAATAAAGAATTGTGTGAAAATTCAGCAAATGGGCTAAGTTTGGAAAACATTGCTGATAAAATAACTCCTATGAAAGGAGCATGCAAAAGCCTATTCCACACTGGTATACAAGCTAACCATGTGGGAGTTAACTGGAAGAGGGGCGAGGGTTGACGGGATGCCACTTTAAATAACAGGATCTGGTTTTAAGGGATTTCGACAAAGCATGTAACTAATAAAGGCAACCCCATGGAAGATTGACTGTTAAGTTTGAAAGTAAAATAAAGATTAGTATTTGCATGAACTTTTGTAATATACACGTAAGCTAAGATCACAACTCTTTAGTTTTTGTTTGCTGAAGAAAAGGAATAAAAATAGGTGGTTATTAAATTGGAGTCTGATGCTACAAGAATTTATTAAGGTACAAGATGTTAAGATATTAAAGGAAGACAATGTAATCGCTAACTGTTAGATGCTGAATTGAATGTATAACTGTATTACTCTAGTGAAAAAAAAACTCTTGTATTGTGTTAGATTCTGAAATCCTGTAAGACTCTATATTAATTAATTTTTACCTGTGGCAAAAATCCTAGAAGGAAGGAGGTATTATGAATGTGAAGCAACTCTGAGGGGCCGAAGGGTACAAAGTCGCCCCCTCCTTTTTGAGAATCGCAAGATAGCTATGAATTCGGGTCTGGGACCCAGGAAATGAGAGAGACACAGAATACACAACCAGGTGGAATGTGTCCTGACCTCAGCGGAATGGAACCACTGATAACGGCCGTTGTCTCTTGGAGAAGGAATTGTGTATTGAGTACTGTACTATTCATTGAAACCCCTCAGGGGACAACCAGAGTGGTCTGGTTGAGGGATTGCATCATCCCAACCTGATTGACATCTGAGACCCCGTGAGTAAGGATAAAAGAGGGTCTGGGGAACAACCCCTTTAGACACACCAGGAGAAACGCTAGAAATCCCGTGACAGCGTTTAATAGCGAAAGCTGGTGGGGGCTAGTGTGTGTCCTCCCTTTGCCTGGGGTAGCAAGCTCACCACGGAAGAACGGTTTAGCTAAAGGAGAAGCCACAAGTGAACGGCCACGACAACAAGACTCCTGATGGATTGAAATCATAAAGGAAAGCTGGCAAGCTTTTCTCCAAATTTCTCTCTCTCTCTCTCCAACAATTGCAACACAGCCGGTCCCCAACGGCTGCAGCCTGCATGAACTGAGTGAACTTTATATTTCCATCGGACAATACATTATCCCCTAGACAACGATAGAGCTTATTTCTTATTGATTATTATTATACCCGCACTTTTAGATTTAGTATTGACGACATATATTATCTGTATATTTGCATTGATATTATTTTTGTGTAATTTTACTAATAAATACTGTTAAAAATAGTATCATCAGACTTCAACGGACGTCTCTATCTTTGCTGGTAAGTAACCCAGTTACAGGGTTCGTAACAACATGAATGAAATCTTGGAATAAAAGATTAATCTTTCTGGATCTATAGAGACTAATTAATTTATTTTTGCCTTAAATTTGAGGCAACTGAAGCAGGTTTAATTCTATGGTTTTTCGGATCTGAAAGTAGGCATGGTAGTCACAGATACTGAAAGTTACCTGCAGTAGCCATCGTTTCCTGCTATGGGCAAAACAGATAACATTTGATGCTGTAATTTATTTTGTTCAGTGTTGGTGTTTGACACTACGTTTGTTTGACAGGTATTTGCTGACTCGATACGCAGAGCCATTGGGCCATTTTGCTGCTGCTTCCCAAGCATGTAACTTCACACTCAGGTTTTTCCACTCCAACCAGAAAGATGTAAGTGTGCCAAAGATAGTGAGCTCTCTTGAGTTGTGCATTCTGACAATTATTAGCTTTCTTCTATTTTGTTTGCAACATCCCACGAATACCATGCATGTAACAAAACAAACTGCTGTTCAGTCAATGCTATTTATTTGTAAAACAGTCTTTGTGAATGATTTTTAAGTATACAATGGATTCCAGTTGGGCCATCGGTTAATTGAGGCAGCCACTTATTTCACATAATTCTTAAAGAACAAAAATTAGTTGGAAAAAATAGCTGGGATTCCCTTCTTTTATTTGGGACACCATGCCACTTAATCGGAACAGGAGACTGTTCCCAAATAGTTTATAACTAGCCCCAGACATGTGCACTTTTGTGGCTATTAGATGCGCAAGAGTGCTTAAGAGCAAACAGTTTTTAAATGACATCTGTTGTGTGTGTTTATGTTCAAAAAGCAATGATTTTTTGTCCTGGTAGTTGCTGAGAAATAAGTAGTAAGACAATTCAGAACTGAATTGCTCACTACGGTTTCAAGCACTCAGAAATGAAGATGTCAGAAATGGTCAGGAGTGAAAGTGAAACTTCAAGTTAGGAACTATGAAGAATTTGAAGGTATCACCGATTATCTTGAATGTTACCTTTGGTCCCACTAGCACTCAGCTCTCACCTGTGGATGTGAAAGCAACCACACCCCAGTACATTACATCAATAGGTGGGTTTAACCAGGTGAGGGTAGCCAGCGGGTCTCATACCCTTGTGAGATATGGACATGTCTGTCCTAGCATGCAAAGTCAGCACTGGCGGACTGGGCGGATGAGATCTACACCAGGAAGGCGTTTGTGCATTACTCCATGGAGAGCAAATGGCATGATGGGGTACAGAAGAAGTCATGGGCATCCTTTGCAACTAAGGAAGACCCCAATTGTGTCACCTACTTGTATTACTGAATCCGGACCTACAAGGTAAAGAGAATGGAACTACTCAGGGGCAATGGTCTTTCCATTTTAAAAGCTCTCCTGCACAGGTTTCCTGTCATTGCCGGATATAACAGACAACTACCGGTAGTATTTGTAGTGTTCTAATTTTGTTCTGTATTTCATTTAAGTGCATAATTTGTTACTCAGTTAAGCAGTAGTTTGTCTTTTTTATACTTTTTAAATTATTCCCATGAAATTTCAGCTAATTGAGGCAGCCACTTAATTAAGCCAATGTGTACTGGTCCCAATTAACAGAAATCTACTTTTTTTAGTTTTTGATTTGATCATTTGCGTTTAGGCTTACTAATGTACATTTTTTTTGGACATAAGCTCCTAATGGTTGTTAGTTGTAATTGGTGTATTAGTCAAGCAGAACAGTATGAGTCTAACCTTTTAGGAAGCTATACTAACCTAATGCATTACAAGATTTTGATGTACTCTTGAAATGTTTTAAGTGCCAGATTCACTTGGTACAGATGATAAATTGTGATGAATTACATTGACACCAATGCCTTTAGAAATCTTTCCAGCTAGTTCATTTATTGTTCTTGATACTTTTTCAGAACCTTAGAAAAAGGTTACACTTTGTAAGAGCATTATCAGCAATATCTTACAAATTTGTTGGTGATTTGAGAGTAGATATTATTCACACGAGACATGCCAAAGACTCATCTAGGTCAAGAGCATAGATTTTCAGCATGACAACCACAATATCATTATCTCACCAGCTTTTGCTGTCACATAGGGAAGATCACTCCCAGCGAAAAGGAATTTCAATAGAATGCTGACATAATCATGCACTTGAAATATCTGGCTGAAGATCATTGCATATGCTTTAGTCTTCAGTTTAACTTGTTTGAGCTAATATTACAGATTATTAATTGTTCTGGAATACATTTCTGCTCCTGCTGAAGGAAACTCTTGTTTGTGCCTTATTTTGAGCTCGTAAATCTGTCCAAGAACAGTCTCACTTAACATGGTGGTTATGACACACAACAGATTTTGTTGTCTTGTAGACCATGTGATGGTTACTCCTGCTATCCTCTAATAAACAATGCATCAAGGAATGGGATATTGTTAAGGGAATTGAGAGAGTGGTGATTCTCTCATGTTAATTCTGTAAATACCAGTCACAGGCTCAGCCAAGTAGATTCAGTGTATGGCCAGATCAGTTTTTACTGATGCTGTATGGTCATTTGCTAATCCCCTCTAAAATTTACCACCGAGCAAATTTCAATGTCCATGTGGAGAAGAAAAAAGGGTTAACATTTCAGATCTGTGATCTTTTATTATAATGAGGAATTGAGTGATTCTTGCCCTAGAGCTAAATAGTAGGTAATTTTCCTCCATGAAAAATAGCAAGTTTAAACATGTGGCTCAGCAGTGTAGTTGTTGGCACAGCAATTTACAGTACAGGTGACCTGGGTTCAATTCTGGCTACTCTTTAAGGAGGTTGTACGTTCTTCCTGTGACCACGTAGGTTTCCTCTTGGTGCTCAGGTTTCCTTCCACAGTCCAAAGACCTACAGGTTGGTAGGTGAATTGGTCATTGTAAGTTGTCCCGTGATTAGGCTAGGATTAAATCAGGGGATTGCTGGGCAGCACAGCTGAAAGAGTCTATTCTGTGCTTATAAATATAGCCTAGGTTCTCTAGCGGGATGATCTATCAAGAATCATTGTTTTTCAGAGGAAAGTTAAATTCTTTAAATAGCTTTACAAAAGAAATTTAAGAAATGGTTTGCTTGCAGGTATGTTGCTTGTAGTAAGAGCAGTTTTTTTAAAAATACTGTGTTGGTTTACTTTATTTTCAGACCTCTGAATATATAATTCAGGCATATAAATATGGTGCTTTTGAGAAGATCCCAGAATTCATTGCGTTTCGGAACAGGCTGAACAACTCTCTGCATTTTGCACAAGTCCGTATTGAGCGTATGCTGTTAGACCTCTTCCTCGAAGCAAACATGTATGTGTTATACTGTACCTCACTTTACCAGAAGAACAGAGCTTTTGGTTATTACTAATTGATGTATATGTTTAACAATAATTGATAGCAAGATTTTAAATCTATGACAAATAGTTACAAGAAATGCAAAAAAAATGTGGGGAAATCTGAATCTAAAGCAAAAAATGCTGGAAATGCTTAGTGGATCAGGCAGCTTTATTGGAAAGGGGTTATTTTATATCCTATTGTGTTTATTGTATATTTAGTGTTTAATGAAACTACTCCACACTTGTGTATATATTTGTATATTATGTGAAAACTTACAGCAGCATTTTGTACAGTCATATATTGTAGTTTGACTGCGTGCTAAAGGTTGACATTAAGGTGAAGATTTCTTAATGCAATTGCTTCCTTGAGAACAATATGGTCAGAAGTTAAAGTAATTTGTTTGGAATTTATTTCTGTTGCTTTGGAATCCAAGTTACTTATTCACAAAGTTTCATTTTGGTAAAATTTAAAATTGAGAGAATTTAAAATGCCCTTTTCCTTGTTGAGTGTAGTTGTCACAACTGACAAGGATTTCCACATTTCTGCACTGCTGAGGACTCTTAGCAAAGAAAACCATTCAGATATTATCTTTGTGATGGTTCTAACGTGAAGGTGACGTGTTGCTCAAATTTATCCTTATTGAAACAGTGCTGTCGCCACAAGCTGATTAATCAAAGTTGGGTTTATTATTAAAGACTTCCAGCACCCAGGGTACGCCCTTTTCTCACTGTTACCATCAGGTAGGAGATACAGAAGCCTGAAGGCACACACTACCAGCAATTCATGAACAGCTTCTTCCCCTCTGCCATCTGATTCCTAAATGGACTTTGAAGCTTTGGACGCTACCTCACTTTTAAAAATATATAGTATTTCTGTTTTTGCACATTTAAAAAAAATCTATTCAATATACATAATTGATTTACTTGTTTATTTATTATGTTTATTTTGGGGTTTTTTCTCTCTCTCTCTGTGCTAGATTATGTATTGCATTGAACTGCTGCTGCTAAGTTAACAAATTTCACATCACATACCAGTGATAATAATTCTGATTCTGAATGGAGAATTTTAGAGGGAGATAACTGGAAGCTCATTGTTAGCCTTGCAAATTGAACCACTCCACAATGTGGATTCTGGCCTTGCTTTATCCAGGGCAAGAAAGGGTAGGAGTAAAATTGGGAGAAATAGAGGTGTCAGTGATGTAAAACTGCCTTTTAAAATTGGCCTTGACTCAATTCATTCCTTGTCTTCCTATATTATTTGACCCAGCTAAACTAAATATATCTGATTTTAGGGTAGCTATCTGCAGGGTGCTTTTTCTCCTACCTTCCCTGGCTTATTAGTTAAAGAATGATTATTGGTAACTTGACCATGCTGAACACTGAAGTGCTTTCTTAAATGCATTTTGAGAATTCTGTACACCCTTTTCATTTTACACTGCTGGCTTTCTGTTCTAGCCCAGTTAATTTAAATTTGCCCTATATCTTCTCGTGTCGTATCCCTGACTCCTAGCAGCCTGTAACATAATATTAACAAGGTGATTTAGCCCTTTCTATTTCCTTAGTTGGGCTCTAATATGAATGGTAAAGAAAATACTGGAATCAAGAAAGAACACTTAAAATGAATTAAGCAGAGCCAACATAGGTATATGAAAGACCAAAATGGGTCAAATAAATAAGGAAGAACCAGTGCATTTTAGGAAGGTTGATGAGGTCCCACATAAAACATTGGTCAGCAGGGCTGGAGAACATGAAACTGGAACATGGGCTGAGAATTGGTTATCTGATAAAGAATACGTTTAAGTGGAACATTTGTACGGTAGAAAGCTATGTCTGAGGTTACTTGGGTATCTTCGGTTGGATCTCAGCTTTTCAAAATCTGAATCATCTGGGTTTTTTTTTTATCACTGAGACTTGTATTTAAATCCAATTCACAATAATGAAATGACTTTCCTTATACCAGTGATGAGAATCCTTCCAGAGGTTCCCTACATGGAGTCCATGGGTGAAAAGGTTGGGATCCCCTGTAGACAACATGAAATTGCTGTTCCAGTTGAGCGTGGCCTAAAACTGCTCATTAACAGTCGTGAATTATAACTGGGCCAAAACACTGCAGCCATTGGAATTCTAAAACAAAATAAAGACTACTAGAATTACACGGAAGGCCAAGGCAGCATTTATGGCAGTAGAAAGATTTGATTATTCAGGTTGATGATATTTCATATGGCTGAATGTCTAATCGTGTTATTTCTAAGTTTGACAAATTAATCTGAGTGGGCTTGTGAGTATGAATTATACTATAATGAGGCTTCAAAGGACATGGACAAGTTCAGTGTGACAGAAGCATGATAGATGGAATATGAAGAGGAAAAATCTGAGATAATATTGTAGCAGCTTTGTCTTCAGCCGTGTATAACAATGTAATGTAGCAGCATGCTGTTTGTTAAAATCCCATGTGTCAGTTTTCTTATTTAATCCCCTTTCTCTTATATCCCTTTTTAGAACACAAACCCTGGAAGAAAGTATAAAATCCATGGGTTTATGTCCAGATGAAGATGATATTCCATGGGACAGTCTTCGAGATAACCGGGATCTAACTGTTCTCTTATGCTGGGATCCAAAGGAGAGGTATGTCAGGCTCTTGAAATTTTTCCTATGAAGTGTCCAACTTGTTCTCCCTCTCTCATCAACTGTCAAACTTTTCCCTCACCTGCTTCTGCTGAACTTGCTGCTCATTCTTTTTAACCTGTCCTTCAGATTTACTTGCTTTAGACCAATGACCACATCTCAGTCCTGTCTATGTATTCTTACCAGCTCATAGCCTTGTCCCTCCATTATTTTCCATAAACTGCCTTGTAGCACTATTTAGTTTCCAGGTTTATCCTTCGTCTGAATGTGTTTCTTATAGAACCATCAGTTATCTACATCACTGTGCATAAAAAAAATGCAGTCTTGCATCCTCAAGCTGCAAATCTGAAGATCCAGAGCAACAGTAGGTACATTTAACGTCTGAGAAATATATACAATATACATCCTGAAATTCTTTTTCTTCACAAACATCTACAAAAACAGAAGAGTGCCCCAAAGAATGAACGACAGTTAAAACGTTAGCACCCCAAAGCCCCCCCCCACCACAGCTCCCCACTCCTACGCGCACATACAAAATGTTAAAGGAACTCAGTGGGTCCTGATGAAGGATCTTGGCCTCCTAAACAATTACTGTTTATTCTTTTCCATAGCTGCTCCCTGACCTGTTCCTCTAGCATTTTGTGTGCGTTCCTCAAGCTGCAGCTTTAATAATACGACTGGTTCAACTTTCTACTACTATCCTTGGCTTGGCTGCCTCTGTCTCCACAGCAAGACCAATTTATGACGAAAGGTTACCTTTACAGGTGTCTCCTTAAACATTTTTCAGCATTATGTTCATTTCCTCAATAATAAATCTGGTGAAATAATCATCTTGTTCTAATTTAAAATTTGTCATTTCAATTTGCCGCCTCCACTTTGCTCAGCTGCAAACTCCACCAATGCATAACTATAAGCTACTTTCTCAATCTCAAAGCCAACAATAAACTTTGCTTTCACCACGTCTTCTCACACCACCCAAAACAAAATAATACCACCACTAACCTCTACCCTTCTATCGCTCTCATCTTCACACACTTCTCAGATACTTGGCTCATTCACTTCCCTTTACTGACTGATTTGTCTGTCGGGCTCTTTTTATTGCCATTGAGATCCAATTCACTGATGAAATGACTCCTCTCGTGCCAGTGATAATGATCTTTTCTTATAAATTAAATTTGAATAATCATATTCCTTTTCCTATTGAGTGTGATTCAAAGCTAAATAGTAACTGTCGTGGATTGTAAATACAGTAAAATTCTGCTGGCACTGCAATTCTAAAACAAAAGTCTTAGAGCAATACAAGACATACCAGCCATTTGGTCCATCCAGTTCTTGCTGACCATGGTGCCCACCCAGCTGATCCTGATCTTCTAAATTTGGCCCATATCCCTCCAAGGTAGGGGTTCCTGATCTTTTTTTTTATGCCATGGAGCCTTGACATTAACTGAGGAGTCCCTGTTCCCCGGGTTGGGAATACCTGCTCCAAGGCTTGCCCCTCCATGGACCTATCAAGTTCTTGTTAAAAAATCCTGTTGGTGTTCTTAATCTCATCCACTTACTCTGGCATCTGATTCCATATCTCTGCATGATAAAGTTGCTCCTTGGGTCCCTTTTAAATCTGTATCCTCTCACCACCTATCGGTGCCCCCTAGTTTTGGCCCCTCCTACTCTAGGGAGGGAGGTTGATTGTTGCTATCCACCTTATCTATGCCTCTCGGAATATTAAACATTTCTTTGTTCACCCCACATTCTCCTACATGACAAAGAATGAAGACTCAGCCTGGCCAACCTGTCCCTTTGACTCGGGCATTACAGTCATGGCAACATCCTCGTAAATCTTCCAGTTTAGCCATATTTTTACTATAATAGTGTCCAAAACTCTACACGGTATTCCATGTGTAGTCTCATCAGCAACTTGTTCAAAGTTCGATGTAAATTTATTATCTAAGTACATAAATTTCACCATATACAACCCTGGTATTCATTTTCTTGTGGCCATACTCAATAAATCCAAGAACCAAAATAGAATCACTAAAAGACCACACCCAACAGGGCAGACAAACAACCAGTGTGCAAAAGACAACAAACTGTGCAAATACAAAAGAAAAATAATAATAAATATGGGGAACATGAGATCAAGAGTGAAGTCATCCCCACTGGTTCAAGAGCCTGATGGCTGAGGCAAAATAACTGTTCCCGAACATGACGGCTCAAGTCCCCTGGCTCTTGCACCATCCTAAAATTTATTTTATTAATAAAAGTTAATTATTCATGTTCATGATCATTCACCGTGACTGATGTGATGAAAGATTATTGACAAGAATTGTAATTAGTCATCGAATTCAGTAAAACTACAGCTACTGGTGTGGCTAATCTGTGTATTCTGCTTTTCAATACTTGTAAATTGCTAAGTGAAAGCTATTTCATATATTCCTACAAGCTAAATTTTAATGTAACTTTTTTCCCCCCAACTGTGAAAGTGAATTGTCAGAAGGTCAAAGGAAGAATTCTATGAAAGAAGAGAGAACGTGGCTTCAGATTCGTTCATTAACGCTACGCTTGGTCTGTGCACTCGCTGCCATCAGTCACACAGTTGAGCCGAAGAATTCCAAAAAAACAACGGAGAATGGTGTCACTTCAAAAATTGACACGCTACGTTCTTTAATTCAACAGCTTGAATGTATAGTGCAGACTGAGAAGAAAAAAGACAAACAAATTGTTCAGGTAGAATTCTTAGAAAGAAATGTAATTTGGTTGGAAGTGAAATGTACAGTATGTTGCTAAGATGTTACAATACTTAGAGCTTAATAGCAAATTTTCCATTCATACCTATTCCGGTCTTTCTTGTACTTCCTCCCTTCAACTTTATCAGTTTTCCCAGGCTGAGTTGACAAAAAGCACTATGCAATGACTTGCAGAGCAGAAGGATCACATAGTCAATCCCTGGTGTGTTGTCAACATTTGATCCGAAGCACCCAGGAAAAATGTAAAAAAGTGGTGGTGTCCTTTCTTTTGATGTATACTTTGTTCTGGCAGGATTGGCCAGCAGTTGAATAAGTTGCCAACAAGAAGAGTGCTGGAAGAGTGGAAAGCATTGACCTGTTGTGATGTAATCCAATATCTGCCACAGCAACCATCGTCAAAGCATTTTGGCATTTGCTGCTCAGAAAACAGGGAGACGTTAGGTAGCACCAGCCAGACTTAATATACGAATTATAGTACATACTGTTGAAGACTTTGAACTTCTTGAAGTTTCTGCCACTTGCTTAACTGCTGGCTCAAGTTTTCAAGCTCTTATGAATCCTTTCTCCAATCCTTTAATAACAAAAGCAGGAAGATTCTTGGGCAGCAGGAGTTTTTAGCTATCAAGGTGTTTTAGTTGGAATATAGCTTGTGAGTTAGGTTTTAAACCAAATATTTAAACAGCAGCACAAGCAGTTGGTTTTCATGTTTTGTAACTTCAAGATATTAAACCAATTCAAATGAAGATGCGGGGAGTCAGAAATATGGGTGTAACTTGGAATTTACTTTTAAGTGAGGCGCCCATGTTTCACATGGTAGCGAGGTGAGGTTTGCAATAACATTTTTACATATAACTCATAATTAAACAAGAATTCTTGATCAAGATTTTATACACACACTCAAATATCATTGAAATAAATATACAGCAGCTATATGTTAAGTTTGCTCTTGATTGTGCGTGAATAATATGCAGTAACCTGAGTTCTGTACTTTGTTCTGTACAGTTTCTGGTCCAGGGGCCACCCCCTACACGTATGTTGACCTACCTGGAAAGCAGTAGTTGTTGGTGTCAAATTAATGCTTTTCACCTGGTTATTGATGTTTACGAGTTGGATGTCAGTGGATTAGGTAAGTCTGAGCTACTATGAAATGCAGGAAACTACTGTTCTATGAAATGATTCAAATGCGAAGAAGCTGTAGATTTTTATGTTTGATGTCATAAAATGTGTTTTCCCTCCTTAGCTACCACGTGTGTGGGGGGGGGGTGATATGCAGGGAGGGAGGGTCGACAGATTTGCTGCTGCTTGTGTGAAGGAAGAGGGATGGTGGGCATCTGTGCTTCATTGTTTCTATCGTTCATTTTCGGGGGTTTCTTGTTTGGATGTCTGTGAAGAGTACAAATTTCAGATTGAATACTATATGCATATTCTGATATTAAATGGACCTTTGAACCTTTAAACAATAAATAAATGCAAATTCTTAAAAATGTTTCATTCAGATTTGACAAATCAAGTTTTTACACTCTTTCATTTCTCAAACTAAATGCATTGACTACTTTAGAACTACACCACAAACGTAAGATTTCAATACCCATGTGCCCCAGTTGACCTTCTGCAAATACATGCATTCCCTTCACTTTAGATAGCATTTGCATTCTAAGTCGGCACAACCAATTATGGCTTGCAAAGCCAAAAGCTGGGGGAAAGTTGGAGACAGTATATCACCATATCATATTAGCCTTAACCCCAAGAGAATAAATATAGTTAAGTAATGCTAAATACCGAACATGAAGCCTGTAGCAAGAAACAATTGCCTGGCATTAAATAAGTTTCCTGTAAAGATTTTCCTATTCAAAAATAGGAAAATTTCCTATTCAAAAATAACCCTTGTGGAATGTGGAATTAAAATTTCTTAAATTATGTGTGCCCTGTAGTATGAATGAAATATAGTGACATTTAACACAAAAATCTGTGTATGTAGAAATAGTCTGTGCACATAGTCTACTGTGAAAAAATAGAGATTTCAAAGTTCTCAAGTGGTTGGCTTCGTCTGGTTGGCCTGTTCTAACCTGCATTGTCCTATGTTCAAATGACTCATATGCATTGATCTTTTTTGCTTTTATACCAGTTCTCTGAAATAGCTCACAAAAATAACCTATACTAGGACAGCTATATAATAAAGATTGTCTCCTAACCAATTGACAATCACAGATCAGGTCAAGCGCATCTGTGCCTGATAGCCAATGCACCAACATCCAGTACTTATTAGTAACTGCTTGCCAATATTTCCGAGATGCTCTGTGATTACTATTGATTTGACAGGTGTCTGAATTTTACATCTCAGTTACCCACCGAGACATTAGAAGTGTTCCTTCTACACTTTGTACTCTTCTAAATTGGCATGTGTTTACTATTTTACACACTTTATTTAATCTTGACAGAAGATATTTAGTCAACTTTGTAAAACTGGCTGTTCAGAAGAGATTATAGATCTGGAATTTATCTTAATACTCCATGTTTTAATTTCTCTCCTTTTTTATTTTAATTTCTTGCAGAAGAAACACCAGATGTCCAGAGTCGGTTAGCAGATGATTTTAAGTTGTTATTGGGGCAGTTGCAAGGTAATGTTAGCATTCTGCAAACCTTTGTTGCTTATCGTTGCTGTTTCATTGTATGCTAAATACATCTATTTGCTCTACATTTAGTTCTTGCCAAGTGCCTTGCAGTTTTATGTTTTGCAGTAAGTATTTATTTCAATCATATCGAACAGCTGCTTTGACATTATTTAATCTGCACCATGACAGCTTCAGTCACCCACTCAGACTCAACATCTTTGTTTCCCTTCTGGCAATGTTGCCTTTGAGAAACAGAGGTCAGGAAGATGACACTAATTCTAACAATAGATCAATTTAAATCTGCATTCTCTTGGTGAAATATTTCAGTAACACAGCCAGACAGATTCTCAAGAAAAGATTGAACTGGCCACACTAGGTGAAATAAGTAACATGGACTCACATTTACTTGCACCTCATTCTTTCTAGTTTGCCAGTTGAAAGTGAGGCTTCTTTTAAATCCCTTTGTTGTTGTGAGTGACTGTCACATTGTTCTTTTGATGAGTAAGGCTTACAATGAGACCACACTTCATCGAGTCATATTGCAGCCCCAGTGTGTGAAATGGCATAGATTGGGAACAGAGCCAGCAAGTCAAAATTGGCTATCTTTGAGCAGTTGATCCCAATTGCAACAGTAAAAGAGTATTGCTGTCTTTAAGTCTTTAACCTCATGGTCTAACATTCTACTCCATTTTGAGTGCCATGTACTGGATAACTAACTCTTAATGAGTGTAAGACATGGTTAACAGCAATACCTTCAGTAACAGACAATAAGATATCAACTTGCTAAAGCTGCATGCATGCTAAACATAAAGGCAATATGATATAAACAAAAGTAAAAGGTGTCTGCAGCAGTTGAGTTTGGTCGAACTCCGTTATTCTCTCAGTCCATTGATAAATAGTGGTTCATCAATTAGCAGGGTGAGGAATTTTGATAAGCAAACCTATCCCTCAAATTTGGGTGGTGAGGTGGAAATGTGTCTCTACTAAAGGCAGTCCTTCCCTCCAGTTACCTGCACATCACCTTTGGGCAAGGACTAAGTGTTCGCAGTATTTGGGGGGGAGGAAAGCCCACAATCATCTAAACCAGATAATCTGAAATAGTGAAGTAAATGTGAAAATGTAAATGTGGAGTAAAGAGTCCATTGTATGAGAAGGACATTTGTAGTTTGATGTTCTTTTTTTTCCCCTCCGCAGAATTATTCAATAAATGCAAAGGCAGTTTGTTGGAAGTTAAAGAAACAAATTGTACAACAAGGCCAGAACTTTTAGAAAACCTTGTCTTTTTAGTTGAGGTAAGTGTTCTCAAAATTACTGATCTTTTTATTGCATGATTTTTTTCTGGCTGGAAATAATGAAACTTATAATTCTGGGCTCATCTTATATTTTGGGGGCACTGAAGAAAAGTGGTTAAATGAAAAATTTATTTCCAACTATTCATTACTTTGGTACTTCCACAAACACTAGCTTTTAATTTTGTCTCTGGTAAATTTCATACCCTTATCAGCAATGTTGAATATTCTGCCCTCAAACATCTGAGCTAATGCACATAATAACCAATGGTGTGCCATTCGTCAACATCTAGTGTTTACTACACCACTGAATTAAAAGCAGTTTATTTCCTCACTAATTATGATGCTGTATTATATTTAACAAATATGCCTAGTATTTCTTTCTGGTTTTAAAAAGTAGCATTTCCTTCAGTAACTCTGCCGTCATTGACTAGTTAAGACATTAAATACTATTGTGAAAGACTTACTGCCCTTACATCACAGGTGTTCAGGGTAGCAATGAAGGTGTTTTAAGTTGGCCCTGAGCTGAACCCCCGAACCTGGAGGGCCAGTGGACCACTCTTAGTCTGGCCTCTACCCTTTAACCTGTTTGGCATGGGTGACTCTACCAAGAGCCATAGGATAATGCCCTGACTCCAGCCTACGTAGCTCTCTGGGTCATCGATGCACACAAACCTCCAAACCTTGACATGATTGTGTCATAGTCCTCCTCCAAGGAGGACTATCGTGAATGTCAGCTACTTTTTGCTGTCAGAATCTTCCCCCATGTCACTTCTGTAGTGATGTTTGGGCACTATGGTTGCAGATACTTGGCATTATAGATTGGAGATGTGTTCTGAGCCTGGGCATCAGGCTCTAAATTCAAAAGTCCGGGAGAGGGTGCAAAGTGAATTGACCCTGAAGAATTTTCACCTTTTTCCCTAAAATAATCCCTGTATTTCTGATACTTCTATGCAGTTTGTATAAACCTCTATTGCATTCACAACTCATTGCAAATTTGTCATATTTCTCCTGGGATTTTGTTGTGTACATACGTTTCAACTAGTATGGTCTCTTAGGAGAATCATGTCTCCCATATGTGTCAGTTAACTGTAGTATTCCTGTCAAACACGTGTGTTCAGGAGACCTTGACTAATGTAGAATCTGTTTCTGTCATCTCAGACTGTCTGCATAATCCTGTGGGTATCTTATTACTGTGGTAATGTTCTACGGCCGCTTAAATCCAGTTTACAGAAGAAAAAGAAGAAGAAAAAGGAAATTAATTTTACGATGGTAAGAATTTACCCAGAGAAAAGTGATTTTGAAAATGAAAATCTGCTCTAAGTGTTACCCTAATAGTACAAGTTTTATTCCCCCTGATTGTGCACAATTAGCATACAGGCACGGTAATTTATTGTAGTGGTAGTTCCACTGTTTTAAATTTAGCAAGTTCATCTGTGGTCAAGATTATTGCCCTAAATCCACCAGAGGGCAGCTGCTACCAGATTTATTTGCTAATAGTCATATTTTAACAAGTGTACAAAATTAATAAAATTTTTGTTTTAATTTGTTCAGTAGTTTTTCCCCCTGAATTTGCATTATGTCAATGTGAATTATTACAAGTATTTGCTAATTATTAGATTTGGGTCAGGTTACTCAAGGATTCTTGTGCCCATATAGTAGTGTAGCTGTTGGTGCTGTTGCCACACAACCCAGAGACCTGTGGTTCAGTCTTGATCTAGGGTACAGTAAGCACGTTCTCCCCATAACTGCTCAGGTTTCCTTCTGGTGTTACAGTTTCCTTGTTGATGCTCAGGATGTACTGGTTAGTAGTTCAGTTTGACAACTGTAAATTGCTCCAAGGAGAGGTTGGGTGACAGGGCGAGGAGTTGATGAGAAGGCAAAGAAAAATCGGGCTTAGTGTAAGTGGGTGCTCCTAGATCGGCATGGGTGTGATGGACCAAATGGCCTGTTTCCCTCCTGTGTGTTAACCATAAATAAGAATGTGAAACATCCAATTGCCATACCCTGAATCAACATGTACTTACTTTTCATAAGTGTGATACATTTATGAAAAGGGATGGCTTTACAGTACAGGACACCTAGTTTCAATTCCCACTGCTGCCTGTAAGGAGTTTGTACATTTTCCTCGTGACTGCATGGGTTTCCTCCGAGTGCTCCAGTTTCCTCCGAGTGCTCCGGTTTCCTCCCACAGTCCATTTGGTAGGTTCATTGGTCATTGTAAATTGTCCCGTGATTAGGCTAGGATTAAATCGGGGGCTTGCTGGGCAGTGTGGCTCGAAGGGCCAGAATGGTCTATTCTGCACTGTATCCTAATAAATAAATAAACATTTATTTTGTCTTCAGTATCATCTCATTTAAAGCAAGTCTCAGTATCTTTTGGCCAGTTTCTTATTCCACCAGTCAGCTGGCTTAAGCTCTGCTGCAATTTTTGTATTGGCTCCATTCTGATCACATTTTAAACCTACATCGTGCTATGTTTACAACCCCTAGGTAATTATTCGCAGTTAGCTGGAGGGCATTTAATATACTGGGTCAACTGTCGGTTAATGACATGGAAATTAGAGGACGAAAAGTTCTTCATAAGCAGTCACAGTACAAAACACATCAGAATCTGACAGGAAATCATATGAAGCACCATTTGATGGTAACTGTTGACGCAGGTATCCTAAAGCCTGTAGGAGAATTTTTTTTTGGAAAGATAGTATACCATTTTGTGTGGGGAAAAATAAAGTTTTTATAATCCAAAATGTCTATCAATATGATTTTTTAGAAGCTTGTGATCCAAGCAAATTACGGCTTTACACACTAACAATTTATTTGTGTTTTTTTTTACAGCCAATTCTTTTTAGCAGCTTCCAGGACTATGTGGCTGGCTTACAGAATTTCTTGTCTGAAGTGGTTAACCATATTAAAGACTTAGAGTCTGAACTAACTGCACTGAAATTTGAAGAGCTGACAATGGATAGTAATTCAGTTGTTGAGGTAAAGGTTATTCCAGAGTATAACAATGTTTACTGTTGGGATTTACTTACTAGGTTTTTTTTATTTTTATGCTGCACGGTGTTTCCTTGTAAATAATTGAAAGTTGTTCCCACTTCACACTTTTTGTACTGCTTGGACAACATCAGTCCTGCTGGCTGAGATATGAAGGGGAAAAAATGGGCAGTGCTACATAAACTGGCAAGTAGTTACTGTTCTATCATTAAAGAAATATTGAGTTAGTGGGAGAGTGTCAGATGAGCGTTCACTGGTCAGAATTTGGTGGAGGAGAATTGTAAAACTTAATAGCAAACTCCTCATTGCATTTTAACCCATTTGTCAGTAGGGGAAAACCACAGAATTCTTAACATAAAGTAATTTGAAATGCTTCACTTTTGTCCCATTCTACTAACGACTGTAGGGTTACCTATGTGCTAAGAGAATGTATGGTTATCCTCATTCACCAACTTGGGAAAGTTGAGATTGAATTACCGTCTTCATAATTAAGTTCCCATATGAACTTGTTGCTCTGTGGTATATGCTCGTGATCAGTAAGTAAAATATTTCTCCTTGCAGCAGTTCCTTTATTTAACCAGGGCTTTCATGTCTCGTATGCACTTGGTAAGTGTGGAAACTGATTGTAGTAGCATCTTGAAACTTTTTGCTCACATTCCAATGCATTATGTTGGATCTCCATCAGAGCATCAAGAACTAGAATGCAAGCTTCTCCTGACAGGTAGGAGTAGTGAAAAGTGATAAAAGGCAGAATTTTGTGCTGATCTGAAACTTTAGAAGTTTCTTTTCAGTCTTTGATTTGGGATGTGATTAAAAGGAAGCAATACCAACTGTGGAAGCAGCTGTTCTTGGGAAAAATTGGTTTGCCTTTCCAGTATCCATGGTACTTTGTTTCGACTGTTTTGCATTAAATAGCATTTTGGCTAATTGAACATAGACTGGTACAGCACAGGAACAGGCCCTCTGGACCATCATGTTGTGCTGAACCAGTTAAATTAGTCATCAAATGGTCAACTAAGCTAGTCTCTTCAATCTACACAATGGCCATTTCCTTCCACTTCTTCACATTTGTGTGCTTATCTAAACATGATATTATTTTCTTGTATATAATCATGTAGCATTTCAGACTGAATTGCTGTCACTTCTTTAGCTGAAGGATATCAGTGAAACAATAGGAACCCATGACTTTAGGTGCTTTGCATGCTGAAACAAAATTCATTGATTTTCAACCTACCTATCCAGTCACACTGCCTCTTTATCTTTCCTTTTTACATTGCTTTTCTACTCTCATGAACAAGAACATAGAGGAAATCATCTCGGATCACAGCACTGTCACCCCCTATCTTCTCTTCCAACTCCTCTCCTGTGCCCATTATTGGAAAGCAACACAGTTTTACCTGACAATAACTGTGCCATTTGCCTTTGGCCCTCCAATCTTTCCTGATGCCAATCAACTCAGTCACTACCTTTCTCCAACTTTGACCTTTTCAGTCCAAACCCAGTGTTTCCCATAATACCGTCTTCCTCCTTGCTCTCTCAAATCTAAAGGGTGTGAACTTAAGCAAATCTACCTCCGTCATCTATTGTGATGTCTGATTGGATCATATCAAGTTAATCCCAGGCTTTGCTGTCTCCACAAAACAGCCTTCTATTCCAGTGTTTCTCCAGAAAGCAAAGGCTATTGAATTTCAACTTTGCTTAACTACAATCTTAGCCTTCCTTAATCCTAGTTCTTGCACCTTGTTCACCAAGGTAACACTCTATCTAGGTTCTCCTTGCCCCCAGCCTGGCACTGTCTTTCACTGCCTGAAAGCATGCTTTATCATCAAGGACAGTATTACTCCTTTGACCTTGGTCCCTCAGACTTGCTGGCTGTCCATTTGCCAGCAACTTAATGCCATTAGACATAGATCTAATGGTCTTATTACCTTGCAACAAGATTCCACCACCAAACACATCTTTCCCTGCCCCCCCCCCCACTTTCCACTTTCCGCTTTCCGGAGGGTTCTCTCCCTACGTGACTCCGTTGTCCACTCATCCATCCCCAGTGATCTCCCTCCTGGTACTATTCTTGCAAGTGGAACAAATGCCACACCTGACACTGCTCCACCTCCTCCCTCACTACCATTCAGAGCCCCAAACAGTCCTTCCAGGTGAGGCAACACTTCACCTGTGATCTACTGTGCCTGTTGCTCCAGATGTGGTCTCCTGTACATCAGTGAGACCCAATGTAAATTAGGAGACCAGTTGGTCGAGCACCTTCTGTCCACAAAAAGAAGGATCTCCCAGTGGCCACCCATTTCAGTGTTTCTTCCCATTCCCATTCAGACATGTCAGTCCATGGCCTCTATTGTTATGATGAGGCCACACCCAGGTTGTGTTCCATCTGATGACAGGAATGTTAATTTCTTTAACTTCCAGTAATTTATCTCCCCCCTCCCCAACCATTCCCCATTCCTGTTTCACTCTGTCATTTTATCTCCTTACCTGTTCATCAACTCCCTCTGGTGCTCCTCCCCCTACCCTTGCTTCCATGGTCTTTTGTCCTCCTCTATCAGATACCCCCTTCTCCAGCCAATCTCTTTCACCAGTCAGCTTCCCAACTCTTTACTTCATTTCCTGCCCCATTTCACCTATCACCTGCTACCTTGTACAGCTTCCTTCCCTCCCCCCACCTTCTTTATCTGATTTCTTCCCTTCTTTCCAGTCGTGGTGAAGGGTCTCGGTCCGAAATGTGGACTGTTTACTCTTTTCCATAGATGCTGTCTAGCCTGCTGAGTTCCTCCAGCATTTTGTGTGTGTTCCGTTAGACATAGGAGCAGAATTAGGCCATTCAACCCATCGGGTCTGCAGTTCCCTTCTCCTGTGTACTGTCTCCTCCATTTGGTTTATCATCCTGTTCAGAATGAGCCATCTTTGAATATTTTGTGGAAGTCACAGCTCCACCTCCAATTTTTCCTCTCGTCTTTCTCTGTGCAGTACTGCCTCTTAAGTCTTGTTACAATCCTGTGTTTGAATTCTTTCCTTCCCCACCACAGTGCTAACGTGGCTCTAATCAAAGAGTCGAATAATGTCGTCTTTGACTAAACTGCATCTCAAAGTCACTAAGAATGTAGAAACATTTTCAACTGAAGTAAATCAAGAATATCACAGTTTAAGAAGCTGGATGAAAATGTTACCCTCTTTCTGAATATGTTGGCACTACACATAGGGTATGTACAGTGGATTCCGATACACTGGGACCAGTACATTTTGGCCCAATTAAGCTGCAGCCCATTTAGTTGAAGTTTAATGGAAATAGTTAAAAAGGTATTTAAAAAATGTCAAAATTCCAGTTAATTGAATAACATAATGCATTTAATTGAAATACGTAACAGTTTAGAATACTACCATACTACTGGTGATGGTCTGTTGTATCTGATGATGACGGGAAACCTGTGCAGTTGAGTATTTAAAGTGGAAAAGCCGTTGCACTCTCTCAACCTCAGAAGCCTGGTTCCAGTAGGACGAGTAAATGTCACAACTGGGGTCTTCCCTGGTTGCAAAGGATGACCATGACTTCTTTGGTGTCTCGTCATGCCATTCACAGAGTTGCAGAATTGCCTTCCTGGCTGTGAGTTCTCACTGTAAATATCGTCTGCTCAGACCACTGGAGCTGACTTCACATACTAGGACAGCCTTGTCCCTACCGCACCAGGGTATGAGACCTGCCTGCTACCCTAATCTGGCATAGCCACCTATCGAAGTGATATACTGGGGTGTGGCTGCTGCCACATGTGAACAGCTACTTGGAGGCACAAGTGAGAGAGCTGAGTATCCAGTGGGGACCAAAGGTAACAAAAAGATGATTGTCGATATCTTCAAATTCTTTGTAGTTTCTAACTTGCTGAAGCAGTGAAATCATTTCATTTTCACCTCTTGCCATCTTTGACATCTCCAAGCCTGAATGCTTGAAACTGCAGTGAGCAAAATTGTTCACTCTAAGCATGGTGTAGTGTCTAATGGCTACACAACAGATATTAGTTAAAAAAAAAAATCGACAACAATCTTCTGTCCCAGTTGAGAGGTATTTTTTTTCTGTGTGCCATACTCTGCCAGAGCCTCGGTGACCACTTTTTTTTTCTAGTGGTTGTCTTGGAAGAAAGATTTTGTGAGTGGTCCCCCACATCCTTCTCACAGCGTAGTGTTTTTTTTAACGAGCTCGACACTTAACCCGGCACGGATGGAGAGCGTGACCGGGAGCAGTCCGACTGGATTCGAACTTGGGAACCTTTGCTCCGGAGTCCGCGCTGATGTCACTGCGCCACCAGCTGGTCAGTTAAGGGGTATATTGTCCCAAATAAATGAAAGGAATTCCAGCTATTTTCTCAATTTGTTGTTCTTTGAGAGTAGTCCCAAATAACCAGCTGCCCCAATTAACTGGAATCCACTGTTTTCTTTGAAGGTTGAGTTTTTCCAGGGCTCCTTGTTCAGCTTTATACATTGAATATCCATTATTAAGTTGCCTGTCAAAGAACATGTGGAACCATGTCCAGAGTATCAGTGTGTTAAAAACAAGATATCTGAAGAGGACAGATGAAATGCATTAGAATTATGAATTCTCCAGCATATTGTTGTGCATCAGTAACTAAAAATACATTGAATTCTCCAATTTCCAGTAATTCCCTCCCTCTCCCTTCCCCCATCTCAATTTCAGTCTGCCTCCTCCTCCAGCTGCCTATCACCTCTCTCATGATTCTGCCTTGTTCTACTACACAGTGCTTTCCTCTTACATTCTTTCTTTACTTTACCTGCCTATCCCCTCCCTGCTTCCCTCCCGCACCCCTTGATCTTTCTTCTGATTGGTTTTTCACCTGGCACCTACCAGCCTTCTCCTTCCCACCCTCCCACCTTCTTTATAGGGCCCCTGCCCCTTCCTTCAGTCCTGACGAAGGGTCTCGGCCCAAACCGTTGACTGCTCGTTTCCACGGATGCTGCCCAACCTGCTGAGTTCCTCCAGCTTGTTGTACGTGTTGATTTGACCACAGCATCTGCAGTGTACTTTGTGTTTACTAAAAAATGCTGCGTGTTCATTACAAATGTACATGATATTTTACATGGTTTTACAGAATGTAAAATTTAATTCTGAACTTACAAGACTGTAATGCCACAAAAGCTGAGCATAATCTTAAAACTTGCTGATAAGTAGGTCACTGAAAACTTGATATTTTGTTCTATGTTTTGTCTTGGTCATTTTATAGCTGTCCAAAGAAGAATATAAATTACTAGTACTGAAAGAAAGTAATTCGTCAGCTGATCAGCCCCACAGTCATTATGAAATAAAAAATTGTCTTCGTGTCAGTTGTTTCCCCCCATTTCATGTGTAAACTATAAAGGCTTATTTATAGCAATAAGTCAAGTTTATATAACATATATAACCATATAAGGTATATGGAAATGAGATGACGTTTTTCTGAACCAGGCTGTAAAGCACAGTAGTACACATAACACACAATAACCTGTGAGGATACGGATAAAACCTACAGATGAATCTCACATAAATAACAAACTGAAGTGCATTAATTTTAAATATTGGAAGGTATGGAACAGTGACAGTTTGAATATGATCGGGCAGGGGGTTCAGAAGCCTAATGATCTTGGGGAATAAACTGCTCCTCATCCTGACCGTTTGTTTTTATGTATCAGAGTCTCCTGCCTGATGGTAGAAAAGTCAAAGAGGATGCTGGATGGATGGGTGGGGTCCTTAATAATACTAAGGGCCCTGTGTACGCAGCACTCCTGATAAATGTTCTCGATGGATGGTAGGGATCCTCTCAGTGTTCTCACAGCCCTTTATAGCGGCTTCCAGTCTGATGCTTGACTGCTCCTGTACCAGATGGAGATGCAACTTGTCAGGACGCTCTCAGTGGTGCTCCTGAAAAACGCAGTTAAGGTGGGGGGGGGGAGTCTCGCTTGCCTCAATCTTCTTAGGAAGTGGAGGCGTTGCTGTGCCTTCTTGTTCAGGGAAGTGATATTAAGGCACCAGGTGAGGTAATCCGTGATGTGAACTCCCAGGAACTTGGTGCACCTAACTCTCTCATACGGATGAGCCATGTATTTGCAGAGGGCAATAGTTTGCCTGCGCCTTCCTGAAGTTCCACAATAATTTCCTTTGTCTTCTCCGCATTTAGGCTAAGGTTTGTCCTTCTCGCTCCAAACCACCAGCCTCTCCACTTCCGCTCTATGCTCAACCTTGTCATTGTTCTTGATGACACGGTTTGAGACTTGCCTTGAGGGAAAATCTGGAGTACATTTTGTCTCAATGTTTTCATTTTAATAACTAAGTCAGGTTATGAAGGTAATGGAAAATGGGATGATTATGCTGTAGGATGTTAATGGAAAAATTGATTTGCTGACTATAGTGGATTGTCTACATTAAAAATTGCTTTGAGTTTTTTTGTACCATATTTTCTTAGAAAATAGAAGGCCATCTAGTCTCGCATCCCAGCTAGTCACTCCATGTGGACAGTATTGGAAGTCAGAATTGACCTAGGTCGCTGGTACTAGAAGACAACACAATAACCTGCTGCACCAGTGTAGTTTTTTTTCCCCATTCATTACTTCACTGGCAGTATTCACCGCAGGTAAACAGAAATGCAATTCAGCTTAGTTATCTGAGGTTCCCAGAACTCATTGTGGTTTAATTTTTTCAAGAAGACTATGCACATCTTTTCCTCTGCCTAGCTGATTAACTTGTTCCTTGTCAGAGCTAAGAATAAAATGTCTGTTTCTGGAGCCTGAGTCTGACTTTGCTCTTGCTGTCTGAGGAATCATTACTTGCTCACTGAGCTGCCAGCAATGACCCTCTTGGCAAAGTCTGAGTACAGTGGCTCAACACCTCACTTTGCAGTGTGCAGTGGATTAGGCCATCGGTTAATTGGACCAGCCATTTATTTGGGGCAACTCTTAAAGAACAAAAACTAATTGAGAAAATAACCAGGATTCCCTTTGTTTACTTGGGACACTATGTCACGCAATAGGGACAGGAGACTGGTGCAGAACAGTTTCTAACTAGAGTCAGTTGTGTCCAATTGTGTGGCCGTCTGACAATACACTGTACTTAGAGCGAACAGTTTTTTGAATTTGGAGTATTGTGTACAGTTCTGGTCACTGAATTATAGGAAAGATGTCAACAAAATAGAGAGAGTACAGAGAAGATTTACTAGAATGTTACCTGGGTTTCAGCACCTAAGCTACAGGGAAAGGTTGAGGGGGGACTTGATAGAGGTATTTAAAATTATGAGGGGGATAGAGTTGATGTGGATAGGCTTTTTCCATTGAGAGTAGGGGAGATTCAAACAAGAGGACATGATTTGAGAGGGAGCAAAAGTTTAACGAGGGGGAATTTCTTTACTCAGGGAGTGGTAGCTGTGTGGGACGAGCTTCTAGTAGAAGTGGTAAAGGCAGGTTCGGTATTGTCATTTAAAGTAAAATTGGATAGGTATATGGACAGGAAAGGAATGGAGGGTTATGGGCTGAGTGCGGGCCAGTGGGACTAGGTGAGAGTAAACGTTCGGCACAGACTAGAAGGGCCGAGATGGCCTGTTTCCGTGCTGCAATTATTATATGGTTATATGTTTTTTAAATTACGTCAGTTGCATGTTTGTGTTCAAAAAGCAGTGATGTTTGTTGTTTATAGTTGGTGAGAAGTAAGCAGTAAGACAATTCAGAACTGTTTTGCTTTTAGCGGTTTGAAGCATTCAGGCTTAGAGATGCTGGGAGTGAAAGCAAACCTATTTCACTACACCTTCCCCCACACTTCTTCCCTCACCACCATCCTAGGCCCCAGACAGTCCTTTCAGGTGAGGCACCACTTCACCTGCGAGTCAACTGGGTTGATATACTGTATCCGGTGCTCCCGATGTGGCCATTTATACAGTGGGGAGACCCACTGCAGACTGGGAGACCATTTCGCCGAACACCGGCGCTCAGTCCTCCAGCAGTGGCGGGATCTCCCTGTGGCCACACACTTCAATTCCACTGACCTCTCCCACTCCGATATGTCTGTCCATGGCCTCCTCTACCGTCAAGATGAGGCCACACGTAGGTTGATGGAGCAACACCTTATCTCCCGCCTAGGTAGCCTCCTACCTGCTGGCATGAACATTCAACTCACAGACCTCTGTTGATACCCCTGCCCCCCCCGACCCCATCCCTATCTATAATTTTAGTCTGGTTCTCTTTCTCTCTCTCTTCCCCCCCCCTCACTATAATCTCCCCCCAGCCCTACCTTTCTTTCTCTTTTATTTCCCATAATTCTCCACCTTCCCCCTAGCCCATTTCTCTTCAGCCTATCACTTCCCAGCTCTCTACTTCATCCCTCCCCCTACTTCTTATCCCCCCTCAACCATCCCATGTTACTTCACTCCTGATGAAGGGTTTTGGCCCGAAACATCGTTACTACCTCCTCCCATAGATGCTGTCTGGCCTGCTGAGTTCTACCAGCATTTTGTGTTTTTATCTATTTCACTACAAGTTAGGATCTATGAAAAATTTGAAGGTATCTGCAGCTATCTTGAATGTTACCATTGGTCCCCACCAGACACTCAATTCTCACCTGTGGCTCAAAGTAGCTGTTTGCAGTTGACAGTGGCCACACCCTTGTACACTACTTCAGCAGGTGGGCTAAACCAGGTGAGGGTAGCCGGTGGGTCTCATAACCTGGTGAGATAATGACATGCCTGTCCTAGCATGCGAAGTCAGTTCCAGCAGTTTGGGCAGATGAGACCTACAGTGCAATCCAGCAGCCAGGAAGGTGGTTCTGCAGTGCGACGTGGAAAGTGAAAGGCGTGACGAGGCACCGAAGCTGTCAGGGTCATCCACTGCAACCAGGAACCACGGTCATCACCACAACCCAGCTGTGACATCTACTCATCCCACTGGACCCAGACTTCCAAGATCGAGAGAGTGGAATGGCCCCAGTGCAGTGGGTTTTCCACTTTCTCTCACAGGTTTTCTGTCATCGTCTGATACAACGGACAATCAGCAATAGTGTTGGTAGTGTTCTAATTTGTCCTGTATTTCATTTAAGTAAATAATATGTTACTCAGTTAAACAGGAGTTTGGCTTTCTTGTACCTTTTTTATTATTTCCATGAAACTTTGGCTAATTGGGCCAAAATGTACTTGTCCCAATGTGTGCCAATTAATCAGAATCGACTGTAATAGATTTGTCATTCTTCTTTCCAAATCTTGCCAATTGCTAATGGACAGCAGATGATTGACCAGTAAGACTGTATTATCATTGTATCTCAGTTCATTGACCTGGTTCCTGGGGACATGGGATTCTTGTTCAACTCTTGGTAGCTAGCCTATTGTTAATAAATGTATGCTGATTCTACAAAGGTATGTTGCTGTGAAATTATCAGTGTATATGGGTAAACTGTATGATCTTAGATTAGTAATGGTAACATGAATATATTACCAGCACCCAGAAGTCTGAACCTTTTGATTCAAATCCCCTGAATGGATGAATTCATGATCTTCTGCTGTTGTAGCTCATCCATTTCAAGGTTCAATGTGTTGTGTGTTTAGATGCTCTTCCACAAACCATTATTGTAACATGTGATTTATTGAGTTATTGTCACCTTCCTGTCAGATTGAACCTTTCTGGTCATTCTCCTCTGACTTCTCTGATTAACAAGGCATTTTTGCTTACAGAACTGTCACTCACTGGGGTTTTTTTTTGCATCACTCTCTGTAAAATCTTGAGACTGTTGTGCATGAAAATCGCAGGAGATCAGTGGTTTCTGAGATACTTAGACCACACCATCTAGCACCAACAATCATCTCACTGTCAAAGTCATTTAGATCTCATTTCTTCCCCATTCTGATGTTTGGTCTGAACAGCAACTGAACATCTTGACCATATCTGCTTGCTTTTATGCACTGAGTTGCTGCCACTTGATTGGCATTAACAAGCAGGTGTAAAGGTGTCCCTAATAAAGTAGCCACTGAATGTATGTTACTCCTAACCCACAAGTGCATTTGATTGTTAACTGCTCCTGCAGTAAGGAAGAAGTATATGGTCAGTAAAAGCTGCTATTTCCAGTCGTGTTCACATGAATAAAAGAATGGTTAGTATTTAAGAACACTAGATCTTGACTGTTGCCAGGTTGTAGCTGATTTCTTCAATTAACTGTATGTTCTATATGTAGCAAACCAATATTGTTTATTGCATTTCTCAGAATTTTGATATGGATATCAGTTATGTGATGGGTTTCAGATACCAATTGAAACAAATGTGGCTATCCAAAAAATGGGGTGTGTGCAGAGAGAACGTTTGGTGTTGTACTACAGCAGTTATATCAGTCACTGGAGTGCAGTATTATCAAAAATAGTTCCTTTAGTATAAAGTTATGCCTTACTTTACATATCACATTTCCCAGAAAACCAGTCATCTGCAAAGTTTAATTATTGTCACAAGTTCTAAAATTGCTGAGGGCAGCTGAATGAGTTGAGGGATAGTTTCAAATTCATGACCCATGATATTGTCCAAAAGAAGGTAACTATCATTGACATACAGTGCATTGGCCTTCATCAACCGTGGGATAGAATTTAAGAGCCGAGAGGTAATGGTCAGACCCCACTTGGAGTATTGTGCTCAATTCTGGTCGTCTTACTACAGGAAGGAAGTGGAAATCATAGAAAGGAGATTTACAAGGATGTTGCCTGGATTGGGGAGTGCTGTAGGTTTTCTATGTTTCTGTGACTCCGTTGTACTTTTACTTTGACAAGGAGGCAATTGGATCCTGAGTGACTGCTTTAGAGTCCACTTATGGCACCTTTCAAAGTAATGTTTTTAAAAGAACTGCCAGACTCTTGTATTTCCAACCACCATAATCAGCTTTCTTAACCTGCATGGCTTTGTAATAGCTTTAGAAGTTACTGGCTGTTCAAACTAGTGGAATAGGGCAGCACAGTAGTGTACTGCTTAGCACAACGCTTTGCAGAACCAGCAATCTAGGTTCAATTCCCACTGCTGCCTGTAAGGAGTATGTTCTGTCAGTGACCCCATGGATTTCCTCTGGGTGCAGTCCCACAGTCCAAAACCTACCAGTTAGTAGGTTAATTGGTCATTGTAAACTGTCAGGTTAAATCTGGAGATTGTCGGGCAGTGTGGCTCAAAAGGCCTTTTCCACACTGTAACTCAATAAGTAAATTGTAGAACAATATACAGGAAATTGCATATTACATGGCCCATAATACATCACAGGAATGCAGCATTCTGTCATTAATACACAGGTAGTTGTGTGCTTATATCCCGAAACAGGACATAAACCTTCAACCTTCTGATATAAGCCACTGTACCTGCATTCTTCTGACTAATGTGATTGCTATTACTGAGTCCTTTCTCATTGAGAGATGCAAAGGATTGCCAGTGAGAGGAAAAAGTCCACAGGTAAAATCTTTCTAACCCTAAAGCCAAAAAATCTATATTGGAATCAAAGCAGAGGAAATTGTGTTCTTCGAATGTTGCTGTAATTGACCATATGTACAGTTGCAAGAAAAAGTTTGTGAACCCTTTGTAGTTACTTGGTTTTCTGCATTAATTACTCATAAAATGTGGTCTGATCATCATCTATGTCACAATAATCTTTAAGAACCCTTGGTATATGTTGCCTGCCCCTGGAGATTTACTAACTTTCAGCTGAAGCAGACCTCACTTTCTAAGATCTCTAAGTCACCTAAAGTAACCTTATTTTCCTGTACACTTACTGGCATATTGCTAACATCTTCGCAGGTGAATACTTTATCAGGTCTAAAGTCCTCTGAAAGTTGCTTTGATCGAAACATGGTGCACATAAGTAGATCTTTCTTGAGAAGAGCAGGCTCTATCAGTAACCTGATTTTGTGTGCCTTTTTTTTATCGGGCAGGGCACCCCTACAGTCCACACCTCCAATCTCATCTCATTTCATTGATTGCCACGCCTGACTCCAAATAGCTTTTGTAGAAGGCATTACCCCCAGAGATTCACATTCTTTTTTTTAACCTAGACGGTGATTGTTTAAATGGTGTACTCAGTATTGATGAGTAGTGCAATTGTTTGTGTGTTATTAATTCAGGCAGATTATGTTTGTCTATTGTTGGTGAAGATCAGCCCACATTTTATGAATAATTACTACAGAAAACCAGGTAATTGCAAAGGATTCACAGACTTTTTTCTTGCAACTGTAATCAGCACTGATATTTTGGTTGGCATAGTGAGATGCGTTTCTACCAAAGGAGGTATAAGGTGCTCCTTCCCTCTGCTAGCCTGCAGGTGTCACACTTGGGCAAGGGGTAGCACCTGCTTAGTCCCCCACCACCACCAATCAGTGTCACATAAAGCCATGGGAGCAGGTGGTGGATGGTCGTATGAGCAGCTGGAGCAGATCACAGTTCTTGGTTATGTCAGCACTGACACCAGGGAGATAGTCTCTGAGGAGTATTGATAATGGCTGGAGTCATGCGTCTTGTAAAGACTGCGCAGAAGGAGGCAATAGTAAACCAGTTCTGTAGAAAATTTGTCAAGAACAGTCGTCGTCATGGAAAGACCATGATCACCCACATCATACGACACGGCACATAATGACCGAACGATTTGGTGCCCAACCATCTTTCAGCATTACTATTCCTTTAGTACAAATATAAAAGAATTACATTTTCTCTGCTGCCATGTGTATGTGGTTTGGAATGCATTTTGTGTGGTCGTGTTTATTTGGTGTTTTGGGGTTCTTCAATCTTTATAACAGCCTTCAGACTGGTAGAGGCAATTGATAAAATTAAACCCTTTCTCTTGTTGGTTTCAGGGTGAACAGAAGTTCTCCAGGATGGTGCGAGGGAAAATACAGAGCAGCTACTTGCGTTCCCTTCAGGAGATGGGAGACCTACTGAGAAAGAGACTGGACACAGTTAAAAGCCTGAAAATTTAACTGTCTGTGACAAATGAGGAGAGGGTGGGGGGAGGGGGGAGAAACCAGTGGAAAAAGAACTGCTCGGCAATGCCGTATCATCCCAATACTGTTACCATGTGTTCCTAGGACCCCATCAGATATATCAACTGATCCAGAACATTTACCAGAGAGCATGAAGGACTTTGCGGCAAAAGAGTTTAAAATAAAAGGTTTTTAGAGCAAAAACAAAGTTAATAAATTATGTACATAAACTCGAGAGTCAGAGGCCTTCTCTCCGACTTGGCAGCAATATTTTTAGAAAATGTTGGGTGTTTCTCTTGTGTAGTTCAGTGCATGGTACACCCAGCAACATTGCTACTAGATGCTTAAAAAGTCAAATGAAATATTAGATTCTGTTCAATAGCAGATAGTACCTGTGTTGGTACTGACATTTCGACTGCAGCTTATACATCACATATTGGTGTACAGACTGTATATGATAAGTATCATATGTCCCATCATAATTTATTCAATATTTCAATTCTAGTGTTTTTTATTTGTATAAATTTTATGTTGTCTAAGCAGAACTCTCTTTCAGCAACTGTGAAACTCAGAGTACATGCTCCTTTGTTGTGAATCTGACTTCTCAAATCCATTCCCTTGTTGGAGAACTATATTCCTTGAGGTTTTGAACTTTGAAGGGATTTCATTTTGCTTTTAAGGTGCCTCGTGTCATTTTTATTTCTTTTTCAAGCATGGGTGAAAGCCACTTAACTGCAGTTTGTTACTGATGGCTGTATTACGTACGGTAGCTCTGAGCGTGCTGGGGGAATAAGATGATCTCCTGAGAGCTTGGTCTGAACCAGAGGCACCAGTATTGTCTGTCACATTTCTCAAGTGTATTCACTGCTTCTGGTAAACCATGAGAACTGATTGCGTCTAACAGAGAGGCAGCCTCTCCATTTGTTTTCTCATCTGTTGAAGACGGATCTAACAAAGGGAAGAGGAAACCTAATAAAGAAATGTTATGAGGTGCAATTCAGATATGAAACAGAAGATTTTTTTTATTGTATTGATCCCAAGTGTACACTGCCAATACCAATCACACTACTGGATTTTAAATAACACAACAAGATTAATGTGGCAGGAGGTTGACTTTAACAAGAAGTCCAGAAGTCTGGCTCGTTTGCCCCACCTAATGGTTGAATTGGTTATATGTTATTGAACAATACATGCCAAATTGATCTCTGATTGATGCTGGTTTTCTTTCAATATTAGAATGGCATTGAGTGTTAAAATTTTCTGTATTCCAATCTATGAAGATTGAAAATATAAATTAACCTGTTTCTTTTCTCTTAGTTTTTGAGGATGACTGGAGTTCAGTGTTTAATGTACTCGCAGTAATGAATCCGAGGTGGCAATAGACCTGATTCTGATTCTGGTTCACTCTAGCTTTGGATAAATTGCAAGAAGACTTCCAACTTTCCTAAACTTTGTAAGTTTGAGTTGGCACTTATAGAAAAGGGAATATAAACAGGTATGAGGCAGAAGTTGAAAATGTTCCCTGTACTTGCACATCAGTGTGAGTAAAGTGGTGATAGTACAATTTTAAAATATATTTATAAAGCTTAAGTTTAGCATGGAAAACATAAAAGACTAGAAAAACTACTCACTTTGAAGGAAATAAAGTTAAGATTTGACAGAGAAGTTCAAAATTAGGGTTTTAGTGAGGGTAAATGAGAATGTGTCTGGTAGTACTGGAAGAAACAAGGTTAAGGTACAAGGCAAAAGAACTGGGCAGCGGTGTGAGGGCAGTAATCAATTTGCTGTCTGTCCATGATAAAAATTAATTCCAGGTCAGCTCTAGTTCTTTTCACCAATGTCTTGTTTCTGTATAGGATTAACTTTGCTGATGGCGAGAATCATTAAACAAGAAGTGTTTCAGTGTTCTCTCAACTAGATTTGTGCAGCTTGAGTCACTACAATAATGTTCATGGCCCACATCACAAACCATTCCTGTGTGTGTCCTGCATCGTGGTTTCATCTGAAGATGTGATGAGAGCCATTAGTGAGTGTCTGGAGTCTTATTAGCCAGTCTGTTGAAGGTAACCCGGGTATACATGATAATGATACAAGATGCCAAAATGGGATATTTTCTCATATTAATTAAATTCATATTTTGTGCCGTTTTGAAATAATGTAAAGGCATTAAACAACTCAGCTACATTTTTTTAAATTCTAATGTTGACCCATAAAAATAGTTCATCTCTCACTAATAAATAATATAGCTTCTCATTATGCTATATGTTTTTACCTCAGTGAAGCTACATGGTTGACCACATTTGATCTAATGATGAGCTCCTTGCACATGTATACTTATTAGCAATTTAAACAAGCCTTCATATTATACATGACAAACTGTGTGTTCTGTTGTGCCTTTGTATTAATAGGGTGCTGTCATTATCCACTGTTTCTGTTTTTAACGGGAACAACATGCAGAAATATTCAGGACCAGATTTGTTGCTATGGAGTTGAGTAGTGCTGGCAGTTTGTTGTGTACTTTCCACTCTATTGGTAATATACTCCCTGGCTCAGGCTTTGTCATATTTTAAAATGTAGTGCTACTTTTAAGATCTAAAATATAAGTTTTCAGATCTTTTTAGTTCTTTTTTCCTTATGTGGAATTGAATTTGTTTTTTTAAAATCTGGGTTTGTACTTTCTGTCTTTATATTGCTTTAACACCACCTGCCTGCTGACTTAATGTGAACAGCTGGATCCAAGTAGATTTACCCTTTGTGCTCACCTCTCTCTCTCCTCTCTTGGTTCAGGAAAGATTGGAAACTCATTGTATAGAGTCACAATGTAGTTCTGCATTTTTGTGTTATTACTGGAACAGTATGGTTCAGTTGCAATGAAGAGAGACATCATCACACCTGATTGTTCTTACTGTTTGCCCTAAGTCTCTACATTATTCACATACAGAAAACATCACTGTTCATGAAGACTTCCAGATTCCAACTGTATTGTTTGATTCCACAAACCTTGTGTATCTCAAATTGGAATCCAGCCAAGGATTATGAAATCCAACTTTAATATCCTTAACAGCACTGTACAACTGTGTATTTAAATAATACTGATTAGCATGACTCATTTGAATTCTGCAGTTCCTCTTGAATAAATGTACTAAAAATAGAGAATAAGATCAGGCAGGTGATCTGCATAATTTTTCAGATATTTAAATTTTTATATACTATTTATAAGTACTTATCGAAACTACCCAAATTAAGATTCTGAATGTTTGCCTGGAGGTAGATAAATTGATTACACTTTACTCCTTTCCTCTACAGTGTTTTTTTCTTTCCCAGTGTCAAGTGAGGTAGGTTTCACGTTTCTTCTCTCACAGGCCTACTTTGCTGGTCCGAAGACCATCACGCTCATGGTGCAAGATGACCCACCTTGCATCACATCAGTGAGCTGATGGGAAGTTTTCTGTCTGCCTGAGCCAAAGGAATAATGGAAGCAACAGCACAGGAGGGAAGCACAGCACACATCTTGTCAATGTAAGCTGAAACTAGAATAATCCCCGTTCCCAGTGGTAGTCTTGGGTGTTGTATACACACGTATTTATTAATCTGAATACCTTTTAGGTACGATGAGGATTTTGGCCTGCATTGATTTAGGCAGTCATTTCTGGAACCCCATTGCTCATTAGTTTGGAAAAGGAATTGTTGCAAGTCTTAATTCTTCAAACTACCTTAAATGTTACCTGAGCTGATTGGGTAAATGAGTTCATCCTGTTCAGCTCTATCTTGATAAATTTCTCCAATACTGCATCTATTAATCTCCCCTTAAATAGTTTTTCCATTTCTAGCAACATTCTTCTATATCTCCTCTCTGACCTCTAGTGTTATTACATCTTTATTATAATACCACACTTAGCATAGCTTTGTAGAAAGCCTTGCAAGAATTCTCCCTGAATGACTTTTACCCTTGTGGATCTCAGTGCATGTACCCCAGTTCACTATTTGTGTTCACTATTTACTGCAAGCCAAAAGTATTTCTTCACACCACTAGTTTGAATTCAGTTTGCATCTTTTCTGCCCATTCCACTAGTTCATTGATTTCTTCCTCACTATTGAAGTACACAGCTAATTATGGTATCAGCTGAAAACTTTGTATTCAGGATTTCTACATTAGTGCCTATTGTTCAAATGATTTTATATAACGAGTAAGGGACCAAGCTTTTGTCCATTGATCATTGCCTTTAGCTTCCTGCCCTCTGATCAAATTTTACCCTAGTTCTCACTTTACCTGGGATTTTACTTTTCTAATCAGAAAGTTTGCCAAATTACTTTTGAAACTCAACTATAACTGGTCAGCCCTCTTTGATACATCCTTGAAAAAAGTCAGTCGTTTGTTTTAGAATTCTCAACAACTCGTTCTGATTCCTCTTGATTAACCTGTGGCTCTATATCAGGGGTTCCCAACTGGACCCCTCAGTTATTGGTAGGGGTCTGTGGCATTAAAAGAAAAGTTGGGACCCCTGGCCTCTATTCTAGGATCACATTCTTGTCCTAAGCTTTTGACAGCAGTGTTAGCTGTGAGGAGGATGCAGGGTGACTTGGATAGGTTAGGTGAGTGGGCAAATTCATGGCAGATGCAATTTAATGTGGATAAATGTGAGGTTATCCACTTTGGTGGCAAGAACAGGAAAACAGATTATTATCTGAATGGTGGCCGATTAGGAAAAGGGGAGGTGCAACGAGACCTGGGTGTCATCGTACACCAGTCATTGAAAGTGGGCATGCAGGTACAGCAGGCGGTGAAAAAGGCAAATGGTACGTTGGCATTCATAGCAAGAGGATTCGAGTACAGGAGCAGGGAGGTTCTACTGCAGTTGTACAAGGCCTTGGTGAGACCACACCTGGAGTATTGTGTGCAGTTTTGGTCCCCTAATCTGAGGAAAGACCTTCTTGCCATAGAGGGAGTACAAAGAAGGTTCACCAGATTGATTCCTGGGATGGCAGGACTTTCATATGAAGAAAGACTGGATCGACTAGGCTTATACTCGCTGGAATTTAGAAGATTGAGGGGGGATCTTACTGAAACGTATAAAATTCTAAAGATTGGACAGACTAGATGCAGGAAGATCATTCCCGATTGTTGGGGAAGTCCAGAGCGAGGGGTCACAGTTTAAGGATATAAGGGGAAGTCTTTTAGGACCGAGATGAGGAAAAACTTCTTCACACCGAGAGATGAATCTGTGGAATTCTCTGCCACAGGAAACAGCTGAGGCCAGTTCATTGGCTATATTTAAGAGGTGGCCCTTGTGGCTAAAGGGATCGGGGGGTATGGAGTTGGAAAGCGGGTACAGGGTTCTGAGTTGGATGATCAGCCATGATCATACTGAATGGCGGTGCAGGCTCGAAGGGCTGAATGGCCTACCCCTGCACCTATTTTCTATGTTTCTATGAATGAGAGTGCTACCACTGAGTTGCTGTTGATGATTTTCTGTTAAGTCACTTACATGCTGACTATAGTAAGATGTACTTTTACTATCTTGATCACACCCAACCCTCCTGCTTTAAATATTTAGTTATGTTGTCCATTACATTTCATTATTGATTTACCCACATTTTTTTTAGGTTATTTCACTCAGTCTAGCCCGTTCTCTTTTTTGGAAGCAGCAGTCATAGATTAACTTCTTTGCAAGTCCTCCAGCCTCTCAAAGGTTTTGGAAAGAAAACTAAAAATGGTAATTCTTTCCTTCTCAGCCTGCAGTACATTTTCTCTGAGCTGGCATTTACCCGTTTTAAAGATAATAAGCACTCAAATGATACTCCCATATGTACAATCTATCTCCCCAATATTTCCAATACAAAAGTTTGTATTTCTTTAAAGCCAAGCATGCATGTTCTGATTTGACATTTGGACACTGCACTTAGTTTCTATAAAGCATTTTTGATTTTATCTGGGCTTTCTGCAGTATTGAGCACATGATAATAGACCAAGAGCAGCCTTTATCTTTGCTGCAGCCTATCTTAAGCACTATTCAATGCAGGGAACCAGGTTTTGGACTTCTTAGTGTCTCCCCCCCCCCCCCCCCCCCCGTGGCAACATTCACTTTGTGATTGCTTTTCATGGTTACTAGGAACAATGTTCATATTTGCTTTGTACAGCAACCATTTCGAATTAGTTCAGATTTCTGCCAACTCCAAAAGCAGTTTTGAAGGATTTATTGAGAAGTGCGCTCTAAATCTGCCAATGTCATTATTTATGTGTACCAGCTTCATACTACCTATTATTCTGTTTAATGCTGTTGGCAACTTCATATGCCACACAGTTATATGGTATAGAAACAGGCCATTGGCCTACCACATCTTTGTCAATCATCATATCTATCTGTACTAACCTCATTTGCACATTCAGTACCTGTCCAGATGTGTCTGTCACTCTTACTGTTGCAAAAGTTCAATGATAGTTTTGGTGTGATACAGAAAACTTAAGTGCTGCTAAAATGAAGGAATATAAATCCATTTAAACTGTTCTTTTTGCCATTATTGTAACTTTGTAAATCGAGTTAAGTATAGAACTTTTGGTTTGAGCAGTTTTATTTGAAACTCCTCACGTTCTTTAAGATTTTATTAAAATAAGGAAAATTAAATAGACCTTAGCACTTCCAATCTTGTTGCTATTGATGACAAGTGGTATGTTAAAGGAGAATGTTAACTTGCATCTCATGACCCAAGGAGTTTCTTTTCATGTAATGTAATAATTAGGAAAATGGCAAATCCTTTAGTACCCAAGTTCCATCATGCAGCAGATTTTATAAAGAAATTAAAATCTGAGTCAGGGAAAGATAAAGGCAATGATAAGTTTCACCTAAAGTGCTAATCGGGCATTGCAGAGGTTTCAATGCAAGTAGAAAATAAGGACTGATGATTTTCTTCTCAGTTGCGACCTGTTTTTTTTTCTAAAAACCTACCAAATGCTATGACTTGTGCTTGGATAGATTTCTGAAGTCCCAGCATTAGTTGTCTTATTTTTGGATGCTTCTTTTAACTACTTGATGATATTATTGCATTAATCTGGTACTCATAGAAAATGGGTAATACTGGGACTGTCCTTTCGAAGTGCTGCTATGGGCAAAATGGCTTCCTTCAGTGCTGGATCAGTTTTATCTCTTCAGCCAAGGGTTGCTGTCTTAAAGTTTAACGATGTGTAAAAATAATGTTGTGACAATAAGATTTAACATGTACTTCAGTCCAGCGATAAACAGAAGAAAAATAGTCTTGAATTCGATTCTAGGTAGCCCGTGAGCTTTGATTTTTCCCTTTGAGGTTTGTGTTTTCAAGTTTAAAACTTGGATGCAAACAGCAAATTACATTTGAGCGTGGGATTGTTAAACGTGCATTTTCTGTCTGTGTATCTCTGTGCCTCTCTGCCTGTCTCCCTCCCTCTCGTAGTCTGAAGCTAAACTAAAAAAAACAAGATGCCCCTTTTAACAGTGAATCTATCAATTGAGCCTTTCACCCAGCCTGTTTTTTTTTTGGGGGGGGGGGTAGAAAACGTTGAAAATGTGCTGTGTCATTCAGGAAAAATGAATGGTTGAATTTAGTGCTATGATTTAATGCACATGCTGCAGTCCTCTTGACAGGAAAGAAACCGGGTGTTAATGCAAAGATTTAAACAATGCTAATGGAGGTTTTAAGCAAACTGGAGGATTTTCTTTTGCAAGAGACATCCTGCTGATTGAATGGGCAGTGTTTAATTGCAAACAGGGATCTTTGTAGGTGATTGATCTGCATGACTGGGGTGAAGCTACAGAGTAAGGAGCAGTGTTTTTGCTCCATCTCCAACCATGACAATCATAAAGCAGTTAAATGTCATATCTGGTTAATTAACGAAAATAGGATAAGTCCATCCTCGGTGATTATTACATCCAACTGGAATTGGGTCCATTGTAACAGATGTGCTTGTAGATTACAGCTTTCTTACCTAATTTATCCAATTGAAATGTAGTTCAGTGATCACAAGTATTTCTTTGTCCTGCAGCATTGTTCAGAGCTGTAGAATTCATGATCTTACTCGGCATTCATTATTCTCCTTCCCAAGTCTTTTCCTTGATTATACACTCTGCTATTTTACTTGATTCATATTTGTAAATACTGCTGTTTCTTGAGTGACCCATTTTAATGAATCCAGTTCAGGCTGTGACATCTCCCAAAAGCCATTTTATGTGTCTTACAGAATTGGCACTGATTGGCAGCAGGTTTCTGAGTGAATGTTTAAAAGTAAATAAAAATCAGCTAATAAAATAACTTTTTAGTGTAAAATGTGATTTTTGTTTTTGTTTTGTAGTTGTCTGATCTTGTCTGTCTCTGCATCTGTGTCTCTGGGACTTGTAACAGGGTGAATTGCTGTCCTGGTGTGACATGTTCATTATTCATGCAAATCAGGACTCCTGTTTAGTTTTCTATAACTCCAGTAAGCTTGATTAACTATCTCTGTAATGTTCAGTCTGGGAAGCTCCCCAACATTTCTGTTTAAATTCACTCCAAAGATCCTGTTTGTCCACTGACTTCAGTGATTTCATTAACTGATAATGAGCTACATGTTAAAAAGCACAGTTTTTGTTTGTTGTTACAAATCCTCTGGACCATGCAGCACCTTATCCTGGACAGTTAGAACTAGAACAGAATTTTGCCACTTGGCCCATTGAGTCTGCTGCACCCATTCCATCATGGCTGATTTATTATCCCTCCTTAACCCATTCTCCTGCCTTCTCCCCTTATCTTTTGATACCTAGACTAATCAAGAACCTATCAAACTCTGCTTTAAATATACTCAATGATTTGGCCTCCACAGCAGTCTGTGACAATAAATTCCATAGACTCACCGCCCTCTGATGAAAGAAATTCCTTTTCATCTCTGTTCTAAATGGACATCTCTCTATTCTGAGCTGTGCCCTCTGATCCTAGACTCACCTGCTATTGGAAGCATCCTCTCCACATCCACTCTACCTAGGCCTTGAGATCTCCCCCCCCCCCCCCTTATTCTAAACTCCAGTGAGTACAGGCCCAGAGCCAACAAATGCTCCTCATAAATTAATCTGTTTATTCCTGGAATCATTCTCATGAATCTCTGGACCCTCTGCGATACCAGTGTGACTTTTCTTGAATAAGAAGCCCAAACACTGCTCACACAGTGTGGACTGACCAATGTCTTATATTCTAGTCATCTCAAAATGAATGCTAATAATTGCATTTGCAATCCTTGCAATCCTCCTCAACCTGCAAGTTGACCTTTAGAGAATCTTGCACAAGGATTCCCAAGTCCCTTTGCACTTAGGATTTATGATTGTTCTGCCTGTTTATAAAATAGTCTGTGTCTTTGTTCCTTCCACCAAAGTGCATGACCATAGACTTCCCTGTACTACATTCCATCTACCACTTTGCTCATTTTCCTAATCTGTCTTAAGCTGCTGACTCCCTGCCCCTCTACCTGCCTTTGTATCATCTGCAAACTTGGCCACAAAGCCATCAATTCTGACAACCAAGTCATTAAGATATAATGTGAAAAGAAGTGGTCCCACTACTGGCCCCTGCAGAACACCACTCATTACCAGTGATCAACCAGAATAGGCTCCCTTTATTCCGACTCTGCCTCCTGCTAGCAAATCTTTTATCAAATCAAGTATCTTTCCTGTAATACCATGAGCTCTTGTTAAGAAACCTTATGTCTGGCATCTTGTCAAAGGCCTTCTGAAAATCCAAGTACACAACATCCACTGACTCTCCTTTGTCTATCTTGCCTACTATTTCCTCAAAGAATGCAAACAGGTTTGTCAGGTAAGATTTCCCCTTGAGAAAACTATACTGATTTTGGCCTAATATGTCATCATCCTCAATAGTAAACAGCAACATCTTCCTAACAACTTGCGTCAGGCTAACTGGTCTATAATTTACTTTCTTCTGCCTCCCTCCATTCTTAAGGAGTGGAGCGACATTTGAAATTTTCCAGTCTTCTGGAGTCATTCCAGAACCTAGTGATTCTTCTAAGATCATTAATAATACCTCCACACTCTTCAGTTACCTCTTTCAGAACTTTGGGATTTAGGCTATCTGGTCCAGGTGACTTGACTTACCTTCAGAAATTACAGCTTCCCAAGCACCTTCTCCTTTGTAATAGCAACTACGCTCATTTCTCTCCCCTGCACCACTCCCCAACTCATTCAAACTTCTGTCATACTCCTGGTGTCTTCTACAGTGAAAATCAATGCAAGATACTTTGGTAAGTCTGCCTGGTGTTTCTTTGTTCCCCTCCACCCCCCCCCCCCCCCATTACTACTTCAACATCATTTTCCAATGGTCTGATGTCCATTCCTGCCACTCTTTTACTCTTTATATATGTGAAAAAAACTTTTGGTATCCTCTTTGACACTATAGGCTAGCTTACCTTCATATTTCATCTTTTCTCTTATGGCTTTTTTTTTAGTTACATTCTGTTGGTTTTTAAAAGCTTCCCAATTCTCAAACTTCCCACTAATTCTTGCTATGTTATATTCCCTCTTTTGCTTTTATGCTGTCTTTCACTTCCTTGTTAGCCATGGTTGCCTCATCCTCCCTTTAGAATACTGCTTCATTTTTGGGATATATCTATCCCCTGCCTTCTGAATTGCCACTATAAGCTCCAGCCATTGCTGCTCTGCCATCATCCTTGCTAGTGTCTCCTTCCAATCATCTTTGCCCAGCTCCGCTCTCAAGCCTCTGTAATTCCTTTTACTCTTCTGTAATACTGATACATCTGACTTTATCTTCTCCTTCTCAAACTTAAGGGTGAATTCTATCATATGATCACTGGCTCTTAAGGGTTCCTTTACTTTAAGCGCTCTAATCAAATCTGGTTCAATACACAACACCCAATTCAGAATTGCCTTTCCCCTAGTGGGCTTAACTAGAAGCTGCTCTAAAAAAACCATCTTGTAGGCATTCTACAAATACACTCTTATGATTTAGTACCAATCCGATTTTTCCCATCTACCTGCATGACTACCTAACATCCCCTATGACCATCATAGCATTGCCCTGATTATATGCCTTTTTTATCTCATGGTGTAAAGTAGCCACATCCTAGTTGCCCTAGCTACAGTTCAGAGGTCTGTACATAACTCCCATCAGGGTCTTTTTTCCCCCAGGCTGTTTTCCACATGGATTTTATATCTTCCAATCCTATGTCACCTCTTTCAATGGATTTGGTTTCACTTTTTACCAACAGAGCCACCCCACACTTCTGTCTACCTACACGTCCTTTCGATACACTGTGTATCATTGGATGTTAAGCTCCCAACTATCATCATTTTTCAGTCATAACTTGGAGTTGCCTATAACATTATACCTGACTATCTCTAAATACGCTAGAAGATCATCTACCTTTTCTGTGTACAGTATGCATTCAAATATAACTCCTTTCTTTCATGTGCCCCTCTGTTACACTTCAACTCATCCCACTGACTACAATTTTGCTCTATCATCTGCCTGTCCTTCCTCGGAGTCTCACTACACACTGCATCAACTTGCATACCAACTACCCCGTCCTCAGCCCTTGCACTTCAGTTCCCAACAGCTCTAGCAAACCTGTCCACAAGAATATTGGTCACACTCGGGTTCAGGTGTTACCCGTCCTTTTTGTACAGGTCATACCTTGAAAAGATCCCAATGATTAACAAATCTGAACCCCTGCTCCCTGTACCACTTCCTAAGCCTTAGCTGTATTTTCATCCTATTCCTGCCCTGACTAACATGTGGATTAGACAGATTACTACCTTGGAGGTCCTGTTCTTCAGCCTCTTCCCTAACTCCTTATGCTTACTGCACAGGACTTCTTCCCCCTTTCTACCCATGTCATTGGTGCCAGTGTATACCACAACCTGACTCTTGAGAATCTTCTGCAGCTGCTCTGAAACATCATGGACTCTAGCACCTGGGAAGCAACACACCATCCTGTCTTTAACTAGAGAGTTTTGTATACTTAAAATATGTATACTTAAGGCAACAGTTGATAGATTCTTGATTGGACAGGGCATGAAGGGATTCAGGGAGAAGGCAGGTGATTAGAGCTGAGAGGGAAAATGGATCAGCCATGATGAAATGGCGGAGCAGACTCGATGGACCAAATGGCCTAATTCTGCTCTTATATCTATTGTCTTAAGATCAATGCTGAAGTTGAAGTAGCATTAGTTAAATTTGCTAAATTTGAGATCCATGGGATTGTGAAGAGACCAACTTTATAAAAAAGACAAACATTACTTAAAAGTGATTACAAATCTAGGATGATAGTTGAAATAGTTTTGAGATATGTTGAGTACCAGTTATTTATTGAGATTCAGCACAAAATAGGCCTTTCTGGCTCTTTGAGCCACACCACCCAGCAATCTTCTGATTTAATTATTTACAATGACCTATTAACCTGCCAGCTGGTAGGTCTTTGGACTGTGGGAGGAAACCAGAGCACCCAGAGGAAACCCACACGGTCATGGGGAGAACTCACAAACTCCTTACAGGTAACAGCAGGAATTGATTCCAGGTCGTAGGCACTGTAAAGTGTTGTGCTAAAATAGTTTGTCAAAATCTGCTTCAGGAAATGTGTTTCTTTTAACCCACAGATACACTTATGAAGGTTTGACTGAGAAAGGGAATCTTGCAACCTCATTGTGTTTATTTTTTTTGGAAGTATCAAAATAGTTTGCAGCATTCCTCACTGATGATGCAAGGTAGAGGAACTGGTAATGGGTTCACAGAAGGAAAATAAAGTGCAACCTTAACCAAAAGCAAGTATCGTAAGGGTCCTGAGATTCTTTCAATGTATACTGCAGCGTCCCACTGTTTGTTCAGTGATTTGGAGAGTTGCACCACTTTATAGTGACTATACTGTTGATCTAATACTGTATATTCATATTCACATTGATCTATTGTTAAATCAAATTCAGACAGCAAATCATAAACATGAGAAAGTCTGCAGATGCTGGAGATCCAAAGCAACACACACACACTAACACAACACTGAACGAGCTCAACAGGTGAGGCAGCATTTCTGGAGAGGAATAGGCAGTCGGCGTTTCGGGTCGAGACCCTTTTCCAGGACTGAGAAGGAAGGGGAAGATGTCAGTCCATGTCTGCCTCTTGTGCTAAGATGAGGCCACCTTCAGGGTGGAGGAGCAACACCTTGCATTCTGACCTGGTACCCTTCAACCTGATGGCATGAACATCGATTTCTCCTTCCGGTAATCATTTTCTCCCCCCCCCCCCCCCCCACCTTCCTCTATTCCCTACTCTGACCTTTTGCTTCTCACCTGCTTATTACTTCCCCCTGGGACCCCTCCTCCCTCTCTTTCTCCCATGGTCCACTCTCCACTCCTATCAGATTCCATCTTCTTCTCCCCTTGATCTTTCCCACCCACCTGGCTTCACCTATCACCTTCCAGCGAGGCCCCTTCCCCACCTTTTTATTCTGGCAACTTCCCTCTTCTTTCCTTGCTTTGTTATATAGAGCATTGCTAATAGAGTACTTACTTCCATAAGACAATAAGATATAGGAGCAGAAGTAGGCCATTCGGCCCTAGTCTGCTCCACCATTCAATCATGGGCTGATCCAATTCTTTTAATTATCCCCACTCCCCTGCCATCTCCCCATACCCTTTGATGCCCTGGCTAATCAAGAACCTATCTATCTCTGCCTTAAATGCACCCAATGACTCGGCCTCCACAGCTGTTCATGGCAACAAATTCCACAGATTTACCACCCCGACTAAAATAATTTCTCCGCATCTCTGTTCTAAATGGATGTCCTTCAATCCTGAAGTTGTGCCCTCTTGTCCTAGACTCCCCTACCATGGGAAATAACTTTGCCAATTCTAATCTGTTCAGGCCTTTTAACATTCAATATGTTTCTGAGATCCCCCCCTCATTCTCCTAAATTCAGGGAATATAGCCCAAGAGCTGCCAGACGTTCCTCATACGAGTCAGTGGTGGAGGCAGACACACTCGTGAAGGTTAAGAGACTACCAGACAGGTATATGGAGGAATTTAAGGTGGTGGGTTATATGGGAGGCAGGGTTTGAGGATCGGCACAACATTGTGGGCCAAAGGGCCTGTAATGTGCTGTACTATTCTATGTAACCCTTTCATTCCTGGAATCATTCTCTTGAATCTTCTCTGAACCCTCTCCAATGTCAGTATATCCTTTCTAAAATAAGGAGCCCAAAACTGCACACAATACTCCAAGTGTGGTCTCATGAGTGCCTTATAGAGCCTCAACATCACATCCCTGCTCTTGTATTCTATACCTCTAGAACTGAATGCCAACATTGCATTCACCTTCACCACTGACTCAACCTGGAGGTTAACTTTTAGGGTATTCTGCACAAGGACTCCGAAGTCCTTTTGGATCTCTGCATTTTGAATTCTCTCCACATCTAAATAATAGTCTGCCCGTTTATTTCTTCCACCAAAGTGCATGAATGTATACTTTCCAATATTGTATTTCATTTGCCACTTCTTTGCCCATTCCCCTAAACTATCCAAGTCTCTCTGTGGGCTCTCTGTTTCCTCAACACTATCTGCTCCTCTACCTATCTTTGTACCATCGGCAAATTTAGCCACAAATCCAGTCAACTTTCTTTCCCACCATTTGAGTCTTTATTATTTATTTACCACTAATTTTGAAGTATGTTCATCGTCTACTGTGAGCTATTAAATTTTGTTTGGTATATTCTTGAGCTACAATACACATCTGGGGGGAGGGGCAGAGTTCCTTCACTGATCCTAGGAAACACCGCTGTCTGCTTTTCTCTATTCTTATAGAAAAATGTCTCTTTTATTTAATATTCTCTGTACTTTGATTAATGTACATCATGACCGATTTGTACATCTGTAAGTCACTCAGGCTCTGCTGGCGTCTCCATAAATTTAACAAGCAAGTAGCCAGGTCAAAGTGACCAGCTAAATCTGCAATCTGCGGTGAGTTGAGAAGGTAAAGAGAACCCAGTCCTTATCACGCCAGGGCTATACCTTACTGAAATGTGATCAACATGTCAGTGTGTGAGATGTGTGTAAACTGTTCTTGCAGTTTATGAAGAATCATTGGACAGATTAAATGCTTTAGGCTGAGAGACCCCAACCCTAACCCTGTAACTTTAGGAAATGGAAACTAACATTGGAGTCATTTATTGATTTGGAAAGACCATACAGTTAACATTTTCATCACTCCCAGATGCTGCAACCTGGATCACACTTCATCATTCACACTTGAAATGAGGTCATGTTGTTCTGAAAGCAATTGCCACAGCAGAGTTTGCACAGCAAATCAGGGTGAAGTGGCACATTTATTTGGTGCTTGTTGAAGGATAAGATATTGTTTAGGACACCAGAAAATCCTTTCTGTAGGACCATGCAAAAGATAGTATCTTCACAAGGCTGTTTCCCTTAATGCTAACAGAAGAGATGATTGTTGATTGCAGAATGTGGTGGTGGTGGGGGGGTTATGTCTACATCAACAGTGCTGAGGTGGAGAGCTTTAAGTTCCTTAATGTGACTATCACGAAATGCAATGTCACAGTCAAGAAAGCTCTACTCCTTCAGGAGGCTGAAGAAATTTGACTTTTCCTGTCAACTCTTACCAATTTTTATCAATGCACCATAAAAAGTATTCTCTCTGGATGCAACGCACCTGGCAACTGACCACAAGAATCTCAGGACAGATGTGAACACAGCTCAACATATCATGGGAACCAGCTTCCCCTCTCAACTGCCTATACTTCTCACTGCCTTGGACTCAATACTCCACCCATCATACTGTTGTCAGATTCTTGAGTGGACTCTCGGCCTCTCAATCTACCTTGTACTTTTTTCCCTGCACTGCACTCTGTCAGTAGCTTTTACACTATGTTCTAATTGTTATTGTTTTACCTGATTCTAGATCACCGTGTAATGATTTGATTTCTACAAGCACTACGCATGACAAGATTTTCACCGTTCATTCACTGGCCGTTTTATCTGGCACAGGAGGTAATAATAGTGACCACTTTGTGTGTGATCGTGGTCTCCTGCTGCTGCAGCCGGAGATTATCTTCTGCACACCACTGTTGTAACACATGGTTATTTGAGTTACTGTCTTCTTCCTGTCAGCTTGAACCAGTCTGGCCATTCTCCTCTGACTTCTCTCATTAATAAGGTGATTTCAAACACAGAACTCCTCTCACTGATTTTTTTGGTGTTTGTTTTTGCACCATTCTCTGTAAACACTAGAGACTGTTATGTGTGAAAATCCCAAGTCAGCAGTTTGCTGATTAAACCACCCTGTCTGGCATCAACAATCATTCCATAATCAAAGACACTTGAACCACATTTCTTCCCCATTCTGATGCTTGGTTGGAACAACTGGACCACATGACTATGTCTGCATGACTTGATTGGCTGAATTTATGTTTGCATTAATAAGTGGGTGTACCAAAAAAAAGCCGGCTCGGAGTGTATCTTGGTGCATGTGACAATAGTGAACCAATACCAATTATGTTAAGAGCTGGGATAATCCATCTCTCAGAAATGCACTGAAGTATCAGCCTTTGTACATGCCTGAGTGGGGAACGGAGGTCTGGAACCCAGCTCCAATGCCTTGTAAAGTTTCTCAGCCAACAGCTAAATCAGATACTATAAACACCTGGGACTAACAGCAACTTGCTCTGAATGTAGGAATATAGAATTGAACAGGTGGCACAAATATAAGTGTAAATTATCAAGTTTAATACATTTTTAAAACAATTAGAGCACAAGAAATTGTTTTCACATGTGGTCAATTATAACACTGATAGATTGTTGGAAGATCTAATTAAGGAGTAAAATCTAATTAAGAATTGAGCAAAACTGGATGTTACCAAATTTGTACCAAACTTTTATTTATTGCCACAGAGTAGAGTACATTTGTGAATATGTCTGTAACAGGATTTGGGCACTCCTTAGCTCACCCTGAGGTCACTTCAGATTTTGTTCTGGCAACTGATCCCTGTAGATGGGTTGTCCTGTAAAACGATTGTCTCTGGGATTTATTGAGAAAGCCTAGGGAATGAAATTGGGCTGCCTTCTACTGTGAGAGAGGAGATTTGCACATGTTCTTCTTCACTCGTGATGCTTCGATAATTAGCCTGGACCTTAGCAGGGATTCTGTGGCATTCCTCCTCTTGCTCTCCAAATGACAACATTGGGGAATGTTGTTCAAAGATATTGCCACGCCAGAGCATTGAGATGTTGCTACATGATTGGCTGATTAGATATTTGCAACAGGGAGCAGGTGTACATATTAAAGTGACCACTGAGGAAATAAGGAGAACTAGACTATTAAAATATTTGCAGCGTTAGTGAACCACCCTTTTACAAACTTATTCCTTTAACTTCTGCCCTCAGTTTGCATACAGCCCATTGCGACATTCTTGGAATGAGATCGGCTTTTGGAAGGACAGACTCTGCCTCGGTTCGTCACATGTCGGCAAATGTTCAACAAAACATTACAGAAAAAAATTATTTTTAAGATTTAAAATCGTAAAAAGGCTTGTAAACAATTAAAACTCTTAACCATGTCACTGCTGAAGGGCAGATTTGGGTAAAATTCACCCTAATTTTACATGCTTTGGGGGGGGGGGGGGGGGAAATAAATTTGGATTCATTTGGTGTCCCCTCCTCTCAGCTGGCCTGCCTGTGTCACTGGCCGTTCCCTTACTGTAGGTGACTGATCCCAAGCTACCAATAACACTGAATGGAAGATCGTAATGCAGTAGAGCACTGCTGTTCAGTAGCTCCTCTGCAACCACACAACGGGGAGCTCTGCACAGCAAGGAAAATGTCAGGTGATGATGTATGACTGTCCCCTGTGCTACTTACTGCCAAAGAAAGAAGATAATGTTGCTGAAAGTTCCCTCTCAGAGAGGAACTTGGACTGTTGCAGCTACATGTCAATTTGCGATAATTACAAATTGAGATGCCAAGACTCTGAGTTGGAAGAGATTGTAAGGAGGTGGGCCATGACATTATTGGACTAGGACTGAGAGGTGGGACTGAGGATGGACAGTGCAAGGGGTGGTAACCTTCTGTCTTCCCTGTGGGTCCTGCCAGGTGGCAGCTGAGGGTATAGCAAGGGACAGGGACCTTGAGCAAACAGGATTAGGGAAAGACAGAACTACCGAAGGTGAGACCCTCCTTTCCTGACAACTCCAGCAGTAACATGACTTACAGTAGGAAGCTTCTCCAGACTTCAACAGATCCCAAATCCCTCTCACAGCTCCTCTTTCAGTGCACTTGGTATCTGGAAAGAGCTCAGGATGTTCTGCCGCTTCTGAATCTCTGTCTTCTTGGCCAAGCTCATCTTGCTCTCCTCCAGCAGTTTGCCAATCCGCGCAATCTCTGAGCTCACGAACGAGTCACCTTGCACCAAGACCTTGCTCATAATTTTGGAGTACTGTTCTGCCAGCTTCTGCTCTGACTCTGGCAGCTTTCCTATCATGTTCCTTACCTTCTCCGCGATCTTCTGCCTTACTTCTTGACTACTTGTGCCGCTGAACTCCTGGGCAAGGAAATCGTATTCCTCCAGGCAGCCCAGCATCCCGACCCACACTCCTTTAGTTTTCAACCACTGCTGAATATTTTCCTGTTTAATCTCCCCCGCGTACTGGGCTGGATTCTCCAAATCCCCGTTACTGAACAGCAGGTAGACAGGATAGTCATCTTTCTCCACTTTATATTTCACACCAAGCTCTGCATTTTCCTTTTCACCATAATCTGTATTGAAAAAAGTTTTTAAAATGTAGAATTAAATCAATGTCTTGCAGCATAACTTTCTGACTAACATTTTATCCTCAGAATTTGTCATTCTGTGTCTTCGCCTCTTTTTGTACCATATTCTTTCCCTCCATCTGGATCTAACATTTCGCACACGAGGCCGTCCAGACTAGGCAACGACCACCCCTTTGTTACCTTCTCTTATATTTGTGATCACACTTTAAAAAAGGGTACCAACTGAATGAGCAACCGTTTGGTATTTATTAATTAGGAATGCAGAAAGATTTGATATTGTGGTGTTCACTGAGCTTGGCAATTAATTAGCTTGCAGACTTTCCATCACCAGTCTAGGTGACTTCCTCAGTGTGCAGTTGTTGGCGTTTCTCTGTGGGCATGCACCAAGGATGTCATCGACTGGTGATGAAACGTCTGCAAGCTAATTGCCAAGCTCGGCAAATATCAAATGCCTCATCCAGATACTCACCACCATCCTAAATGCTGTGTAAAACTGTGTATAATACTAATTATAAAAAAAATCCTTGCATTACATGAGGAACCCCCACCCCACCCCTCAAATGTCTTCTCCCACCTCGAATAGAAAACAGGGAAAAGTTGTATGCTATTGTTCGGGAATTTGCTTTTTAGCTCCGAACCTGTTTCCCGATGTGGCTTCCCAACTGTGCTGCTGCCTCCCTGTGTTGTGTGAATCAACAGTACTGGAGAACCAAGTATTGACATCTCTCCTCAATATTAACAATGTAGGGTTTAAAACAAAAGGTGCTATAAATTCTTTTAATGCACTGGTCTTCATTTCCACATGTCCCTAAATTAGAAGTTATTAAGAAAAAAAGTCCCCCTCCAAGTGTTTGGATGCTTGCGTGCCTCAATGAGTCGGCGAGAAATGCTGGCTGGAGTCAGGGCTTTATACTTTGGCTCTTGGCAGGGTTACCCTTGCTAAACAGGTCAATGGGTAGAGGACAGACCAGTCCACCAGTCCTCCAGGTTTGGACTGGTCAAATAAGAATTGTTACGGATACAGCGACAAAGAATCCTTCACTATCTGTGTGCGACAGTACAGAGCTGGAGGGCTTTCATTGCCACCCTAATAGGCAGTAAGTTAAAAACAGTACCAATGTTAAAGAAAAAAGTGGAACAAAACTATGTCAGATTACCCTGACATCAATAGAAAGGGAACTAATATAATCTATTGTTGGGCATATGGTGGAAAGGCACGTTGATCAGAGAGCATCATCACAAAACATATGTTCTTTCAGGCAGATTATAACTGGTGTGAAGAAGGAACTACAGGAACTCAGTCCATTTGGATTAGGATTATTATAGAATGGGATTGGTTCAAAGATTCAAAGTACATTCATTATCGAAGTCTGCTACAGAATTCAACTCTAAGACTTGTCGTCTCCTAGGCAGCCACTGTTAATAGTAAATGAAATCAGAATATACATGTCACTTTCAGGTTAGTAAGCAAATAGCTTTCCACCAAGACGACCACAACCTTGTTGTTAGGTTTGGAGGCTTGTCTGCCTCAATGACCCAGAGAGCTACATTGGCTGGAGTCAGGGCTTTATGCTTTGGCTCTTGGGTAAGGTCATCCATGTCAATCAGGTCAAAGGGTAGAGGTCAGACTGAGTGGTCCACCAGTCCTCCAGGTTAGGGGTTCAGCTCCAGGCTAACAACCCTGACTGGTCAAACAAAATTGTTATGGAAACAGCAATGAAGAATCCTTCTACATCTGAGTGTGACGGTATTCCTGAGTCTCCACCCAGGACTTGCATGACTGAAAGTAGTGAAAACTGAGAGGAAGTTACTGACATGATGAAGGAAGCCCTGAACACCACCAGAGGTGGAGACCTTCATTGCTGCCCTAAGTGTCAGTGGTGTAATGGACAGTAAGAAACAAATAGTTTTAGTTTTTATTACAAAAGGAATGGAGTATAAAAATAAAAACAAGTCTTAAAACAACTATCACAGCCTCTAGAATTATATTTAGTCTCCTTAAGAAAGATAAACTTGCTTTTGAGGGAATACAACAAAAATTCCCCTGGCTGCTCTTCCCTCAGGGCATTAAGCTTCTGAAATCCCTGCTGCATCACATTCAAAGTGTCACTGGTTAATCTGTTCTGTGCCTTACAATATTTAATTTATGCTCTTTAGTTTGTTTATTTATGCATAATTCATGTGTAGATTTAATCCTTACTTTCCTCAATTATTGTGAGTCATATGTACCACAGTGCTTTACACCCTTGTTCAGAGAAACATTCTCATTTGACACATATATAGTTAAACGATAATAGACTTGACATGGGAAAAAGTATGAAAGTCAGAATTGAAGATCAACCTCAATGCTATTGAATGACAAAATGGTCTCAAATTATTTTCAAACTATTTTCACATCTTGTTCATTTTATGTAAAGCATGTTAAATCTATGCAGGAGCTTCATATTAATTGGGCTGTTGAAGTGTTGCGAAAGTGCCACATTGTTGTACAAATTGTGTGTTACACAAAGCGATTGAATAGAGCAGGCTGGATCGATCAGACATATGCTAATGCAGACCATACTTTTTTATCCTTTGCTATAAATTTGGACAAACAATTCTGTACCCACCTGATATTCCAACTTCAGCCACCACGAGGTCCTTGCTGGAAGCAGAGTTTTCTGCTAACTTCTTGAACTCATCCTGCTTCTCTCCATAAGGATACTGTGTGTCAATCTTCACCAGGACATGCTTCAGTTTGGGGATAACCTGCAGGGAACAAAGGCATCTCAGGGGCTGTGTTTCAAAGGTTCTTTTAGTATAAAAGTATACAACTCTGTATTTTTTTTTCTTCTCTAAATAGCTTCAAAACGAAGTTAAAAAAATGCCTGCACGATCATCAACCCGCTGTGGGAGGCAACTGGAGGAAGCCCACATGGTCACAGGGAGAACATATAAACTCCTCACAGTCAGTGGCAGGAACTGAACCCTGGTTGCTGGTACCGTAAGGAATTGCGCTATCCACTGGGCTATTGGTTCCACACCTGTGCTTAAAGTTGCCACTGAGTGTAAACGGTGGAGATTAATACATTTTTGGAGATAGGGATATAAGGAGCTGACACATGATTAAAGCAGGGGAATAGTGGGGACAGGCTGGGCAGAAATGTTGTACAGAACTTAGCACCGCTCCCTCGGAGTTCAAGGACCCGGGTTTGATCGTGGACTTGGGTGCCGTGTTTGAGGAGTTACTCTCCCCCTCACTGCTTAGCTTTTATCCGGGCCCTCGGTTTTCTCCTCACGTTCCAGTGGTGATCTGGGAGATTAACTGGCAAAGGGGCGGCAAAGGAATTGAAGGGGAGCTGATGCGAAATGAAAATAGAGCTGATGAAAGTGGTCTGCTAGGAGCTGTTTTTGGACCCAAACACGAAATGTTGTTTTGGAGCCGATGGGCTGAAGGGCTCTGCTAAGTACCCCTAATTGGGGGTGGGAGGGGGGGTAAGAGGAGGTCAGGCAAGTTCAGGAACACGCGAGCAGGTCAGAAAAGACAGAAGCATCGTAATATGCAAGATGGAGCTTGCGGGAGGGAGGGACAGAAACACGCGTTCAGAAAGGATTGGTGCGCTGATGGTCGCTGTTATTAGTTGTAACTTCTCGATTGGCTATTAACCACCTTATGAAGCTAGCATTTTTTTTTAAAAAAGCACAGCGACGATACGGCTCCAGAAATTTCCACACATCCCTGTCGTTACGGTATCCAAACCGTCGAGCACATTCACTCAGTGACAACCAGCAGTGAAACTTTATATCTGGGAACGCTATATTGCAAACCGCTTCCCTCACAGCGGTCCGGCGCTCATTGTGATGCCGTCTGCGTTGATCAATTCAAAAATATTAAAATAGGAGTAGTAATGAGATTCCATATCCATCCCACCGGAGCTTAGCTATTAAAACTCGAATGTTCTTTCCAAATTAAAGAAACGATCTCGAGCGGATAAATGTCAATTTTCTCCGAAAAGATATTTGTTTTGCCCCTTAATAATTTTTTATTTAAATGTTAGTAATATGTTCAAGTTGCATCTGGTTATTAAAGAACAGCGATGACAGCTGAGCGGATTATGTATATATTTGCTAGGGAAGTTGGAATTTGTCAGAGGTTTGTGGCGATCAAATCAACCACACATTCAACCCAGGCCGATTTAAGGATCCACTCACCTTGTAAAACGTGACCGTGTCCAGGGGCAGGGAACCGACCGTGTGCAGGGCTCCGGTGGGAATAGAAAGGTGCAAAAATCCCGCGATTAGAAAGAGCAGAGAGGAGCGACCGGTAACCGCCATCGTTCGTTCTTCTCGCATTAGCACCATGTGATCCTTTCGGGGATGGGAGCTTCATGCAAATTGCACCAGCCCTCTTGTTCTGACCAGCCCCAAAGCGTAAGCAATTTCTAACAACAAATAGAACAGCAAGTCTTCAATACTTGCCGCACGCGGGGAGGGAAGTGTGCAAGAAATGCGGAATTGAGGAAATAGGTTCTTATTGATGCTTTTAAAGAGAGGTTAAGTTTTCTTATCTTTGCTGCTGTATTGGATGTCCTTGCTTCCGCTAGTGGGTGGGCTCTCGGCGTCTGACCTTGTTCTTGCATTACCAACATGGAGGTACTGTACAATGGAAGAGATGACAAAGCGGCTCCCGAAGGTTGTCGTAGGCAGGGGTGATAGAGGGGATAAGTTCCCACTACCTATTAAAAGCTCCTAATGGCGTAAGTCTCAAATAGCATCTGACAACCAAGTCCAGCGCCTGTCCTTCACGTGTGGCTTAGCTACGAAGTCTGGCTGAGCCGTTTCTACTGACAGGACAAGGGGCAAAGGGGGGGGGGGGGTTACTGGCGCATTAGAACCAGTCACTTCGGACAGATGGAGCTCGTTAGCCGTGGCTGACAGCTCACCAAACCTCGGCTGCCATGCAGGCTTCAGGAGTAAACCCCGAGGACAAATCCGGAGCTAAGGTTGAGTTCAACGCCGCTGGTGCCAAACTGTATCAGGCCCTACAGTTCCTTTGGGTTCGTCGGCTGTGTGTGTGTGTGTGTGTGTGTGTGTGTGTGTGTGTGTGTGTGTGTGTGTGTGTGTGTGTGTGTGTGTGTGTGTGTGTGTGTGTGTGTGTGTGTGTGTGTGTGTGTGTGTGTGTGTGTGTGTAGCGTGCAGGTTAGTTCAGTGATGTGTGTGTGTGTGTGTGTGTGTGTGTGTGTGTGTAGCGTGCAGGTTAGTTCAGTGATGAGTGGTGTGTGTGTGTGTGTGTGTGTGTGTAGCGTGCAGGTTAGTTCAGTGATGAGTGGTGTGTGTGTGTGTGTGTGTGTGTGTAGCGTGCAGGTTAGTTCAGTGATGAGTGGTGTGTGTGTGTGTGTGTGTGTGTAGCGTGCAGGTTAGTTCAGTGATGAGTGGTGTGTGTGTGTGTGTGTGTGTGTAGCGTGCAGGTTAGTTCAGTGATGAGTGGTGTGTGTGTGTGGGGGGGGTTCAGTGAAAAGATTGCGATCCCACACAACAGAAAGGAAGAAGGTGCATGGGGCATGGGTGGAACCTCCGGGTGTTTTGCACCGTGATGCCACGGCAAACTGTGTGGGTGGAAGACTCCAGATGGGATGATTCCTTCAGAGTACTGACAAGAGGGTGAAAGGGAAGTGGACTCACGCTGGAGGGATGGGAATTTGTGGAGGGTGGTACTTTGAATATGAAGGCTCTTGAGAGATTCGCCTACCTGCTTGTTGATCATTGAAGAGACAGGAACTGGGGTGAGATATTTGGTAATATGTCTTCATTTCAAAGTTCAAAGCAAACTTATTATCAATGTTCATACATATGAACAAAGTAGAACAAGTATAATAGAATCAACACACAAAGAAAACAAATATTGGAAACGCACATCAATAATACTGAGAACCTACCTTGTCTGTCCCAAAATGTTTAGTCAAAGTCAAGTTTAGTGTTGTATGCACGGGTAGAATGAAAAAACAAGAGAAAATCTGCAGATGCTGGAAATCCAAGCAACACACACAAAATGTTGGAGGAACTCAGCAGGCCAGGCAGCATCTATTGAAAAGAGTAGAGTCGCCTGTTGAAGGGTTGAACAGCCGAAACATCGACTGTTTACTCTTCCATAGATGCTACCCGGCCTGCTGAGTTCCTCCAGCATTTTGTGAGGTGGAATGGAAAACTTACTTGTAGCAGCATCACAGGAACAAAGCATCAGATAAGCAGCATTCACAGGTGAAGCTTCAATTACACATAATTTTTACAAGAAAGAACAGAATTAGATCATTAAAAAATCAGTCCATTTTAATGAAAAGTGGTCAGAGTGTTGTTAAACTGTAGTGATTAAAGTTTTGCCAATTGGTTCAAGAACCAACTGGTTGAAGGGAAGTAGCTGTTCTAGAAATTGGTGGTATTGATCTTTAGGGTTCTAGAACATAGAAATCTACAGCATGTGGCAGGCCCTTCGGCCCACAATCTTGTGCTGACCATGTAACCTACTCTAGAAACTGCCTAGAATTTCCCTAACTCATAGCCCTCTATTTTTCTAAGCTCCTTCACCTATGTAAGAGTCTCATTAAGGATCCTGTTGTATCCACTTCGACCACCTTCACTGTCAGTGCATTCCATGCACCCACCACTCTCTGTGTGAAAAACTTACCCCTGACATTCCCTCTGTACTTACTTCTAAGCACCTTAAAACTATGCACCCTCATGTTAGCCATTTCAGCCCTGGGAAAAAGCCTCTGGCTATCCACACCATCAATGCCTCTCATCTTCTTATACACCTCAGGTCACCTCTCATCCTCTGTTGCTCCACAGAGAAAAGGCCAAGTTCACTCAAACTATTCTCATAAGGCACATTCTCCAATCCAGGCAACATTCTTGTAACTCTCCTCTGTATCCACATCCTTCCTGTAGTGAGGCGACCAGAACTGAACACAATACTCCAAGTGATGACTGACCAAGGTTCCATATAGATAGATAGATAGATAGATAGATAGATAGATAGATACTTTATTCATCCCCATGGGGAAATTCAACATTTTTTCCAATGTCCCATACACTTGTTGTAGCAAAAACTCATTACATACAATACTTAACTCAGTAATAATATGATATGCATCTAAATCACTAACTCAAAAAGCATTAATAATAGCTTTAAAAAAGTTCTTAAGTCCTGGCAGTTGAATTGTAAAGCCTAATGGCATTGGGGAGTATTGAGCTCTTCATCCTGTCTGAGGAGCATTGCATCGATAGTAACCTGTCGCTGAAACTGCTTCTCTGTCTCTGGATGGTGCTATGTAGAGGATGTTCTTTAGCATTTAGCATTACCTCAGGGCTCTTGAACTCAGTCCCATGATTGAGGAATGCCAACACACCATAAGCCTTCTTAACAACACTGTCAACCTGTGAAGCAACTTTGAGTGTCCTATGGCCAGAGTCCCCAAAATCTCTCTGATCCTCCACATTGCCAAGAGTCTTAACATTAATAGTATATTCTGTCTTCAAATTTCACCTACCAAAATGAACCTCTTCATACTTAACTGGGTTGAAGTCCATCTGCCACTTCTCATCCCAGTTCTGCATCCTATTAGTGTCCCACTGTAATCTCTGACAACTCTCCAAACTATCCGCAACAACCCCAACATTTGTGTCATCGGCAATCTTACTAACCCACCCTTCTACTTCATCCAGGTCACTTATAAAAATCACAAAGAGGAGGGATCCGAGAACCGATCCCTGTGGAACACCACTGGTCACCGACCTCCATGCAGAATATAAGCCATCTACAACCTCCCTTTGCTTTCTGTGGGCAAGGTCTCCTTGGACCCCATGCCTCCTTACTCTCTGAATGAGCCTTGCATGCAGAACCTTATCAAAAGCCTTATTGAAACCCATTTACACTGCATCTGCTGCTCTACCTTTATCAATATGTTCAGTTACATCCTCAAAGAAGTCAATTAGGCTCATGAGGCATGACCTGCCCTTAACAAAGCCATGCTCACAATCCTTAATCAGATTATGTCTCTCCAACTGCTCATAAATCCTGCCTCTCAGGATTTTCACTGCTCTACTCTCTGTATACATATGACTGTGTGGCCAAGCATAGCTCAAACACCATCTATAAATTTGCTGATGATACAACCATTGTTGGTAGAATCTCAGGTGGTGATGAGAGGGCGTACAGGAGTGAGATATGCCAACTAGTGGAATGGTGCCACAGCAACAACCTGGCACTCAATGTCAGTAAGACGAAAGAGCTGATTGTGGACTTCAGGAAGGATAAGATGAAGGAGCACATACTAATCCTCATAGAGGGATCAGAAGTGGAGAGAGTGAGTGGCTTCAAGTTCCTGGGTGTCAAGATCTCTGAGGGTCTAACCTGGTCCCAACATACCGATGTAGTCATAAAGAATGCAAGTCAGCAGCTATACTTTATTAGGAGTTTGAAGAGATTTGGCATGTCAACAAATACACTCAAACACTTCTATAGTTGTACTGTGGAGAGCATTCTGACAGGCTGCATCACTGTCTGGTATGGAGGGGCTACTGCATAGGACCAAAAGAAGCTGCAGAAGGTTGTAAATCTAGTCAGCTCCATCTTGGGCACAAACCTACAAAGTACCCAGGATATCTTTAGGGAGCGGTGTCTCAGAAAGGCAGCGTCCATTATTAAGGCACCTTCAACAACCAGGACATGCCCTTTTCTCACTGTTACCATCAGGTAGGAGATACAGAAGCCTGAAGGCACACATCCAGTGATTCAGGAACAGCTTCTTCCCCTCTGCCATCAGATTCCTAAATAGACGTTGAAGATTTCTGCACTACCTCACTTTTTTAATATTCGGTACTTCTGTTTTTTGCACATTTTAAAAAATCTATTCAATATACGTAATTGATTTACTTTTTAATTATTATGTTGCAGTTTATTTATTATTATTATTGTTTCTCTGCTAGATTATGTATTGCATTGAACTACTGCTGCTAAGTTAACAAATTTCACGACACATGCTGGTGCTAATAGACCTGATTCTGATTCTGATCTTAAGGGAGCGGTGTATCAGAAAGGCAGCGTCCATTATTAAAGACCTCCAGCACCCAGGACATGCCCTTTTCTCACTGTTACCATCAGGTAGGAGATACAGAAGCCTGAAGGCACACACTCAGTGATTCAGGAACAGCTTCTTCCCCTCTGCCATCCGATTCCTAAATGGACATTAAACCCTTGGACACTACCTCACTTTTTAAATATATATTATTTCTGTTTTTTTCACAATTTTTAATCTATTCTATATACATATACTGTAGTTGATTAATTAATTTATTGTTATTATTACTTTTCTTTCTTCTTTGTCTAGATTATGTATTGCATTGATCTGCTGCTAAGTTAACAAATTTCACAACACATGCCGGTGATAATAAACCTGATTCTGGTTCTGATTCTTCACAACCTGCCCACCGCTGAAGTAAGACTCACTGGTCTATAGTTTCCTGGGTTATCTCTACTCCCTTTCTTGAAGAAGGGAACAACATTTGCAACCCTTCAATCCTCTGGGACTTTTCCCGTCCCTATGGATGATGCAAAGATCATGGCCAGAGGCTCAGCAATCTCCTCCCTTGCTTCCCACAGTAGCCTGGAAAATATCTCGTTCGGTCCCGGTGACTTCCCTAACTTAATGCTTTTCAAAAGCTCTGGCACATCCTCTTTCTTAATGTCTATATGCTCAAGCATTTCAGTCCACTCTAAGTCATGCCCTCAATCGCCAAGGTCCTTTACCCTGGTGAGTACTGAAGCAAAGTACTCATTAAGTACCTCCGCTACCTCCTCCAACTCCATGCACACTTTTCCACTGTCGCACCTGATTGGTCCTAATCTCACATGGCTCATCCTCTTGCTCTTCACATACTTGTAGTACGCCTTGGGGTTTTCCTTAATCCTGCTTGCCAAGACCTTCTCACGACCCCTTCTGGCTCTCCTAATTTCATTCTTCAGCTCTCCTGGCAACCTTGTCATTTTCTTAAACAATATCAGTACCTAGTTTCTTGAATCTTTCATAAGCTTTTCTTCATAACTAGGCTTTCCACATCCTTTGGACATCACAGTTCTTTTACCCTACCTTCCTTTTCCTGCCTCCATGGAACATACCTATTCCCTGAGAACATCTACTCCCAATTTATGTTCCCAAGTTCCTGCCTAAGAGCATCATATTTCCCCCTACGCCAATTAAGTGTTTTCCCAAATTGTCTGCTCCTATCCCTCTACAGTGCTATGGTAAAGGAGATGGAGTTGTGATCACTATCTCCAAAATGCTCTCCCACCGAGAGATCTGACGCCTGACCAGGTTCATTTCCCAATGCCAGATCAAGTACAGCCTTCTCTCTAGTTGGCTTATCTACATACTGTGTCAGGAAACATTCCTGAACACACCTAACAATTCTAACCCATCTACACCCCCTTGCTCTAGGGAGATGCCATTCAATAATAGGAAAGTTAAAATCTCCCATCACAACAACCCTATTATTATTTTACCATTCTAGAATCTGCCTCCCTATCTGATCCTTGATGTTACTATTGGGGAGGGGGTTCTATAAAAAAAAACACCCAGTAAAGTTTTAGCCCCCTTCCTGTTTCTGACTTCCACCCACACTGACTCAGTAGACAATCCCTCCATGACTTCCTCCTTTTCTGCAGCTGTGACACTATCCCTGATTACCAATGCCATGCCCCCCAGTACTGTACTACCCTCTGCCCAAAGGTGGATCCCAGTTTGGAAGCCCCTGTTCTTTAGGAATCTTAAAGATTATATTAGTAATACTGAACCTTACAGGATATAATTTTCCATTCATATATATCCACTTTACTATTAACTTCCTATGATATAATTCATGTGGTGTGGTTTTCCTCTGTTTACACTGCCTACGTCTCGAAGATATGCAGGTTTGTAGGTTAATTGGCCACAGTACATTGTCCCTGGTGTGCAGGCAAGTGGTGGAATCTGGGGGAATTGATGGGAAGGTGGGGAGAATCAAATGAAATTAATGGGCAGCTGAAAGACCAGATTCTGTGCTCTATGGCTGTAGTCTAATTCTCATCGGAATCAGGTTTAATATCTCTGGAATATTTGTTAGCTTTGTGTCAGCAGTACAATGCAATACATGATAATACAGGGGCAAAAGTGAATTATGGCATATCTGTATACGTTCATCAAATAATTAAATAAGTAGTGGAAAAACATAAATTTTAAAAAAAGTAGTGTTCATGGGTTCAATGTCCATTCAGAAATCTGATGGCAGAGGGGAAGAAGCTGTTCCTGAATCATTGACTGTGCATCTTCAGGCTCCCCTACTTCCTTCCTGATGGTAACAATGAGAAGAGGGCATGTCCTGGGTGAGGGGGGGTCCTTGATAATGATGCCACCTTTTTGATGCATCGTTTCATGAGGACGTCTTGGATATTCCTGAGGCTTGAGCCCGTGATGGAGCTGACTAGTTTAACCTCTCTCTGCAGTTTATGTCCATCCTGTGTGGTAGCCCCCCACCCCCATACCAGACAGTGATGCAGCCAGTCAGAATGCTCTCCATGGTACATCTGAAGTTTTTTTTTAGCTCAATGTCAAGGATCATGCTATTTCAGATCATTTTCTGAAGCTCAGCGTTGTATATGGTGACATACATGTCCTTTGATAAGAAATTGACTTTGAACTTCGAATTGATTCAGAACTCTTCCATAAAATGTGCGTGTTGCTTTTAAGAAAAGGAATATTATGCACGCATCTTCATCTTCTGATTTAAAAGTCTAGACTTTCCACATAACTTAGTGCTGATCCTTAGCAAGAATATTATATACGTATCAATCACAAGAAGGTTCAGTTGTTGAGTTCTTAACAGTAGGATCTAGGATTCTTTGAGATTCCACTGTGAATCTCACCATGACATTGATCCAATCTGTTTGCAACTTTCTATTGTCACATTTACTCCTCTGGTCTTTCTGTCTTTCTGCTATCACATTCTCAAAACACAATAACTCTCAGGCTACGTCCACACTAGACCAGATAAATCTGTAACTGAAGCTTTTTCTCTTCATTTTTTTTTTTTTTTTTTTATAAACTTTTTTTATTGTTTTCAAATTGTTACAGAATAAATGTGCATGAAAAAAAAGTGTTACCCAGCCCCCTCCCCTTAACCCCTCCCCCCTAACATCCCTATTAAGAAAATAAGAAAGAGAAAAAAAAAGGAAATGCCTGGATGTTGGAAGATCCCCACATGCTCCACGGAGTTCTCATTTTTTTTTTAAATATATGTTAAAGTTCTTTTTCTTTTCAATCTATAATAATACCTAATCTTTCCACTTTTGTGGTATCCTGGGAAATCTTTATAAAAGTCTCCATGTTGCTATGTGTGTCCCCACCATTCATCCAGGCAAAAAGATAGAAAAAAATTAAAATATAAAGGAAAAAAAAAATACCCCCCTACTAATGTTGTGGAAAAAAGACACAACATTACCCCCCTCTGCTGTACGGGTCATGGCAACCGCCATGATTACACACGTGAATCCCGCAGTAACCGATCCACAGCCTCCCAGCTCCCCCGCAACATAAAAAAGTATATGTATAAGAAGAAAAAAAAATACTATTCTCATTTAGTATTTCTAAAATTTTGCTTTTCTCTTCTGTAATATCCATAAATGTCCATCACTTCTGTTCCTTGGGTCTATCTTCATCTTTAATCCTTTACGTTTGGAAGCCTCTATGTGTATTTAGCGAATAGATGGAAGTTCTTGTACAAACTCCTCCGCTTTTCGATAGTCGGAAAAAAAAAATTTTCCGTCCTCCAAAAAAATTATCAGTGTTGCTGGATGACGCATTGTAAATTTATAACCCTTTTCCCATAAGGCTTTTTTCGCTGGGTTAAATTCCTTCCTTCTCTTCAACAGGTTGTAACTTATATCAGGATAAAAAAGAATTGGTTTCCCTGCTATCATCAGTGGCCCGTTTCTATTTTTGGCATTTTGGGCAGCGGCCTTCAGGATCTTTTCTTTGTCTTGGTATCGTAAGCATTTTATCAAAATTGATCGTGGGTTTTGGTCAGCTCGAGGTCTTGACCTTAAAGATCTATGCGCCCATTCAATCTCAATTGGAGTTTCTCTTTCCATTTTCAATTTTTTAGGGATCCATTTTTGAAAAAAATTTATTGGATCTTCTCCTTCTATATCTTCTTTAAGTCCAACAATTTTAATATTATTTCGTCTACTGAGATTTTCAAGCTTATCAATTTTTTCCATAAATTGTTTTCTTTCTGATGTCCAAGCAGTATTTTCCTTTTCCATTTTGTCCATTCTTTCAACCATGTCTTCCGTTGTAGTTTCCAAGTCCGTAATTCTTTTTTCCATTTTTTCCTGTCTCTTTGTCATTTTATCAAGCATAGTCTCCATATTGGTCATTTTTTTTTCGAGTTTTTTTTGGTTATTTTTAATTACTTTTAATGTGTCTAATTTACGCATTATTTGCCTCAAAGTCTTTTCTATATTTCTAGAAGGACTTTTACCTCCTTCAGCTGATCCTTCCGAGAGATTTGATTCTCCCTCCGATTCGCTATCACTTTCAGTTGCAGTGGTAGCTGGGCTTTGTAGTTCTTTTTGTTCCTGTTGGCGCATGCTCCATCCTTCGCGTTTGCGCAGTTCACGATGGTTTTTTCCTTTGGAAGTGGCAAGCGTTGCCACCATCTCCTGTTCAGTATCACCGGCGATACAATGTACCTGAGATCGCGGCTCCTCGGTAGACGTGGGCCTCGCTCTTGTTCCAACTTGCGTAGTCTTCCCGGTATTAGTTTTCTTCATCTTCTTTCCTTGAGGCATAGCTTGACTCAGTCCGGAGTCGTTTATAAGCAACTTTTAGAGAGTATTGACTAACTTTTCTTCATTTAAACATTAATTTATTAACTTTTTACGGGAGAGCTGGGTCCCTGCGTCTCGATCCTACGTCATCACGTGATGTCCCCCCCGATTCTTTTTCTCTTCATTTTGACCCTCCATCCACACTCAAACAGTATTTCCCTCCCCCAAAAACAGAGCTTTTCTAAAACGCCCTCCAGAGTATGTAATTTTGAAAACGGCGACTGGGCAGAGCAGTGTGGACGGGGTAACCAGAGATCTCTAAGAACACTATCATGACGTGCCGGAACAGATAGTGGTGACAGCACAGCATTTCATTGTTCTCTTGAACGCAACCCCCACACAACCTAACAATTTCAGAACAGACAGCAACAAGACTGAAGCCAGAAGAGTTAGAAATGTACTCACCAAATACTTTAACCCGTAACTTACTGAATAAATAAGTATACTCACTTTGCGCTGTTTTCTGACCTTGCTTGTATGAAGGTGGTTTACCTATTTATGCAAGTACTTCTCTGACAATAGATGTGTAACAGCCTAATGTAACATTGTATGGAAATACAAGATAACATTGATGCAGACATGTTTTATACATTTAACAAGGGGCTTTATTAATGCAACAGAGTTAGTCAGTTTTTCAATGTTCGTCGTCAGCCGGGTCATATTGTCCGTGAACTTCCTGTCGGTTGCCTCCATATGCTCCAGTATTTGTTTTTTTCAGTTTTAAGTCCTCCTGCGCGAGAGCCAACAGCTGTCCATCGTTTGGCAATTTCCTTTTTAAGTTTTTCTAGTCTGTAACTTCACAATAGACAATAGACAGTAGGTGCAGGAGTAGGCCATTCGGCCCTTCTAGCCAGCACCACCATTCACTGTGATCATGGCTGATCATACACAATCAGTACCCCGTTCTTGCCCTCTCCCCATATCCCTTGACCACGCTATCTATAAGAGCTCTATCTAACTCTCTCTTGAATGCATCCAGAGACTTGGCCTCCACTGCCTTCTGGGGCAGAGCATTCCACATATCCACCACTCTCGGGGTGAAAAAGTTTTTCCGCATCCCTGTTCTAAGTGGCCTGCCCCTTATTCTTAAACTGTGGCCTCTAGTTCTGGACTCACCCATCAGCGGGAACATGCTTCCTGCCTCCAGTGTGTCCAATCCCTTAATAATCTTATATGTTTCAATCAGATCCCCTCTCATCCTTCTAAATTCCAGTGTATACAAGCCCAGTCACTCCAATCTTTCAACATATGACAGTCCTGCCATTCCAGGAATTAACCTTGTGAACCTACGCTGCACTCCCTCAATAGCAAGAATGTCCTTCCTCAAATTTGGAGACCAAAACTGCACACAATACTCCAGGTGGGGTCTCACCAGGACCCTGTACAGCTGCAGAAGGACCTCTTTACTCCTATACTCAATTCCTCTTGTTATAAAGGCCAGCATGCCATTAGCTTTCTTCACTGCCTGCTGTACCTGCATGCTTGCTTTCATTGACTGGTGTACAAGAACACCTAGATCTCGTTCTACTTCCCCTTTTCCTAACTTGACTCCATTTAGATAGTAATCTGCCTTCCTGTTCTTGCCACCAAAGTAGATAACCTCACATTTATCCACATTAAACTGCATCTGCCATACATTTGCCCACTCACCCAACCTGTCCAAGTCACCCTGCATTCTCATAACATCCTCCTAACATTTCACACTGCCACCCAGCAAATTTGCTAATGTTACTTTTAATCCCTTCATCTAAATCATAATGTATATCGTAAACAGCTGCGGTCCCAGCACCGAACCTTGCGGTACCCCACTGGTCACAGCCTGCCATTCCGAAAGGGACCCGTTAATTGCTATTCTTTGTTTCCTGTCAGCCAGCCAATTTTCAATCCATGTCAGTACTCTGCCCCCAATACCATGTGCCCTAATTTTGCCCACTAATCCCCTATGTGGGACTTTATCAAAAGCTTTCTGGAAGTCCAGGTACACTACATCCACTGGCTCGCCCTTGTCCATTTTCATAGTGACTGATCCTTCTACTGCTATCCAAATGTGTCGTAATTTCCTCTTTTATAATTGACTCCAGCATCTTTCCCACCACTGACGTCAGGCTAACCAGTCTATAATTCCCTGTTTTCTCTCTCCCTCCTTTCTTGAAAAGTAGGACAACATTAGCCACCCTTCAATCAGCAGGAACTGTTCCTGAATCTATAGAACATTGGAAAATGATTACCAATAGGTCCACGATTTCTAGAGCCACCTCTTTAAGTACCCTGGGATGCAGACCATTAGGTCCCGGGGACTTATCAGCCTTCAGACTCAACAGTCTATCCAACACTGTTTCTTGCCTAATATAAATTTCCTTCAGTTCATCCTTTACCCTAGTTCCTTTGGCCACTATTACATCTGGGAGATTGTTTGTGTCTTCCCTAGTGAAGACAGATCCAAAGTACCTGTTCAACTCGTCTGCCATTTCCTTGGCACAAATGCGCACTTTCACAGCGAGATTCCACACCGAACATGTCACTTGTTTTCTGTAGATGTGTCCTGCACATGCCCAGTAGGAGGAGAGTCGCCCAAATACCCGTTGAAAAAAGGATGGAGGTATTTTCAAAAACACTTGGTGTGGACGCCTATCGTTTTTACGCCAAACCAGCGTTTTCAAAATTATCCGGTGTAGTGTGGACGTAGCCTCGGGCTTTATAGACAGCTAATGCTTTCCTTGCCTCAGGTATTCTCTATACTCAATGACTCGGCCTCCACAGCCATCTGTGGCAATGAATTCCACAGATTTGTCACCTTCCGGCTAAAGAAATTCCTCCTCATCTAAAGGGATGCCCTTGCATTGTAAGGTTATGCCCTCTTCTCCTAGACTCCTCAGTATAGGAAACATCCTCTCCACATCCACTTTTTCTATTTGATTTGGTTTAAATGAGATTTCCCCACGCAGCCCCCCATTCTTCAGTATTCTTCAGCCATCAAATGCTCCTCATACATTAACCCTTTCATTTCTGTGATCATTCTTGTGAACCTCCTTTGAACCCTCTCCAATGCTAGCACATCCTGTTTGAGATAAGGGGACACAAAGTTGCTCATACCTGGCCACATCTGCACCAGGTGCGTCGAGCTGCAGCTCCTTAGGGACCGTGTTAGGGAAAGGGAGATGCAGCTGGATGACCTTCATCTGGTCAGGGAGAGTGAGGAGGTGGTAGAGAGGAGCTATAGGCAGGTAGTCACTTCAGGGCCTGTGGAGACAGATAAGTGGATAACATTCAGGAGAGGGAAGGGCAGGAATCAGACGCTAGAGAGTACCCCTGTGGCAGTTCCCTTTGACAATAAGTACTCCTGCTTGAGTACTGCTGGGGGGGGACAACCTACCTGGGGGAAGCAACAGTGGCTGTGCCTCTGGCACAGAGTCCGGCCCTGTGGCTCAGAAGTGTAGGGAAGGGAAGAGGATGGCAGCAGTGATAGGGGACTCTATAGTTAGGGGGTCAGACAGGCAATTCTGTGGACACAGGAAAGAAACACAGATGGTACTTTGCCTCCCAGGTGCCAGGGTCCATGATGTTTCCGATTACATCCACGATATCCTGAAGTGGGAAGGAGAACAGCCAGAGGTTGTGCTACATATTGGTACCAATGATATAGGCAGGAAAAGGGAGGAGGTCCACAAAGGTAGTAATCTCGGGATTACTGCCTGTGCCCCGTGACAGTGAATATAGGACTATAGAGTGAGGTGGAGGATAAATGCGTGTCTGAGGGATTGGAGCAGGGGGCAGGGATTCAGATTTCTGGATCATTGGGACCTCTTTTGGGGCAGCCGTGACCTGTACAAAAAGGATGAGTTGCACTTGAATCCCAGGGGGACCAATATCCTGGCAGGCAGGTTTGTTAAGGCTATTGGGGAGAGTTTAAACTAGGATTGCTGGGGGGTGGGAACCAAACTGAAGAGACAGAGGAAGAGGCAGTTGGCTCACAAATAGAGAAAGCTTGGAGACAGTGCGAGAGGGAGGATAGGCAGGTGTTACAAATGAGGAGCAACTCTGATGGGCAGAAGGGTGCAAAGTCTTTTTGAGAATCGCAAAATCACTACTATTTCGGGTCTGATACCAAGGAAATGAGAGAGATAACAGCAAAAGATAGTTGTTATTGATAAACAGCTCATGTCAGTTAATGAGAGCGAGACAACGCAGAGATACACAAAGTGGAATGTCTCCTCCTAACAAAAGCGGAACGGAACCACTGATTACTGCTATTGTCTCTTGGAGAAGGATTGTGTATTGAGTACTGTTCTATTCATTGAAACCCCTCAGAGGGGGCGGGTTTGATGGGTTGCATCATCCCAACCTGATTGACACCTGAGACCCCGTGAGTGGGGATAAAAGTAGGGTCTGGGGAACACCCCTCAGACGCACCAGGAGAGATGCTACGAGACCGGTGGGGGCTTGTGTGTGTGTCCACCCTTGCCTGGGTGACGAGTCCACCACGGAACGGTCTAGCTAAAGGACGGAGGGGTCCTACATGAATGGCCACAACAACAACGCATCGATGGATCAAGATCGTAAAGGAAAGTTGGCAAGTCAATAACTGTTACTTCTCTCTCTCTCTCTCTCTCTCGCTCTCTCCAACAATTGCAACACAGCGACCAACAACTACCGCAGCCTGCATGGACTGAACAGAACTTTATATTTCCATCGGACAATTCATTATCCCCTAGACAACGATAGAGCTTATTTCTTATTGATTATTATTATACCCGCACTTTTAGGTTTAGTATTGATGACGTATATTATCTGTATATTTGCATTGATATTATTTTTGTGTATTTTTACTAATAAATACTGTTAAAAATAGTATCACCAGACTCCAACGGATACTCCTATCTTTGCTGGTAAGAAACCCAGTTACGGGGTTCGTAACACAGGTAATAGAGAAGAGACATGCTCAAACCAATGGTTGAGATGTGTCTATTTTATTGCAAGGAGTATTATAGAAACATGGAAAATCTACAGCACAATACAGGTCCTTCAACCCACAAAGCTGTGCAGAACCTTAGAAATATCTAGGCTTACCCATAGCCCTCTATTTTTCTAAGCTTCATATATCTATCCAGGAGTCTCTTAAAAGACCATATCATTTCCGCCTCCACCACTTCTACCGGCAGCCCATTCCACACACTCACCACTCTCTGCGTAAAAAAAACTTACCCCTGACATCTCCTCTGTACCTATATCCAGGCACCTTGAAACTACGCCTCTCATGCTAGCCATTTCAGCTCCCAGAAAAAGCCTCTGACTATCCACACGATCAATGCCTCTCATTACCTTGTTCACCTCTATCAGGTCACCTCTCATCCTCCGTCGCTCCAAGGAGAAAAAAGCGGATGAGCTTAGAGCATGGATCAATACTTGGAGCAATGATGTGGCCATTACAGAGACTTGGATGTCTCCAGGGCAGGAATGGTTACTTTGAGTGCCAGGCTACCAGGTTTTAGATGTTTAAGAAAGGACAGAGAGGGAGGCAAAAGAGGTGGGGATGTGGCACTGTTGATCAGAGATAGTGTCACGGCTGCAGAAAAGGAGGAAGACATGGAGGAATTGTCTACTGAGTCTCTGTGGGTGGAAGTTAGGAACAGGATAGGGTCAATAACTCTACTGGGTGTTTTTTATAGACCACCCAATAGTAACAGGGAGCAGATAGGGAGACAGATTCAGGAAAGATGTAATAATAACAGGGTTGTTGTGGTAGGAGATTTTAACTTCCCAAATATCGATTGGCATGTCCCAAGAGTGAGGGATTTAGATGGGATGGAGTTCATTAGGTGTGTTCAAGAAGGTTACTTGACACAATGTGTAGATAAGCCTACAACAGGGGAGGCTGTACATGATCTGGTATTGGGAAATGGACCTGATCAGGTGTCAGATCTCTCAGTGGGAGAGCACTTTGGAGATAGTGATCACTATTCTATCTCCTTTACCACAGCATTGGAGAGGGATAGGAACAGAGAAATTAGGAAAGTGTTTAAATGGAGTCAGAGGAAATATGAGGCTAGCAGGCAAGAAGTTGGAAGCATAAATTAGGAAGAGATGTTCTCAGGGAAATGTATGGAAGAAATGTGGCAAATGTTCAGGGGATATTTGCATGAGGTTCTGCATAGGTACATTCCAATGAGACATGGAAAGGATGGTGGGGTACAGGAACTGTCGTGTACAAAGGCTGTTGTAAATCTAGTCAAGAAGAAAAGAACAGCTTATGAAAGATTTTTTTAAAAACTAGGTAATGATAGAGATCTAGAAGATTATAAAGCTAGCAGGAAGGAGCTTAAGAAAGAAATTAGGAGAGCCAGAAGAGGCAATGAGAAAGCCTTGGCAGACAGGATTAAGGAAAACCACAAGGCATTCTATAAGTATGTGAAGAGACGTGAGAGAATAGGACCAATCAAGTGTGACAGTGGAAAAGTGTGTATGGAACCAGGGGAGATAGCAAAGGTGCTTAATGATTACTTTGCTTCAGTATTCACTACAGAAAAGGATCTTGGCGATTGTAGGGATCAGTGGATTGAAAAGATTGAGCATGTAGATATTAAGAAAGAGGATGTGCTGGAGCTTTTGGAAAGTAACAAGCTGGATAAGTCACCGGGACTGGACAAGATGTAGCCCAGGCTACTTTGGGAGCCGAGGGAGGAGATTGCTGAGCCTCTGGCAATGATCTTTGCATCATCAATGGGGACAGGAGAGGTTCTGGAGGATTGGGGGGTTGCAGATGTTGTTCCATTATTCAAGAAAGGGAGTAGAGATAACCCAGGAAGTTATAGACCAGTGAGTCTTACTTCAGTGGTTGGTAAGTTGATGGAGAAGATCCTGAGAGGCAGGATTTATGAACATTTGGAGAGGCAAAATATGATTAGGAATAGTCAGCATAGCTTTGAGAAAGGCAGGTCGTGCCTTATGAGCCTGATTGAATTTTTTGAGGATGTGACTAAACACATTGATGAAGGAAGAGCAGTAGATGTAGTGTGTATGGATTTCAGCAAGGCATTTGGTAAGGTACCCCATGCAAGGCTTATTGAAAAAGTAAGGAGGCACGAGATCCAAGGGGACATTGCTTTGTGGGCGGAGAACTGGCTTGCCCACAGAAGGCAAAGAATGGTTGTAGACAGGTCATATTCTGCATGGAGGTTGGTCACCAGTGGGGTGCCTCAGTGAGCTGTTCTGGGACCCCTACTCTCGTAATTTTTATAAATGACCTGGATGAAGAAGTGGAGGGATGGGTTATTAAATTTGCTGATGACTCAAAGGTTGGAGGTGTTGTGGAGGGATGTCAGAGGTTACAGTGGGACATTGATAGGATGCAAAACTGGGCTGAGAAGTGGCAGGTGGACTTCAATCCAGATAAGTGTGAAGTGGTTCATTTTGGTAGGTCAAATATGATGGCAGAATATAGTATTAATGGTAAGACTCTTGGCAGTGTGGAGGATCAGAGGGATCTTTGGGTCCAAGTCCACAGGACACTCAAAGTGGTTGTGCAGGTTGACTCTGTGGTTAGGAAAGCATATGGTGTATTGGCCTTCATCAATTATGGGATTGAGTTTAGGAGCCAAGAGGCAATGTTGCAGCTATATAGGACCCTGGTCAGACCCCATTTGGAGTACTGTGCTCAATTCTGGTGGCCTCACTGTAGGAAGGATGTGGAAACCACAGATAGGGTGCAGAGGAGATTTACAAGGATGTTGCCTGTATTGGGGAACATGCCTTATGAGAATAGATTGAGTGAACTCGTCTTCTCCTTGAAGTGACGGAGGATGAGAGGTGACCTGATAGAGTTGTATAAGATGATGAGAGGAATTGATCGTGTGGATAGTCAGAGGCTTTTTCCCCAGGGTTGAAAAGGCTAGCACGAGAGGGCACAGTTTTAAGGTGCTTGGAAGCAGAGAAGGTGTCAGGGGTAAGTTTTTTACGCAGAGAGTGGTGAGTGCGTGGAATGGGCTGCTGGCAATGGTGGTGGAGGCGGATATGATAGGGTCTTTTAAGAGACTCCTGGACAGGTACATGGAGCTCAGAAAAATAGAGGGCTATTGGTAACCCTAGGTAATTTCTAAGGCAAGGACGTGTTTGGCACAGCCTTGTGGGCTGAAGGGCCTGTATTGTGTCATAGGTTTTCTGTGTTTCTAATGCTCCAAGTGCTGTATGACCAGTACCTTATACGTACGTACATATGATTACATGAGTGTAATTGGGCAGTGTGGGCTCATATGGCCAGAGAGCTGTTACTTTGCTGTATCTTTAAATAAAATAAAAGTACTTCACACTGTTGTCCATGTCTGTGTGGATACAGGAAATAATAATGTCTACTCCAAAATCTACAAATCATGCAACATAACAGACGATTTTGAAAATGGTGTCACTCTACCTCAGGGCCAACAAGGAGCTCAGGGATCCAGCTCTAAATCCAAATATTTCCATGTGCTAGCAGTTAGAGAAATCTTGAAGCTTTGATGTGTAATTACTTACTGCCCTTATATCTGCTGGCGTTTAGGGCAGCAATTAAGGTCCTCTATCTGTCACTCCTTGGCCACTCAGATGTAAAAAGATTACTCATTGCTTTTTCCATGACAATTTTGTTTTACCAGTCAGTGTTGTTAGCCCCAAGCTGAACCCCTGAACCTGGAGAATCAATGGACCACTCTTAGTCTTGCCTCTACCCTTTGACCTGATTGACATGGGTGACCCTACCAAGAGACAAAGCATAAAGCCCTGACTCCAGCCAACAGAGCTCTCCGGGTCATTGAGGCACACAAGCCTTCAAACCCAACAACAAGGTTGTAGTCCTCTGGGAGGTTAGATGTGTAATGCCTCAGTGTTAGTCCATCAAAGTACCATTCATTTGCAGTGGTGCTAGAACGTTTGTAAAATATTCTCTATTTCTGCATAAATATGACCTAGCATGTGATCAGATCTCCACACAAGTCCTAAAACTAGATAAGGAGAACCCAATTTAATAAGTAACACAAAAACAATATATTTGTTCATTTATTTATAGCAAAAATGATTCAATATTACATGCATTTGTTGGAAAAAGTATATGAACCTGTGGGGTAATACATTCTATTTGGAATCAGGTGTTCCAGTCAATGAGATGAGACTGGAGGTGTGTGTTGTAGAGCTGTCCTGCCCTATAAAAAACACACAGACAGGTTCTGACAGCGCCTGCTCTCCTCAACAAAGATCTGTTTATGTGCACCATGCCTCAATCAAAACAACTTTCAAAGGACCTTAGAAGGAGAATTGTAGAGATGCATGAAGCTGGAAAAGGCTGCAAAAGCATTTCTAAAGGCCTGAGTGTTCATCAGTCCACAGTAAGAGAAATTGTCTACAAATGGAGGAAACTCAGTACTGTTACCACTCTCCCTAGGAGTGGGTACCCTGTAAAGTTCACATCAAGAACACAAGGTGCAATGCTGAAGGAGGTGAAAAAGAACCCAAGGGTGACAGCTAAAGACCTGCAGAAATCTCTAAAATGTGTTAAAGTCTCTGTTCAAGTGTTCACTATAAGAAAAACATAAGAATAAGAATCAGGATCAGATTTATTATCGCCGACTTGTGTAGTGAAATTTATTAACTTAGCAGCAGCAGTTCAATGCAATACATAATCTAGAAGAAACAATAATAAATAAATCAGTAAATCAATTACAGTATACATATATTGAGTAGATTAAAAATTGTGCAAAGAACAGAAATAATATATATTTAAAAAGTGAGTTAGTGTCCAAGGGTTCAATGCCCATTTAGCAATTGGATGGCAGAGGGGAAGAAGCTGTTCCTGAATTGCTGAGTGTGTGCCTTCAGGCTTCTGTATCTCCTACCTGATGTTAACAGTGAGAAAAGGGCATGCCCTGGAGGCTGGAAGTCCTTAATAATAGAAGCTGCCTTTCTGAGACACTGCTCCTTGAAAGTGTCCTGGGTACTTTGTAGATTAATCTCCAAGATGTTGCCAACTAAATTTACAACTCTCTGCAGCTTCTTTCGGTCCTGTGCAGTAGCCCCCATACCCCCATACCAGACAGTGATGCACACCTTATTTGTTGACATACCAAATCTCTTCAAACTCCTAATGAAGTATAGTCACTGTCTTGCCTTCTTTAGAACTGTATCAATATGTTGGGACCAGGTTAGATCCTCAGAGATCTTGACACCCAGGAACTTGAAGCTGCTCACTCTCTTCACTTCTGACCCCTCTATGAGGATTGGTATGTGCTCCTTCATCTTACACTTCCTGAAGTCCACAATCAGCTCTTTTGTGGACGTTGAGTGCCAGGTTGTTACCGCGACACCACTCCACTAGTTGGCATATCTTGCTCCTGTACACCCTCTCTTCACCATCTGAGATTCTACCAACAATGGTTGTATCATCAGCAAATTTACAGATCGTATTTGAGCTATGCCTAGCCCCACAATCATGGGCATAGAGAGAGTAGAGCAGTGGGCTAAGCACACACCCCTGAGGTGCACCAGTATTGATTGTCAGCGAGGAGGAGATATTATCACTAATCCGTACAGATTGTGGTATTCTGGTTAGGAAAGTGAGAATCCAATTGCAGAGGGAGGTACAGAGGCCCAGTTTCTGCAACTTCTCAATCAGGATTGTGGGAATAATGGCATTTAATGCTGAGCTATATTCAATGAACAGCATCCTGATGTAGGTGTATGTATTATCCAGATGTCTAAAGCCGTGTGAAGAGCCATTGAGATTGCATCTGCCATTGATCTATTGTGGCAATAGGCAAATTGCAATGGGTCCAGGTCCTTGCTGAGGCAGGAGTTCAGTCTAGTCATGACCAACCTCTCAAAGCATTTCATCACTGTTGATGTGAGTGCTACTGGGCAATAGTCATTAAGGAATAAGAATGGTGTTCATGGAAGGACACCATGGAGGAAACCACTGCTCTCCAAAAAAAAAAAATTACTGCATGTCTCAAGTTTGTAAAAGACCACCTGGATGTTCTACAACACTTCTGAGACAATATTCTGTGGACAGATGAGACAAAAGTTGAAGTTTGTGGCAGATACGCATATTGCTATGTTTGGAGGAAAAAGGGCACTGCACACCAACACCAAAACCTCATCCCAACTGGGAAGCATGGTAGAAGGAGCATCATGGTTTGGGACAGCTGTACTGCCTCAGGGCCTGGACAGCTTGCAATCATTGAGGGAACAATGAATTCAAAATTGTATCAAGACATTTTACAGGAGGATGTCAGGGTAGTGGACCATCACATGAAGCTTAATAGAAGTTGGATAATCCAAAAGACAATGATCCAAAAGGCAAGAGGTAAATCAATAACAGAATGGTTTTAAAAGAAGAAAATCTGTGTGTTGGAATGGCCAAGTCAAAGTCCTGACCTTAATCCTATAGAAATATTGTGTAAGGACCTGAAGCAAGCAGTTCATGCAAGGAAGCCCACCAACATCCCAGAGTTGCAGCAGAAGGAATGGCCTACAATTCCTCCAAGCTGATGTGCAAGACTGATCAACAGTTACTGGAACCGTTTGGTTGAAGTTATTGCCGTACAAGGGTGTTACTCCTGTTTCTGAAAGCAAAGGTTCACATACTTTTTCCAGCAAATACATGTAATATTGGATAATTTTTCTCAATAAATAAATGAACAAGAATAATTTTTTGTGTTATTTATTTAATCGGGTCCTCTTTATCTAGTTTTAGGACTTGTGTGAAGATCTGATCATATTTTAGGTCATATTTATGCAGAAATAGAGAAAATTCTACAGGGTTCACAAATTTCCTAGCACCACTGTACATACAAGTTAAAGATGAGCTTATGGTCATACAGTATGCATAAGTTTATGTATGTATAATGAAAATCTTTCAGTAGCATCACAAACACGTAGCATCATGTAAAGAGCATTCTCAAAACTTATTTTTTGCAAGAATAATTAAAGATTTTCAAGATTCAGATTTATTTATCATGTTTACATCGAAACAAACAGTGACATGCATCATTCAGCCCACGCGATGCCACACATTCCAGCGCCAACATAGCATGTCCACAATGCTCCTCAGAATACCAAGTCATGTTCTTCCTTCCCCTCCACGCTCTAACGTCAGGACAGGCCAGCATCTTCGGCTTCAGCCTCCAGCAGACTCGGATTCAGAAGCAGACACGCAGATATTGGGCCCTCAACTACCCCGGTGGTTTCGTAGAAGTTTACAGACCTGAAGCCCCAGCCAACGGGCCTTGACTTCTGGACTTCCTATTTGACCCTTGGACCTCGATTCTCAGCATCAACCCCAGGACCTGCCAGAACACAAGTAGACCATTACAGGAAAAAAAATCATTTTAGTGCAAAGTGATCAAAGTGTTGATAGTGTTGTTAAACTCTAGTGATTTGCATTTTGCTGATTGGTTCAAGAAGGGAAGGAGGTGTGGTGGTGTGGGTCTTCAGGTTTGTGTTCTGCCTGCCCATTGGTAGCTGTGTGATGGAATAGCCGATACAGTGGAGCTATCTGATTCTGGAATGAGTTACCTGTGATTCGTTAATAACTACATTCTGACTCACACCAGCCTCCCATTCATCACTTTATCATTCTCTTCCTCCAGTTTAATCCAATTTCCTTCCATTTCCCTAGTTTTTATTAAAGCTGAAATAGCAGTGACTGCCTGGATATTAAGAAGTGTGGATAACAATGCAAGGTCATCCACTTTGGAAGGAAAAATGAAAGAGCAGATTATTATTTAAACCATATATGTTAAACTCAAGGCCTACGGGCCAAATCCGGCCCGTGGTGGAATTATCTTTGGCCCGTGAGATAATATCTAATTACTATTAAAGCTGGCCCCAGTAATCGAAGTGCCTATGGCGTATGATATGGCTAATGCTGAGTTTATTCAGGTACCAGGTTTTCAGGGTTTTTAGTGTTTATTTGGCAGTCTTCTTCATAAGAAACGGAATTTGTAAAGTGAAACACTTTGTAGTTATAGCAGAGACTGAGACACATGAGAGCAGGCTGAAAAAACGGAGGCAACGAAAGCTGCGTTCGCACGCGTCCGACTGATCCGGCCCGCATGAAGCTGCATTTTGCTCAATCCGGCCCGTGACCTAAAATGAGTTTGACACCCCTGATTTAAACGGTAAAAAATTACAGCATGCTGCTGTGCAGAGGGACTTGGGAATGCTTGTGCAGGAATCACAAAAGGTTGGTTTGCAGGTACAGCAGGCTATCGAGAAGGCAAATGGAATGTTGGCCTTCATCGCTAGAGGGATTGAATTCAAGAGCAGGGAGGTCATGCTGCAACTATACAGGGTATTGGTGAGGCCACACCTGGAGTACTGTGTGCAGTTTTGGTCACCTTACTTGAGGAAGGATAGAGCACAGAAATTTACAGGCCCTTCGGCCCACAATGTTGTGCCGACCATGTAACCTACTCTAGAAACTGCCTAGAATTTCCCCAGCACATAGCCCTCTATTTTTCTAAGCTCCTATTTCTTATAACTCCCGCCTGTCAAAACGGTCAGATATGGTCCAAGTATGTACATACAGTGTGTGTATATATATATATATATATATATCAGTGTGTGAGAGAGCGAGAGAGACACTGGTCAACAGTTCACTGACTTTAATGAGAGCTGTTGTAGAATTTGAAGGAAAAGGCCAAAAGGGCCGTTAATTGAAGCTCTCAAACTGAAAGTTAATGCCAATACCGTGGCTGGAAGCAATAACTAAATAATCAACGAATACCGCTCCTTTACAGCGTCTGTCGAAACAGTAGTCCTGGTTCCCGGACAAGGACGAGGGTAAACGTTGCTGTGCTTTTGGCCAAGTCTCGACAAGACAAGAACGAAAAGAAGGGAGTTAAATACCACCATGATGAAACAGTAATTAGCTAGAATGTGAGCGCGATAGTCGCGCAGTTCACCTGCGTGGGCGCGATGGCTCTGCGGCAGAGGCCGTGGTTGTGATAGCACCACTGCTTGTAAGGAGTTTGTAGCTTCTCCCCCGGCTGCGTGGGTTTCCTTCCACAGTCCATAAACGTACCGGTCATTGTAAATTTGCGCCGTGATTTGGCTCGGATTAAATCGGGTGACTGCTGAGTGGTGCGGCGCAAAGTGTCGGAAAGACATAATCCGCGCTGTACTTCAATAAATAATTTTAAAAATAAACCTACAGCCTAGCAATGCTGATTTATGAAAGTAATTAGAAAAGCAATATGGAAAGAGCGGGAAGGAACCTGCAGAGGTTCTTCGTGACGCAACCAATAATGGTATTAATCGAGATCTGGATAACAGCTTGCGTTGAAATGTACCGTCATTCTGAAGCCTCACCGTCCTGATTAAAGGTTATCGATCTGGAAATTCCTCTACACAAGTAGATTCAGTCCTTCAGGAGTTGTACACATTGATGGCAACGCCAACATTCATTGTCCGCCGTAAATAGTGGCCTCAGAACTGAGCAGGTAGTTCAGAGTCATATACAAGGATTAGAACAGCGGCTTTTCTTCCTCGAAGTGAACCAAATGTGCCCTTAACCACACACTTTGATGGGCTCCTGCTTTGAAATTCAAAATAAAGGCGCCTGTGTACCGCCGCCGGCTCGTTCCGCACTGCGCCTCGTCCTTACAGGATTTCGTGCCTGTCAAGTATTCGTAACCCGAATAGTTCACAAAACGGAATTGCGGTGCGAACCTAGCTCCCAATTGGGAAAATGTGCTCCGAGCCTATCTTCCTTCCCGCATAGTCTGCCGAACGTTCGTCCGCGTGTGGGAGAACCACGTCCCGAACTTGGGGAGGACATATAACATTGCCTTTTAATTTGTTGATGCAGGTTTGTCACTTCCCTGATTCTGGAGTAGGTGAAATCCCGATCTGATTCGGCAGGGCTGCCCTGTGTTGCACAACGGTGGGTGTAAACCACCTCCGCCCCCCGCCCCTGGCATTATATGTAGTCTCTCTGGAAAGCGGAGCGCACCACTCCGATATTCCACACCGTCTGTCGCTTCCCTCTCCGATCCAGGCAGACCGCTCTCAGCTCGGAGAAACTTCCTGACCGAGGAGGAAAGTCAGAAGCGGGTTGCAATGGAACATTTAACACTGGAACCGGGGGGAGATCTCCGGGTCTGGAGTAACAGCAGCGCCGTTGAAGACGACTGGACTGAAGTGAGACGCATAACTTTTTTTGTTACATTTTTTAAACACATTAAGTGTCACGAGAGTACAGTTAAGAAAAAAATCAGATTCTAGTCGGCTGAAACAAAATAGATGCAAGAAGTATTAGCAGGTCAGGTAACATAATACGGAGAGAGAAACCGAGTCAAACTTCAGATTCGAGACCCGAAGGTCCTGACCGAAAGTCTCGATTAAAAAAACATTAAATCTGTATTTCCGCTCTTCACAGCCGCTGCCCGACCTGCTGGGTGTTTCTAACGATTTCTGTTAGGAGGAAGACCCGTCCTCGGCAACGTTGCTGCGGGCGAAAGGGCGCCTGTCTTCATTGCTGGAGATAGAGTTCCCGGGACTTTCCATTCGCCGATAGAGATTAGGCAGCTGGTAGATTTTCTCACCTTGGTGAGAGTCCAGGCTGGTACAAGGGCAGAAACCTGGTGGGGGGGGGAGGGGGGAGATTAAATTTATTATCATGGTTCTCCGCGATTTAAGGCAACGTAGAATTTTGGCTGTCGGAGTTGTTTCCCTCATTCTATTCTAGGTAAGACGGCTCTTTCTGTGAAGCGTTCTCTTTGAAACAGTCCCAGCGACAGTCTCTTGGATCTGTAGGCACTCCCTACACACATTAATTAGGAGGGAAACTGCTATTTAACTTGGCTGATACTTGAAATTTTTACGATTAAGGAGCTAATTCTACGGTCTAATGAAATTTCCAAACGAGCTCCCCGCCCCCCGTCGAGGCAGGGTGTTCATAAGGCAAAATATTTTCTCCCTTCTGCCAAAAGGAAGTTGTTGTTGGGTTGACCGCGGATGGCAGGTGACCGTGGGGTTATGAGCATCAAGTAAGTGCAGATTCGAACATGTGGACCTGCGTGCTCCGTACCCGAGGGCTACCCGCCGCCAAACCTGCGCCATGGTCCTGACGAAGGGTCTCGGCCCGAAACGTCGACAGTGCTTCTCCCTATAGATGCTGCCTGGCCTGCTGTGTTCCACCAGCATTTTGTGTGTTCCATGGTTTAATGGCCCGAGGGGCAGGGACAGACTTCGTGGCTCATTCTTATAAGATCACGCAACTCCACCTTCCTACCCCCAGAACTCTTGATAGACATGCAGATAAAAACTTCCTTCTCAGCTTTGGTTATACAACGATTCTGTCTCCACAGCTCTCTGGAAGGAGAGAGACCTGTAACAATTCACAACTGAGAGAAGCAGTTTCTCCTCACCTGTCTTAAATGGGTGATCACTCCTCTTACTTCCGGACTCTCCCACCAGTGGAAATAGGTCTTCCTTGTCCAAATTCTTCATTCTTCAGCTTCCTTGAACCTACAACAGTGGAGGCCCTTTGGCTCATGATGTTGTGCCAACCTTTTAACCCACTCAAAGATTAACCAAGTAAATTTATTATCAAAATATCAGCGCATCCCACCTTGAGATTCATATTCCTGCAGCCGTTTACAGGAAAATACAATCGAATTTATGAAAAAACTATACATTAAGACTGACAAACAACCAATGTACTAAAGACAAACTACACAAATAAATAAATAATGCCAAGAATGTGAAATGTAGAGCCCTTGAAAGTGAGTCTGTAGGTTGTGGAAGCAGTTCCAAGTTGAGGTGAGTGAAGTTATTCACGCTGGTCCAGGAACTTAATGGTTGAAGGGTGATAACTGTCCCTGAACCTGGTGGTGTGGGACCAACGGTAATGGTGAGAAGACAGGTGGGGATCTTTGATAATGGAAGCTGCTTTCTTGTGCCAGCGCTCCTTGTAAATGTGCTCAGTGATGGTGAGGACTTTGTCTGTGATGAACTGGGGTGTACCCACCACACAACTGGAAACACTCTTCAGATTGGGTCAGGCTTAGTGTTCCAGTTCTGGGCCCTTCAGTGAAGGCACCTTTGACAGATCACTATCTCTGCATTTTCCCACGGATGCTGCCTGACCTGCTTTGTAGTTCCTACACTTCTTTAATACTGATTTCCAACTTGTGTTTCTATTTCATTCTCATTCTGGTGAAAGTATTGTTCTATTGTAATGAAGCTGAGAGAGCTTCACTGGGAAAGGAAACTTTCCCTTACAAACATACGCGATAACAGTCAAACTCTTTAACATGAAAGCATTGGTTAAATCAGGGGTTCCCAACCTTTTTTATACCACACAGACCCCTACCATTAACTGAAGGGTCCGTGGACCCCAAATTAGGAGCCCCTGAATTAGATGAGTTAAACTCCAATTCTGACTGAACAATATGCCACAGCAATTCCTATATCTTCATGTAACTGTCTTGTTTCATGCATCTGCCTGTGTAAGTGAGATGATGGTGCCAAAGTTTTGCACATTGCCTTTGTTGTCTGATTATGAGATCCTTGGGTACAGACTGAAGACCCTTTTAGAATCTTTAAAAATCCACTAAAATGTTGGGAGTTGCCCAATTTGTTGGAGGTGGATAATGATGTGGAGAGATGGAAGATCTGCTCCTTTATACAGTACCGATATTACTTTACATGGATTTGAACTTAAGAGACCAAACACTAAGAGGCCCACACTTTCTGCTGTTTGATATAATCACCATCGATGTTTCCCTTTAGCTCATGTTCCTGGCATGATCCCTGTATCCCATGATTTTATTTTTAATATCTAAGAATCTGTTGCTCTCTACGCTGAATACACACCTTGACCGAACTTTCATACATCCTGGGCAGAGAATTCCAAAAATTCACTCCCCAAGTCTGAAGGAATTTCTTCTCACTTGAGACTGTGATCGCTGGTTCTAGACACCTCTGGAAGGGGGAATATTAACTCCAGCTCTATCCTGTCAGGCCCCCTAAGAATCGTGTATGTCTCGATGAAATCACTTCTTGTTCTACAAAACCCTGTATGTTCCTGTCCTGCTTAATCTCTCTTTAAACAACAAACTAATCCCCCCATGAGTCATCACTGAACTTGTCAAACATCTGAGTGCTGTAAGTAATCCCTGGTATTACGGTGTAGATGGGCAAAGGGTTGGAAAGGAGTAGTGGACGTTTGTGCTGCCCAACTTAGACTCTGGGCTGCTTGAACCTATTTCCTGAACAAATCGTCATTCTAACTGGAGGGGGGGGAAGAATGTTTACAATGTAAGAGCAGGTGTACGTGGGTGTTTGGAATGTATGGCTTCATTCTCAGTGTTTTTATTTAGGTTTTCAACCTGCTACTTCTGTTTTAAAATGGAAATTGTTTATTTGTGATGGTGTTGTCTGAAATGGAAATTGTTTATTTGTGATGGTGTTGTCTGAAATGGAAATTGTTTTATTTGTGATGGTGTCGTTTAATCATTTGGCAATCTTTTCCTTTATTCCTCACCGCTAAATTTCATTTAATGGCTGACCTTTGAGGTACCTTGAGTTGCTTTACCACATCAAAAGATAGTAATTAATTTCAAGTTGTTGGTGACTGTTTAAGGGTGAATAGGTTCCGCATGCTAGAGTAGCAGTTAGTGTAACTATACTACATTGCCGGTGACCCTGGTTCAGTTCCACCATCATCTGTAAGGAGTTTGTACGTTCTCCCTGTGACTGTGAGAGTTCTCTCTGGGTGTTCTGGTTTTTTCCCACAGTCCAAAGACATATGGGTTAATAGGTTAAGTGGCCTCATGAATATAATTGGGCAGCATGAGCTTATTAGGCTGGTGGGACCTGTTACTGTGCTGTATCTCAAAATAAGGGGCAGCACAGTAGCATAGTGGTTAGCACAATGCTTTACAGTACAGGCGACCCGGGTTCAATTCCCACCACTGCCCTTAAGGAGTTTGAAATTCTCCCTGTGACTGTGTGGGTTTCCTCCCACAGTCCAAAAACATAATGATTGGTAGGTTAATTGATCATTATAAATTTTCCCATGATTAGGCTAGGGTTAAATCAGGGAGATTGCTGATCGGCCCAGCTTAGAGGTCTGGTAGGGGCTATTCCATGCTGTATCTAAAGTAAGTAAGTGGGTAAGTAGATAAATAAAGATATATCTGTTTAGATAAATAAATAAACTCTTTACCCTCCCACCTACTACCTGTATAAATAAACTCTTTACCCCCCCACCTACTACCTGTATATATTGAAAGCACTTAAAATAGAAATTGATAAATGAGGCAGAAACCAATTTATCAAATATAAAATCTTTGTGGAATTTATAGAAGAATAGTTTGTAGAATTTATTAAACCCATTAATTTTTGTTTTGAGTGATAATAAAATGTGAACTTGTTCCTTTATAGTTCCTCACGGCATTGCAGTGGATCCAGTTTTCAATGGTGGTTTTGAGGTTAGTGTTTTTAAAACAACTCATTTCAATTTCAACCCACCTTCTGTTTTGTCACAAGATTGTTTCTTTCTCTTTCTGGAGTTCTGTTCGATATGAGGTTGCAATGTTACAGTGGCCAGTTTATATAGGGTGTTCCAGTCATAATTGGGCGCCATGGCAGGGTAGCAGTTAGCATGATGCTATTACAGCTCGGGCTGTCGGAGCTCAAATCCGGCATCCCCTGCAAGAAAGTTTGTACTTTCTTTCCGTGAGCTCGTGGGTTTCGTACGGGTTCTCCTGTTTCCTTCCACAGACCAAAGATACAGCAGTTAGGAATCCTGATGAAAGGTCTTGGCTCGAAATGTTGTCTATTTACTCTTTACCATTGACGCTGTCTGACCTGCTGAGTTCTTCCAGCACTTTGTATGTGTTGCTTTAGATTTCCAGCATCTGCAAACTTTCTCAGGTACGGCAGTTAGTAGGTTCATGGTCATTGGAAATTGTCCCATGACTAAATAGGTGGGTTGCTGGTCGGTGCAGCTCGTTGGGCCAGAAGGGCCTGTTCCACACTGTATCTCAATAAATGAATAGTCAATAGTGGGGAGTACCGTAGCTGAACCATTCTCTGTCTTACATACAGTTCTGTGCAAAAGTCTTAGGCACCCTAGATTTTTTATATGGTGTCAGATGGTATGATCTCCTCAAAGCCCTAATCAACGTCATCGAGGCTGTCTGGGATTACTTGGAGACAGAAGCAAGCAAGACAGCCAAAGTCTTTAGAAGAACCATGGTAAGTTCTCCAAGATGTTTGGAACAATCTACCAGCCGATTTTCTTATAAAACAGCTCAACAGTGTACCTAAGAGAATTGATGTGGTTTTAAGGTGGTCATACCAAATATTGATTTGATTTACTTTTTACTGTTTACTGCCCTTTTTTGGATTTTTTTTCTATTTAGCAACGTTTCATTGCATTATTTTTGAAAGCAACTTTGCTTTACAGAATTTTTTTTACATGTGCCTAAGACTTTTGCATAGTACTGTACATCAAAACATTCACACTCCTCAGTTTGAAGAACATGAGAACCTTGAATGCCCATGTGGACAATGATCAGGGCAGTGCTCCTTCTGTGTTAAGCTCAACATCAAACCTGGATCTTCTAAAGCTCAGCAGATCAGTTCCACTGAGCAGTGCATTTGTTCACATTGGCTTTGATGAAAAGTTAAGTTCATCTTCCAGTTTTGAAAAGGAAAAGGAAATAAACTGCTGGAGGAACTTGGCAGGCTAGGCAGCATCTGTTGAGATGGTTGAGATCTGCCTCAGGACATGGGGCTTACATCATCTGCATTCTTTCGTTTCTCTGCTTTTGAATAGTTTTATTTTCAAACAATGAAGTGCACAATGGACTTTGTTTAATATTTCATTCTTCCCGATGGGGAATTTCATGGGGGATTTCAACAGGCAGCTAGATTGGGGAAGATCAGATTGGTGATGGATCCCAAGAGGAGGAACTTGTCGAATGCCAATGAGGTGGCTTTTTAGAGCAGATTGTGGTCAAGCAAAAAGGCAATTCTGGATGGGTGTTATATAATGAACCAGATTTGATTAGGGAGCATAAGGTAAAGGAGGCATAATATAATAGATATAATATACTGTATAATAGAATTCACCTTGCAGTTTGAGGGGAAGAAGCTAAACTCAGATGTGTTGGTATTACAGTAGAGTAAGGTGAATTATAGAGGCTTCAGAGAGGAGCTGATCAAAGTTGATTGGAAGGGGGCACAAGCAGGGATGACAGCAGAACAGCAGTGGCTGGAGTTTCTGGGGGCAATTCAGAAGGCACTGGAAAGATGCATCCCAAAGATGAAGAACTATTCTAAGGGGAGGATGAAATAACTGTGGCTGACAAGGGAAGTCAAAGACAACATAAAAGCAATAGAGGGCAAACCATAGCAAAAAGTTAGTGTGAAGTTTTTAAAAGCCCACAGAAGTCAGATAAAAAGCAGTAGAGAAGAGATGAAATATGAAGATAAGCTAGTCAATAATACAAGACAATAGCAAAGGATTTTCCATATACTGTACTGTATATAAAGAGTAAAAGAGGTATGAGTGGATATTGGACTTGTTGGGAAATGATGGTGGAGAGTTAGTAATCGGGGACAAAGAAGTGGGGAATGAACTGAAGTATTTTATGTCAGTGTTCACTGTGGAAGGCACCGGCAGCAGGCCAGAAATTGGAGTGTTAGATGGCAAAGGTGAATATAGTTGCTTTTACTAGGAAAAAGATGCTTGGGAAGCTGAAATGTCTGAAGGTAGATCAGTCATCTGGACCAGATGGACTAAACACTAGGGCTTAAGAGATTGTGGTAGCATTTCAAGAACTTCTAGGTTCTGGAATGGAGAATTGCACATGTCACTCCACTCTTTAGGAGGGAGCGAGGCAAAAGTCAGAAAATTGTAGGTCAGTTAGCCTAACATTGGTGGTTAGTTAGAGGTAGATGTTAACTTTAAGATGTTAGAATCCATTATTAAAGATGAAGTTTTGGGGTACATGATACTTTAGGCCAAAGTCAGCATAGTTTATTTAAGGGGAAATCTTGCCTGACAATTTTTCTGAGGAAGTAACAGACAGGATAGACTTTGTTTGCTTGGATTTCAGAAGGTCTTTGACAAGGTGCCACACACAAAGCTGTTAAATAAGATAAGAGCCCATGGTCCAATAGGAAAGTTACTTGCCTGGACAGAAGATAGGCTGATTGTCAGAAGGCAAAGCCTGGGAATAAAGGAAGCTTTTTATGGTTGGCTGCCGGTGTCCAGTGGTGTTTCGCAGGGATCAGAGTTAGGACCACTTCTTTTTCACATGTATGTCAGCGATCTGGATTATAGAACTGATGGCTTTGTGGCCAAGTTTGCAGATGATGGGTGAAAGGGCAGGCAGTGTTGAGGAAACAGGGAGTCTGCATAATGACTGGGACAGATTAGGAGAATAGGCAAGAAGTGGCAGATGGAATATGGTGTAGGTCAGGCACTTTGGAAGGAATAAAGGCCTAGACTATTTTCTAAACAGGAGCAAATAGACTTGGGAGTTCTAGTGCAGGATCCCCTAAAGGTTAACTAGCAGGTTAAATCAGTCAAAAGGAAGGTAAATGCAATGTTGGCATTTATTTTGAGAGGCCTAGGATAAAAAACAAGGCTTTTTAAAGCAAGAGTCTGACCTCATTTGGAGTATTTCGAACAGTTTTAGGCCCCTGATCTAAGAAAGGATGTGCTGGCATTGAAGAGGGTCCAGAAGAGACTTACAAGAATGATTCCAGGAATGAAAGGTTTAACATGAAGTGCATTTGATGGCTCTGGCCCTGTATTCGCTGGAGATTAGAAGAATGGACAGGAATGTCAGTGAAATCTATCAAATATTGAAAGACCTTGATGGATTGTACGTGGAGAGGATACTTCCAATAGAGGGAGAGTCTAGGACTAGCGGCACAGCCTCAGAATCTGTCCCTTTAGAATAGATGAGGAGGGATTTCTTTAGCTGGAAGTTGGCAAATCTGTCGAATTCATTGCCACCGACAGCTGTGGAGGCCAATTCATTGGGTATAGTTAAAGTGGAAATCGTTAGTTTCTTGATTAGTAAGGACATCAAAAATTAAGGGTAAAAGGCAGGAGAATTGGGTTAAGGGGGAAAATAAATCGGCCAAGATCAAATGGCGGGTGGGCCAAAAGGCCTAATTCTGCTCCTACTGGTCTTACTCCATTTCTCTTCTCTAAAAGCTTTCTCCCTGGATACAGATCTATGTAACACAGCCACAATTAATGCAACTTAAGTCTCATTGGTGCTAGGAGATCAGAAACACAGAGGCCCAGCCCAGCTTGATCCTGTCACATTGACAAGGTGCATGAATTCCCAGCAGTAACCACCAGATGGCAGCCATGGGAAGATTTTTCATTCCATAATGCTAGGCCTGATCCCAAGGACCCCTGGTGTTGCAGGTTATATGCTGATGACAATTGCACAGAGATTTCTTCAAACAAGCCTGATTGAAATCCCCGACTATGTTTTGAAATGCATCAGGCAGGGCTGTTTCTTGTTTGGAGACGGCAGCATTCAATATCTTGAGTGCCTGCTTAACAGGTGCTTTTGGCGGTGTGGAATCTGCAGTCAGGATCACGGAAGAGAACTCTCTTGGTAAAGAGAACAGTCAGCATGTAATCGTTAGATGTTCCAGGTCACAGGAATAAGACTATGACAAAACTGCCAGGTCTGAGCACCAGAAAAAGTATCATAATACTCTTAGGGTTTGAATGATCAATATGATATATTTAATCATGGTTTCACGTTCCCTGTAGTAGAAGCAGATTCTCACCCCGGCATTGTCTTACTACTCTGTGGTTGTATTTTTGATACATTCTGTTTATCTCTCTGTAAGTCCCCCCCTCTGTTGCTCTTAGCTTGTACATGTTTCATGAGTTATGCCTCTGGATTGGTTTTAATGCAGGATGTGCTCTCTCTCTCCCTCAGCATGGTGGGTTCAGGCTCCATCATTGGATATACAGCATTTATGCAGCTTTTCCATTACCCAGAGGTAAGGCTGACTCTGCTCCACTTCATTTGAGAGGGGATCTGATTGAAACATATAAGATTATTAAGGGATTGGACAAGATAGAGGCAGGAAATATGTTCCAGATGCTGAGAGAGTCCAGTACCAGAGGGCATGGTTTGAGAATAAGGGGTAGGTCATTTAGGACAGAGTTAAGGAAAAACTTCTTCTCCCAGAGAGTTGTGGGGGTGTCGAATGCACTGCCTCGGAAGGTAGTGGAGGCCAATTCTCTGGATGCTTTCAAGAAGGAGCTAGATAGGTAACTTATGGATAGGGGAATCAAGGGATATGAGGACAAGGCAGGAACCGGGTATTGATAGTAGATGATCAGCCATGATCTCAAAATGGCAGTGCAGGCTCGAAGGGCCGAATGGTCTACTTCTGCACCTATTGTCTATTGTCTATTTGTACGACAGACCCGGCAGTTTGTGCTTGTCCCCAGAACAATCTGATGTTACTCCTTTGAGGAGTTGGGGCTGTCTCAGGGATTCCCATAATCTTTCAGCTGGCATGCAACGTATATTTATAATGAACTATTTTAACTCAATTACTTTACTACTATGAAAACACTGGGGGTTGTGTACCCTGGTCTGAGAATCACTGGTTCACTCTTCAGAAATCTTCATGTTGCCCAACTCTCTCTCCCTCTCAGGTTGAAAATTATTCTAGTATTTAGTTCACTGGGTGTCAGTCAGTCCATTGGATCACATTCATTTAACCATTCTTTAAAGAAGACATTAATAACCTGTGGCAAAAATACGAAAATGAAGCTAGATTATGTATACCTTCAAGTAGGAATCAGTAGATTACAGTCAGGAAGAGATATACTATTGGCATTTGCATTTTCCAGCACAGATGAATCTGCTCAAAAGCCAATGAGCTAATATGATTGCTCCAATTAGCTCCAAATGTTGCATTTAATATTATATTCAGCTCCTGAGTATCAAGGAAATCTTTCAGGACTCCGGCATTTAAAGGAAAATGCTTATTTCTAAAGGGCAGTGATTGCAGGATTTATGGGGATATCAGCTTTGGCAAGAGAGAGACAGGTTTTAATATTGAATATTTAAATCTTTTATAAATATTGTACTCATTTTGATTAAGTATGTTTAATTTCAAGCAATTTCCGTACGAGACATCTGGATTCCATGTGCCCATTTATTAAGGTTCAATTTAAGATATTCTTGTTGCTGTTTTCCATATAGAGTGATCTGTTCGTTTAATGTACGAGGGGCGAAGTTGGAGGTTTGGGGTTTGCGAGACTTTTTTTTGTGAGTGGGGGGGGGGAGTTGATGTTTTTTTCCTTCGAACGATTTCCATGATTTTCTTTGTTTTGTGGCTGTCTGGGGAAGGCAAACCTGAGAGTTGTATACTGCATACATACCTTGATACTAAATGAACTTTAGAATACTTGAAGACTATAAAATGTCGGGACAGAACGAGGCTATCTGGCCCCTTTGATTTTGCTCCAATCATGCCTGATTTGTATTTCAATCCCCTTTCTTCTACCTTCTCTAAAACCTTAACACAATTACCAATCAAGAACCTATCAATCTTAATAACTTGTCCTCCACATCTCTCTGTGGCAATTAATCCCCACTACCCTCCGGCTGAAGAAATGCCTCCTCATTTCAGTTCCAAAGGGATGTCCCTTTATTCTGAGGCTGTAGACTCCTTCGGCTATAGGGATTCCCAATCTTTTTTTGTGCCATGGACCAATACCATTAAGCAAGAATCCATGGACCCCAGGTTGGGAACCCCAGTATGATTGGAAACATTCTTAGCACTTTAGTTTTGTCCAGGCCTTTCAATATTTGCTAGATTTTATTGCTAAATGCTTGAGTTTGTTTCAGCCCAGCTGGATTGTATTGTACCCCCCCCCCCCCATCTGCTTCCTTGTCCGTACACTGGAGTCGTCAGCAAGTTCCTCTGATCAAGTGAAAGAGGGAGTGGTTGGTGGTGAAGATGGGCAGAAAGTAACCTATCTAGTTGGAGGAAGGTTTAAGTGGTAGCCGTGCTGTAATCAGTTTGTAGTGAATTGTAAGCCACTGATCCTGTGTCCTTGGTTCTTCAGATGCACTCTTTGTTCTTCCTGAGTTTGATCGATCTGCTGCTGGGGCTTTGTTGGTTGATTGGAGCTCTGCTTTGCAGGGACGCCGTCACTGCTCAGAATGCGAACTGCTACAATCTCCAGGCGGTCGGACAGGTGAGTTCTCTGAAACGGATGATGGGAGAGTAGGGGAAGGTAGAAAATCAACAAGGGAAGGAGATTGCTTAAAAACTGAGAAGGCCAGGCATCTACAAAGAGAGAAACTCTTAACATATCAGATCTGGAGCAAAAAAAGAAAACCATGTTAGCTTTAATGGGGGAGGGCAGTGGCTGGCACAAAGGAGGGTTTCTCTTTCCACAGATACTGCCCGACCTGAGAATTTCTAGCATCTGTCTCCAAGTATTTTCTAAATTATTGTTTGTTTACTTTTTGAGTTTGAAAATGCGAGTTGGAAATGTCCAAAATATCTACCTGAATGAAACTCTCCATTATGTTCTTCATAAACTTAGAGTCATAGTGTCATAGAAAAGTACAACACAGAAACAGGCCCTTTGGTCCATCTAAACTGCCCACTCCCATTGACCTGCACCGGGACCCTAGCCCATGCCCCCCAAACCCCTACCATCCATGTAGTTATCCAAACTGCTCTTAAACGTTGAAACTGAGCTTGTGGGCACCACTTGTGCTGGCAGCTCATTCCACACTCTCATGACCCTCTGAATGAAGAAGTTTCCCCTCATGTTCCCCTTAAACTTTCACCTTTCACCCTTAACCCATGACCTCTAATTGAAGGAAGTCTTTCTCTTCCTTCTGATGTTCTTTAATTTTCCCTGTGCTCTCATCTTTTAAGATTTATTGGATTAAAAGGCTCATGACATTTGTAACTCACCAATTCCTTGATCAAATTATTTTGATTGTTTTGCAAGCCTGGTAGGTGAGACTCTGATGAATATTTGATCATAGCTGAGCTGGACTCCCTAAACAAGCTCCCCAAGGAAACCTGAGTGCCCTTCTCCTCCCTGAAGGAGAAGGGCAATTATTGAATCGCAGGTCTGCTGAGACCCCCCCCCCCCCACTCTCCTCACTCCATGTTACTCATTGAAGCTGGATGAAGATTTGTCACTGCACTCCCTGTCTCTCTGAGTTCTCCATTGTGACTGCAGGATGGAATCAGTTGGCTCTGCCTCTCCCTCATCATCATCATTATTATGTCCTGTATTGTATGACGTGGCCGATCATGGTCCCATGTCCATGTCTGTTCCTGGCAATTTTTTTTTAAGGAGGTGATTTGTTATTGCTTTCTTCGGGGCAGTGTCTTTACAAGACAGGTGACCCCAGCCATTATCAATGCTCTCCAGGGATTCTCTGCCTGGTGTCAGTGGTCACATAACCAGGACTTGTGATATGCACCAGCTGCTCACACGGCCACCCACCAGCTGCTCCCATGGCTTCACATGACCCTGATCAGGGGGATAAGCAGGAGATACACCTTGCTCAAGGGTGACCTGCAGGCTAGCAGAGGGAAGGAGCACCTTACACCTGCTCTGGTAGAGACGTATCTCCACCCTGACATCCATGTGTTTCTCTAAGAGCTCATAAGATATGCAGAAGCTGAGATTAAACTAGAAAAAAAACAGAAGTGGGAATTTAGGAAAGTATATCCCTACAAGCATTAGTAAGAGGTAGAATTGATTCCATTGCCTCTATCACTTGATGATAACATATTTTTCATTTGGGACCCTCAATACTAGATTGACCTCTTGTTGGACTTTGACCCATTAACCTAATGGGGACTTCACCGTGCTGTTCCTTTATGGTGCAGTGCACACTAACACTGACAGTTCATAGACCTCAGCAACACGTTTTAACAGAGCAGCACACACAAAGTGCTGAAGGAACTCAGCAGGTCAGGCAGTAACTATGGAAATGTTCGGGCTTCAGTACTGAGAAAGGGGAAAGACGCCAGAGTGAAAAGGTGGGTGGGGGAGGGGTAGGAGGGTAGCTGGAAGGTGAAAGGTGAAGCCAGGTAGGTAGGGAAGATAAAGGGCTGGAGATGAAGGAATCTGATAGGAGAGGAGAAAGGGAAGGGGGAGGGGACCCAGAGGGAGGTGATAGGCTGGTAAGAAGAGGTAAAAGGCTAGAGTGGGAATAGGAGATGAAGGGAGGGGGAGGGAAAATACTCTCTGGCCAGCTGTTTGATAAGAACGAATGACTGGCGAAATGGCCTGCTGCCACACTTACTGGGTAATGAAGTTGTAGCCAGCCCAAGGAAGTGATTTAAGGAAACTATTTGCAAAATCCAGATCAACCCTATAGGCTGTGATCCTAGTGGATCCATGACAGCACTTATGATCGACTTGTCACTCACTCATTATCCGACACCAGATTCAAGACTGTTTAACATCACTTCCAGTACAAAAGAATGAAATAATTGTTCTCCAGATCCAATGCAGCACAAAATAAACAAAATAAGGTAAACAATGCAATAATGAAGACCACAATAAATATAAATATACAAGATAGCTTTTATAGTTTGATTTTATGTTCATAAAGTGACTCTAGGCATGGGAGTGTTTCACATAAAGTGACTGTGGCAGGAAGTGACAAAGTAGTGATGTTTGGGGGTGTGGAGGGGTGGGTTAGTGGGTGTGGGCGTTGATCAGCCTCACTGCTTGGGGAAAGTAACTGATTTCGAGGCTGGTGGTCCTGGTGAGGACGCTACGTAGCTTCTCCTCTGATGGGAGCGGGCAAACAGTCCGCGGGCAGGGTGTGTAAGATCCTCCATGATGGCCTTTTTCTGGCACAGAGCAGTATAACCCGCAGTTCCTCCCCCCCCCCCCTTTACTTATCTGAATGCATTTATGTGAAAGTGTGACAGTGAGTTCCATGACCAGAATTTTGTGTAGGCAAAGTGTAGGTTTCTGCAAAGAAAAACTGGGGAAGCATTTTGTGTTTCCAAAAAAACGCAACAGCTCACTTATCGTACTACAACCAGTGAACACAAAGTGCGGTAAAAGTACGTAATTGCACCATCACTTCAGACCAGCCTCTTAAAGTGAACCCCAGCTCAATGTCAGTACGTTTCCACCAATTACATCACTGTAAGAGAAGTTTCTCTCGAATTCCCTGTGGAGTTGAGTGAAAGGTAGATTTGACTCCCCCACAATATCTGTACCAGTAGTTTCACTGCCATGAGAACCCTAGGGCAGTGAGGTGATAACTATATCCTTGAAAAGATCCCTCTTTTTGAATCCTGTGAAGTAATTATATTGTAATGGTTCATTTCAGATCCTGTGCATCTGTTCATTTTGCTACACTCTGAACTATATCTGGTGCCTGTTCAGTGAACTGAGGACAAAGGTTCACACTGTGGAGAATGGCACATCTGGCCTGGTAAGTAGATAGATAGATAGATAGATACTTTATTCATCCCCATGGGGAAATTCAACTTTTTTCCAATGTCCCATACACTTGTTGTAGCAAAACTAATTACATACAATACTTAACTCAGTAAAAAATATGACATGCATCTAAATCACTATCTCAAAAAGCATTAATAATAGCTTTTAAAAAGTCCTTAAGTCCTGGCGGTAGAATTGTAAAGCTTAATGGCATTGGGGAGTATTGACCTCTTCATCCTGTCTGAGGAGCATTGCATCGATAGTAACCTGTCGCTGAAACTGCTTCTCTGTCTCTGGATGGTGCTATGTAGAGGATGTTCAGAGTTATCCATAATTGACCGTAGCCTACTCAGCGCCCTTCGCTCAGCTACCGATGTTAAACTCTCCAGTACTTTGCCCACGACAGAGCCCGCCTTCCTTACCAGCTTATTAAGACGTGAGGCGTCCCTCTTGAGGCTTCCTCCCCAACACGCCACCACAAAGAAGAGGGCGCTCTCCACAACTGACCTATAGAACATCTTCAGCATCTCACTACAGACATTGAATGACGCCAACCTTCTTAGGAAGTACAGTCGACTCTGTGCCTTCCTGCACAAGGCATCTGTGTTGGCAGTCCAGTCTAGCTTCTCGTCTAACTGTACTCCCAGATACTTGTAGGTCTTAACCTGCTCCACACATTCTCCATTAATGATCACTGGCTCCATATGAGGCCTAGATCTCCTAAAGTCCACCACCATCTCCTTGGTCTTGGTGATATTGAGACACAGGTAGTTTGAGTTGCACCATATCACAAAGTCCTGTATCAGTTTCCTATACTCCTCCTCCTGTCCATTCCTGACACACCCCACTATGGCCGTGTCATCAGCGAACTTCTACACATGGCAGGACTCCGAGTTATATTGGAAGTCTGATGTGTACAGGGTGAACAGGACCGGAGAGAGTACGGTTCCCTGCGGTGCCCCTGTGCTGCTGACCACCGTGTCAGACCTACAGTCTCCCAACCGCACATACTGAGGTCTATCTGTCAAGTAGTCCACTATCCAATCCACCATGTGAGAGTCTACTCCCATCTCCGTTAGTTTGTGCCTTAAGATCTTGGGCTGGATGGTGTTAAAGGCACTAGAGAAGTCAAGGAATGTAATCCTCACAGCACAACTGACCCCCTCTAGGTGAGAGAGTTCTCTAATCATTCAAACAACATTATCTCCTTTTCCCTGATCAATCTCTCCCCTCCCCCCAATTCAACCAACCACTTCCTCTTCCCCTCGCCATCACTATCTATAGTGTAACACACAAAATGCTGGAGGAACTCAGCAGGCCAGGCAGTATCTATGGAAAAGTGTACAGTCAATGTTTCAGGTGGAGACCCTTCATCCAGTCTTGGTCAGTACAGACTAAATGGGCCGAGGGCCTGATTTCTATGCTGTATCGCTCCATTACTATTACAATGAACTAATTCCAGAGCTGATTGTGGATCTGCAGTTTGAGCTCAACAGTGATCAGTGAATCTTGTAGACCAGGCATTAAACCTGGTAGCCTCATTGGGAATTGAAAATCCCGGGAGCCCATTGGGAATTGGGAGACCTGGTAGCCTCAATGGGAATTAGGAGACAATAGACAATAGGTGCAGAAGTAGACCATTCGGCCCTTTGAGCCTACACCACCATTTTGAGATCATGGCTGATCATCTACTATCAATACCCGGTTCCTGCCTTGTCCCCATATCCCTTGATTCCCCTATCCATAAGATACCTATCTAGCTCCTTCTTGAAAGCATCCAGAGAATTGGCCTCCACTGCCTTCCAAGGCAGTGCATTCCAGACCCCCACAACTCTCTGGGAGAAGAAGTTTTTCCTTAACTCTGTCCTAAATGACCTACCCCTTATTCTCAAACCATGCCCTCTGGTACTGGACTCTCCCAGCCTCTGGAACATATTTCCTGCCTCTATCTTGTCCAATCCCTTAATAATCTTATATGTTGCAATCAGATCCCCTCTCAATCTCCTTAATTCCAGCGTGTACAAGCCCAGTCTCTCTAACCTCTCTGCGTAAGACAGTCCTGACATCCCAGGAATTAACCTTGTGAATCTATGCTGCACTTCCTCTACAGCCAGGATGTCCTTCCTTAACCCTGGAGACCAAAACTGTACACAATACTCCAGGTGTGGTCTCACCAGGGCCCTGTACAAATGAAAGAGGATTTCCTTGCTCTTGTACTCAATTCCCTTTGTAATAAAGGCCAACATTCCATTAGCCTTCTTCACTGCCTGCTGCACTTGCTCATTCACCTTCAGTGACTGATGAACAAGGACTCCTAGATCTCTTTGTATTTCTCCCTTACCTAACTTTACACCGTTCAGATAATAATCTGCCTTCCTGTTCTTACTCCCAAAGTGGATAACCTCACACTTATTCACATTAAACGCCATCTGCCAAGTATCTGCCCACTCACTCAGCCTATCCAAGTCACCCTGAATTCTCCTAACATCCTCATCACATGTCACACTGCCACCCAGCTTAGTATCATCAGCAAACTTGCTGATGTTATTCTCAATGCCTTCATCTAAATAGTTGACGTAAATCGTAAACAGCTGTGGTCCCAATACCGAGCCCTGTGGCACCCCACTAGTCACCACCTGCCATTCCGAGAAACACCCATTCACCGCTACCCTTTGCTTTCTATCTGCCAACCAGTTTTCTATCCATGTCAATGTCTTCCCCCCAATGCCATGAGCTTTGATTTTACCCCCAATCTCCTATGTGGGACCTTATCAAATGCCTTCTGAAAATCGAGGTACACTACATCCACTGGATCTCCCTTGTCTAACTTCCTGGTTACATCCTCGAAAAACTCCAATAGATTAGTCAAGCATGATTTACCCTTGGTAAATCCATGCTGGCTCGGCCCAATCCTATCACTGCTATCTAGATATGCCACTATTTCATCTTTAATAATGGACTCTAGCATCTTCCCCACTACTGATGTTAGGCTGACAGGTCGATAGTTCTCTGTTTTCTCCCTCCCTCCTTTCTTAAAAAGTGGGATAACATTAGCCATTCTCCAATCCTCAGGAACTGATCCTGAATCTAAGGAACATTGGAAAATGATTACCAATGCATCTGCAATTTCCAGGGCCACCTCCTTTAGTACCCTAGGTTGCAGATCATCTGGACCTGGAGATTTGTCAGCCTTCAGTCCCATCAGTCTTCTCATCACCGTTTCCTTCCTAATGTCAATCTGTTTCATTTCCTCTGTTACCCTATGTCCTTGGCCCATCCATACATCTGGGAGATAGTTTGTGTCTTCCTTAGTGAAGACAGATCTAAAGTACTTATTAAATTCTTCTGCCATTTCTCTGTTTCCCATAAAAATTTCACCCAATTCATTCTTCAAGGGCCCAACATTGTTCTTAACTATCTTCTTTCTCTTCACATACCTAAAAAAGCTTTTGCTATCCTCCTTTATATTCCTGGCTAGCTTGCGTTTGTACCTCATTTTTTCTCCCTGTATTGCCTTTTTAGTTAAGTTCTGTTGTTCCTTAAAAATTTCCCAATCATCTGTCCTCCCACTCACCTTAGCTCTGTCATACTTACTTTTTTTTAATGCTATGCAGTCTCTGACTTCCTTTGTCAACCACTGTGGCCCCTTTACCCCCTTTGAATCCTTCCTTCTCCGGGGGATGAACTGATTTTGCACCTTGTGCATTATTCCCAAGACCCGGTAGCCTCAATGGGAATTAGGAGATCCGGTAGCCTCAGTGGGAATTGGGAGACCTGGTAACCTCAATGGGAATGAGGAGACTCGGTAGCGTCATTGAGAATTGAGTGCCTTCTGTTGGGGCTACAATATTGTTGCTTGTGGGCTTACAATGTTGCCATCACTTGACGTTTGATTGAAAGATGCAGGACTGGCACTCAATACCCTGGTGTACAGGATTTGAGGTGAGACAGAGGGTTTGTCGATGAACAGGTAGCTTTGTATTACTTCAGTCCTGAAGGAGCGTATCCAAGAACGAGCCTCATGAAACCGTATGGGTAGAGATTTAAAAATGAAAAGGGTGTCGTCATTTTACTGCGGGACCATCTGATAGTCAACAGGAGGTAGAGAAACAGATATGTAGCAAGAAAATTTCAAAGTAAATTTACAAAGTGAAATAGTAGAGAGATATGATTTTAAACTAGGATTATAGTACTAATCAATTTCCCAACTATTAACTGGAGTAATCATAGAATCATCATCCTTATCACGTGTCGTGTTGTATGACGTGTGTGATCTTGGTCTCATGACCGTGATTGTTCTTGGCAAATTTTTCTACGGAAGTGGGGGGGTTTGTTATTGCAATTTCTGGGCAGTGTCGTTACAAGATGGGTGACTCCAGCCATTATCAATACTCTTCAGAGATTGTCTGCCTGGCGTCAGAGACCGCATAACCATATGTGATATGGATCAGCTGCTTTGGCTTCAAGTGACCCTGACCGGGGGGCTAAGCAGATGCTATACCTTACCCAAGAGTGGTCTGCAGGCTAGCAGAGGGACGGAGCGCTTTACACCTCCTTTGGTAGGGATGTATCTCCACCTCATTATCGTAGAATGAACAGCTGAAAGGAGGTGGAGCTTTTGGTGTTTCTTGGGAGAACTTTTTGACATGGTATGTAAATGAGGGAAGGAAGACTAATGGACTTTATTTGAGGAACTTAGCTGGTTAGATGGAGGGGATGTCAACTGGGGTAAATTTTGGAGATAGTGACAATAACTTTATTTATTTTGTAGTGGATATCGATGGAAGTAAGGACAACCTGGGAATAAAGTTCTTAAATTTGTGGAAGGCCAATTATATTAAAATCAGACGAGAGCTGGCAAAGATAGACAAGGATCACTTACAACAGGAGTTTCCAACCTGGGGTCCACAAACCCCTTGATTAATGGTAAGGGTCTATGGCATAAAAACATTGGGGAATCCTGGATGTGGAAAGGAAATCAAGGTTGGATATTGAGGAAAAGGGAAGGACGTAACAGGCACTGTACAGGGAACGAAAGATGGGAAAACCCATGAAATCTACAAAGTGTTGGGAGATGTCCGAAAGTTAAAATTGGGAAAGCAAAGAGGATTCATGAACACAGCATTCACTGGCACACAGCATTAAGGTTCATCTCTAGGTGTTCTCTAAGCATGTTAAAGGCAAAAGAATAACTAGGGAATCAGAATCTGAATCAGGTTTAATATCACTGGCACGTCGTGAAAATTGTTGTCACGTGGCAGCAGTACATTGCAATATGTAATAATAAAGCCTGTAAACTGTAAAATATTGAAAAGCTAAATTAAGTAAGTAGTGCAAACAGAGGGGAAAAAGTAGTGAGGTAGTGTCCATGGGTTCAATGTCCATTTAGGAATCGGATGGCAGAGGGGAAGAAGCTGTTCCTGAATCGCTGAGTGTGCGCCTTCAGGCTTCTGTACCTTCTTCTTGATGGTAACAGTGAGAAGAGGGCATGTCCTAGGTGATGGGGGTCTTTAATGACGGATGCCGCCTTTTTGAGGCATCGCTCCTTGAAGATGTCCGGGATGCTGGGGAGTCGAGTGCCCGTGATGGAGCTGACTGAGTTTACAACTTCCTGCAGCTTGTTTCGATCCTGTGCAGTAGCCCCCTCCCCACTCATATCAGGCAGTGATGCAGCCAGTTAGAATGCTCTCCGCAGCACATCTGTAAAAAAATAGCGAATGTCTTTGGTGACAAACCAAATCTCCTCAAATCCTAATGAAATATAGCTGCTGTCTTGCCTTTTTTGTAACTGGGTTGTTATGTTGGAGCCAGGATAGATCCTCAGAGATGTTGACACCCAGGAACTGGAAATTGCTCACCCTTCCCACTCCTGATCCCCTTATGAGGACTGGTGTCATTCCCCTGTCCTACCCTTCGTTAAGTCCATGATCAATTCTTTGGTCTTGATATTGAGTGCTAGGTTGTTGCTGCGACACCACTCAACCACTCCTGTAGAGTAGGGACAAGAGGGGCAATCTGCACGTGGCCCAGATAATGGCACCTCTTCACTCAGAGGGGAGGGTATCTGAAATATGCTGCCTGAAAGGAGGGTGAAGGCACAGCCTCGGAATAGAGGGGCGTCCTTTTAGAACGGAGATGAGGAGGAATTTCTTTAGCCAGAGAGTAGTGAATCTGTAGAATTAGTTGTCACAGGCAGCTGTGGAGGCAAAGTCTTTATGTATATTTAAGGCAGTGGTTGATAAATTCTTGATTGGTCAGGGCATGAAGGGATACGGGGAGAAGGCAGAAGATTGGGGCTGAGAGGAAAATTGGATCAGTCATGATGAAATGCTAGAGCACATGTGATGGGCCGAATGGCCTCATTCTGCTCCCATATCTACTGGTCTTATGAAAAGCAGAGTTGCCGATTGCATTTGAGGAATGTCTAGTGAGCACTTGAATCCCCTTGGCAAAAGGCTCAAATGGTGGAAGATGGGATTGATATGGATGTGCCCACTGTTCAGTTTGGGTATGGTGTTTGACCTGTTTCCATGCTGAGTGATGGTACAAATCTTTGTGTCTCTTCATAAGTAAATTGGTTTTTATTTTCTAATGCAATAAAATGAGAAAATGGAGGTCTCAGCAGTAGCTTTAATGTATTAGCCATTGTGTGAGCACGTCTTTCTGATGTGAAAGTACGCAGCATGTTAGACATCTGTTATGGAAAGAGAAAATGAGAATTTTAACTCCATTCTAATTGTAGCATTTTGGCATTTGGAGCAATGAAGTGAAATTAGTGTGCCCTCAAATCCACTTCAGCTTTTGTAGGCATTAGTTTCACCATCAAAACTGGTTGGTTCTTGTCAACAACAATGTTGACAAATTTCAAAGTAAATTTATTATCAAAGTACATATATGTTACTACATACAACCCTGAGATTCATCTTCTTGTGGGCATACTCAATAAATCACTAGAATAGTAACTATAACAGGATCAGTGGAAGATCAGAAGATAACAAACTATGCAAATGTAAACATAAATAAATTGCAATAAATAACAAGAACATGAGATAATGAGATAAAGAGTCCTTAAAGTGAGATCATTGGTTGTAGGAACATTCCATTGATGGGGCAAGTGAAGTCGAGTGTAGTTATGCCCTTTTATTCAAGAGCCTGATGGTTGAAGGGTAGTAACTGTTCTTGAACCTGGTGGTGCACCTTCAACTTGATGGCAGCAGCGAGAAGAAAGTGTGACCTGGGTGTTGAAGATCTCTGATGACGGATGCTGCTTTTCCTCCGACAGTGTTTCACATGAATGTGTTCAATGGTTGGGAGGGTTTATCATGATGTATTGGGCCGTATCCACTACCTTTTGACAATTTTCCATTCTAAAGCATTGGTGTTTCCATACCAGGCTGTGATGCAGTCGGTCAATATAGTCTCCATTGCACATCTATAGAAACTTGTCGAAGAGTTAGATGTTATGCCAAATCTCTGCAGTCTCCTAAGGAAGTAGAGGTGCTGTCAAGCTTTCTTCTCAATTGCACTTGTGTGCTGGGTCCAGGACAGCTCCACTGGAAATAGTGACTCCCAGGAATTTAAAGTTCTGTTGAGGAAGCTCTGGACCTCTGGTGTTTTCTCTTCCTGAAGTGGGTGGAATTAGGATGAAAAGTTTCCAGTGAAGTGTTGACATATTCCCAAGAAGATGGGTTTTAAGGCCTCCTCCTTGGTTTTGGAATCTAGAACTCCGAGATTGTTACTGCTTGTTCCATTTTTACATCAGCCATTTCCATTGGTACCGAATGTGCAGTTAAAGTAATAAGCTTGTGTCTTCCTCTCCTGAAATCACTTGTCAGTGTGGACATGGTGTTTAGAAGAAACACACACAAAATGCTGGAGGAACTCAGCAGGTCAGGCAGCATCTCTGGAAATCAATAAACAGTTGAAGTTTCGGGCTGATACCCTTCTTCAGGACTGAGAAGGAAGGGGAAAGATGCCAGAATAAAAAGGTGGGGAGAGGGGAAGGAGGTTAACACATCACCCCCAACTCTATGCATGCTTATCTTATAACCATATAACAATTACAGCACGGAAACAGGCCATCTCGGCCCTTCTAGTCTGTGCCGAACTAGATAAGTCTTTTATGTGGCACCTATTGAACATCTTCTGGAAATCCAAATAAACAGTATCCTTCTGTTCCCCTCTATCCACTGCGCTCATTATATTCTCAAAGGACTCCAGTAAGTTTGTCAATCAGGACCTGTCTTTGCTGTGTCTGCCTGATGCATCCACTTCTTTTCAAATGTTTTGCTATTTCTTCTTTAATGATAGCTTCAAGCATTTTCCCAACTACCGATGTTAAACTAACTGGCCTATAGTTACCTGCCTTTTGCCTACATTGTTTTTTGAACAGTGAAATGACATTCGCCATCTTCCAATCTGCTGGGACCTGCCCAGAGTCCAGAAAATTTTGGTAAATTATCACCAAAACCTCTACTGTAACTTCTGCCATTTCTTTCAGTGCCCTGGGATGCATTCCATCAGGACCAGGGGACTTGTCTATCTTCAGGCCCACAGGTTTGCTCAGCACTACCTCTTCAGTGATTGCTATTGTATCGAGGTCCTCCACCCTGAGGGTTACCGCTGATGCCAGGCTGTGTCGGTCTCTGCCGTTCCTTTGGATTCATCAGCTGCATGAAGAGGGGGAGCTTGCTACATGGACAACAGCTTGCTCTCTATATCGTACTGCCCTGGCTTGTGTATCATGTAGACAGCTGGGATGCAATGTCCATGGTTGACCCTGGCCAAAGGCGGGCTTCAGGTGTCAGAATTAACCTGTTTTAATGCTTTATTCTTTTACTTGTGTTTTTTCCCCTAAGAACATGACTGAACGGAGAGCCAGAGTGAAGAAGATTCTTGTAATCTTATTCAGGTAAATATTCTTTTATTGGTCTTTTGAATTTCTGGTATTGGGTTTCATCCACTTAATCCCATTCTGCAGAAGTGGAGCGATTTGACCACATATAACGTTATGTTTGACCTTTCTGGTCTCTGAAACCCACCTACACCAATGATTTATTTCCTCCCCCTCCCCTCTTCTTCTATTCCCCCTTCTGGCCTCTTGCCTCTTCTCACCTGCCTATCACTTCCCCCTGTGTGCCCTCCTTCCCTTTCTCCTATGGTCCACTCTCCTCTCCTATCAGATTCCTTCCTCTCCAGCCCTTGACCTTTCCCACCCACCTGGTTTCACCTATCACCTTCAAGCTATCCTCCTTCCCCTCCCCCACCTTTTTATTCAGGCGTTTTCCCCATTTTCCAGTTCTGAGGAAGGGTCTTTGCCCAAAATGTTGACTGTTTATTCATTTCCATGGATGCTGCCTGACCTGCTGAGTTCCTCCAGCATCTTGGGTGTGTTGGTTTGGATTTCCAGCATCTGCAGAATATCTAGTATTAATGATTTTGACTAATTAGCTCCATGTCTAATAGGAACACAGCTCTGTCCTGATTGGGATGTTTTAACTCTACACAGTTTGAGATTTGAATCTCTTTTTCACCCCTGCTCATCCATGCCTTTGATTACACAAGATTTGCCAATTGGAGTGTCCCACGTCCACTCGCTGGCTGCATCCTCACTCTCACTGAGTCGTAGAGCCCACAGCACATGAACAGGCCCTTCGGCCCGCAATGTTGTGCCAAACCAACAGAAGAACAAATCGAAAACACCCAAACACTATTGCCTCCTACCTACACCACGTCCATAACTCTTCATCTTCCTTATATGCATGTGCCTATCCAAGCATCTCTTAAAAGCCTCCAGTGGATTTGTCTCTGCCACCATACCAGGTAGCACATTCCAAGCATCCACCACTCTCTGAGTAAAAAATTACCTCTCACATCCCCCTTGAACCTACCCCCTCTCACTTTCAAAGCATGCCCTCTGGTATTAGATATTTCAGCCCTGGGAAACAGATACTCTCTGTCCACTCTATCTATGCATCTCATAATCTTGTAAACCTCTATCAGATCTCTCCTCAGCCTCCGCCATTCCCGAGCAAACAACCTACGTTTATTCAGCCTATCGTGATAACACGTTTCTAAACCAGGCAGCATGCTGGTAAACCTCTTCTACACCCTCTGCAAAACCTCAACGGCCTTCCTATAGCGGGGCGACCAGATCTGTACACAATACTCCAAATGTGGCCTAACTTTATAAAGTCTTATTCACCCATCTCCCCCGTGGCTCCTGGTCCAAGTATCTTAGATGTACAATTGTCCCTTTCTATTACCTTTATGTTATAGGTAATATATTAGCTTCTGAGTGAGGGAGGGAGGGGTTGAGGATTTTGGGTCTGATGTTCTTGTTGCTGTTTTTCTGGGTGGGCGATCTGTTAGTTTTTGTGCGAGAGAGGGGTTGGGGGGGGTTTGATGTTATTGTTGTTGAGTTTTTTCTCCTTGTGGGTGTTACGTTAGTTTTTGTGCGAGAGAGGGGTTGGGGGGTTTGATGTTATTGTTGTTGTGTTTTTTCTCCTTGTGGGTGTTACGTTAGTTTTTGTGCGAGAGAGGGGTTGGGGGGGTTTGATGTTATTGTTGTTGTGTTTTTTCTCCTTGTGGGTGTTACGTTAGTTTTTGTGCGAGAGAGGGGTTGGGGGGTTTGATGTTATTGTTGTTGTGTTTTTTCTCCTTGTGGGTGTTACGTTAGTTTTTGTGCGAGAGAGGGGTTGGGGGGTTTGATGTTATTGTTGTTGTGTTTTTTCTTCTTGTGGGTGTTACGTTAGTTTTTGTGCGAGAGAGGGGTTGGGGGGGGTTTGAGGTTTGCAAGTTCTTGTTTCTTTTTCTTTTTTGCATGGGGAGTGGTTGATGTCTTCAACCACCTCAGTGTTTTTCTTGGCTATCTGGAGAAGACAAATCTCAGAGTTGTGTCCTGAATACCTGCTTTGGTAATAAAATGAACCTTTCAACCTTTATTCTCCCCTTGTCGGCACACCTAAACCTTTCCAGAGATCTGTACTCCAATTCTGTCCTCTTGGTCATCCCTGGTGGTTGCTCTACCATTGTAGCTGAGCCCTGAGTCCTCCCATTCCCTCCCTGAACCACTCTCCCTCCTCTCCTGTGAGTCACTTCATAAAACAAAAATTGCTATGATCCATCATAATATTTTTATAGTGGGAGCTATTAAATTGTTTCACTCTGTAACACTCCTGCATAGCTCCTTGAGAAACTTTATATGAGCTGAATAGTGGCCGGCTGAGCAGGTGCCAGTTGTATTGTAGTAACTACCCTGAATATTTCATTCACTCGTGGGAGTTGGAGTTTTGTTCTTGATAATTTACATGGTCCAGGAGAAACTCCCCTTCATACAACATGTCACAGAAATTCATTTACACTGTCCAGAATCACACTTAGCTGCAAATGCATCATCTCAGCCGAGACCAGCACTGTGCCTGTGGTTAGAGCAGATGGCTTGGTGTTTGAATAACCAAAGTCTGATTAATGCTCCCTTAACTAGGGGCAACACGATAGCATAGCACAACGCTTTACAGTACCAGCGATGAGTTCAATCCAGCCGCTGTCTGTAAGGAGTTTGTATCTTCTCCCTGTGAGGCTCTTATGTCCTCCCACGGTCCCAAGACATATCAGTTTGGTAGGTTAATTGCTCATTGTAAATTGTCCCATGGATTAGACTAGGATTAAATCGGCAGATTGCTGGGTGGTGTGTCAGTAAATACAAAATAACTAAAATAAAAGGAAATCTATTTTTCTCCAAGTTGGGGCCTCTCTCAATGTGCAAACTGTATTGTGGGTGTTTTGTTTAATACAAAGTCATTCCCATCTTCACTCGGTTGTACAATACAGTAGTTGACTGGGGAGGTGTTACGAGTTGTACTGGAATACAGGGAGGTCATTGATTCCTAATGAGTGGGATTCAGAATACCTGAAGCTTATTACATTCAGCATTCTTGCAGCCACTTTAGGGCGAGGGCGAAGCCTTTCAGACCATTAATGTCTCAGGTTTTTTTGCAGCTTGATTCCTGTCATGCTGATGGTTCCGGTATTTTCTATTGGAAATGGATATGGTTGTTATGCCAACTACAGCAGCTCGTAAGTAATCTTTATCAGACTATGTACAGTTATAAAAAGCTCAAGTGTCCTTTCCATATCACGTCTGCGGCATCACCATGAACGTCTCTCCACCTCACAATCCCACACCAGTGGTGCCCGCCAGCGGCCCTGTTATCTCTGAACTCCTCCATTCCAGTGCTTCCTGTCTGAACACTTTTCAAACTTATCCAAAACAAAGCTGACTAACTCCTATCTTCCTCCTTGTTGCCTTCACCCACTGAGCCCAATTACCTACCTGGCTCATGTAACCTGATGAAGGGTTGCTGGCTTGAGCTGCTAATTCTGTTTCTCTCCCCACATGTTGCCTGACTTGCTGAGTATGTCCACATTTAATTACATTGGTTCATCCTAGTTTCCAAATCCCTTTGTCCTGGTGTCTATCTCTGCAAACCCGTCAAGGGATCTGCATTCTTCCAGTGCTGGCCTCTGCAGCAGCTTCCATTTTCAAAGCTCCACCGCTGGTGGCCATTGACTTGGGCTCTCAAATTCTCCATTGGCATATGCAACTTTGGTTGGACCATTGGTCAATGCTTGACTTGGCTCAGGACGTTTATTATGTTGAAGGAGCTCTGTACGTTGTCACTGATGTGACTGGCGCCCACTCTGCACAGCAGCAAGTCACCATCATCTGAGTGCGTGGCTGATCTCTGGCCAATTATTTGTTCCTTGGGAAGGGAGCTTGCTTCCAGATGGGGATTTGCCCCCTTAGCGGGAAGCTAACTAGCTCTGCATTCAGAAAATTAGCGTTGTCAGGGTGGGAATCTGACTACAGGCACTTAATTAATTTTTAGGGAGGGTGAATGACCACTGTGCAGCTGCAGTTCTGAAATAAGAGCAAGCGCTGGAAATTCTCCACTGGCTGAGCAGCATCTTTGGGGAAAAGCCAGTAACTCCTCAAGTCAGTAAGCTTTCATCATAGGAAACATCCAAAACACTTGGTAAACTTCTCTGAGAAATCTCTCCTGAGATAATTGGCCATCACAAGAAAATTTTAAATGCACAATATTAACTTCCAGCATCTTCAATGGCTTCTGACAAAGTGGCAGAGGGAAAGAGAGAGGCTCTGCACCAGGGTTGCTGTGGTTTTGATGTTCTGTCTGTGTGGATTTCACTGGGGCTGCACATCCCAACTATTGTACTTGTAGTTCAAAGAATTGAGTATAGGAGTTGGAATACTATGTTGAAGTTGCATAAGACGTTGATAAAGCCTAATTTGAAGTATTGAGTGCAGTTTTGGTCACCTACCTACAGGAAAAAATGTAAATAAGGTTGAAAGAATATGGAGTAAATTTACTAGGATGTTGCTGGGACTGGAGGACCTGAGTTATAATGAAAGACTGAATACATTAGAACTTTATTCCTCAGAACATAGAAGGTTGAGGCAAGGTTTGATAGAGGTATACAAAATTATGAGGAGATTAGGGCAAATGCAAGCAGGCTTTTTCCACTGAGGTTGGGTGAGACTAGACCTGGAGGTCCATGGATAGGTGGGGTTTGGAGGGTTCTGGTCCGGCTGGAAGTCGACGGGACTAGGCTGTTTAAATGGTTTGGCATGGACAAGACGGGCCAGAGGGCCTGTTTCTGTGCCGTACTTCTGTCTGACTCCATGACCAGTTGATGAGCGAGGATTTGGGAAATGTTGAATGACCACTTGAACATTTCTACCCAGAATTATTTTGCTTTGCACTTTAATCTGCATCAGACTTTGCTGAAGGTCACAAGGAGCAGAAGACTGATATTTCTTGTTTTGTTCTTCATAGAGGCTTCCTGCTGCCGTTAGTACTTGAAGAGAGCTACACTGTGGATCAGAGATCTGCATGTTATGCTGTCTACCTGTACAGCACCATCACCTTCCTCATCACTTTCTTCTTTACTTTACTTGGACTTGTGGTAAGAATGATTTACTTAGACTGCAGATTCTCCTTTTCAGTTTCCCTGGGAGTTTAGCCAAAGTCCTTCAGATGAGTCTGACGGGTGATTATCCACCACCTGCTCTTGAGGCATCCACTGGGAATTAGTTTAGAGTGCCTTGGTTAATTCGTGCCATTTTCATTCCCCTTGTTCTGCACAGAATTACAAGGAAGAAACCATGCAGACACAATCTATCGCCCAGGGGTAGGGGCTGGAGATACTGCCCTTCCCCGCCCACCCCAAGGTACATTACATTTACCCATTCCCTTTCCTTCCCGTTCTCTTTCCCATCTTCCACAAATCCAAGTTGTCTTTAACACTGACAGATTTTTATCTCCAGTGTTAAACCTGGAAGCTGGAGATGAACACTTGGGAGTCTTTCAGCTTGTTCAATCACCACTCATTGTGCAGTCCTAATATTGAATTCTGCATTCCAACAGTAGCCTTACGGGAATTTTATTATAATTTACTAACCTGGAATTCCATTAACTTGAGGCTCTGTCTTTAAATTTGGGTTGTTTTCTCTGGAGTGGTGGGGGCTGAGGAGAGGTCTGATAGAGGTTTATACGATTGAGAGGCATAGATAGAGTAGGCATGGTTGAAACGTCTAACACCATTGGGCATGCATTGAAGGTGAGGGGGGTAGGTTCAAAGGGGATGTGAGGGGTAAGTATTTTTACTCAAGAGTTGGGGATGCCTAGAATGCGCTGCCTGGTGTGAAGCTTTTAAGAGATGTTTGGATAGGCACATGGATGTGAGGAAGATGGTGGGATTAGTGTTTGGGTGTTTTTGATTTGATTTTTTTTGCTGGTTCAGCACAGCATTGTGGGCTGAATGGCCTGTTCCTGTGCTGTACTGTATGTTCTAATGTTCTGGAACCTGTGGTTTGCATCCCTTTCCTAATCCAGAGCACTAAGCCTGCTTCCACTAAAGTTCAAAGTAATTTTATTATCAAAGTACATATATGTCACCATATACAGCCCTGAGGTTCATTGTCTTATGGGCATACTCAATAAATCCATAGTAGAATAATAACCATAACAGAATCATGAAAGATTGATTTAGTGTTGTTACAACTGGTTTTTACTCCAACATCTTGTGACTATTAAAGTTGAATTCCACCAACCAGTTCTCATCTCACTTCTTTTTAATCTTGACTTTCTTATTTTAGTGTCACATTTCAACACACCTCACTCTAAATGTTGTACCCAAATCATTGAAATGAACTAGGAACACTATCCCTGTCTAAAATCTTGTGATTTACGACAGTTTGCTTCCAAATACTCAGAAAGCGATTCTTAATTCCCAATGCTCACTCTTTTCTGATCAACTATTTAAGTATCATTTTTATCTCTGAAGAGTATTGATAATGGCTGGGGTAACCCATCTTGTAAAGACACTGTCCAGAAGAAGGCAATGGCAAACTACGTCTGTAGAAAATTTTTGCCAAGAACAAATCATGGTCATGGGACTATGATCACCTACCTCATAATGATAGGGCATATAATGATGATAAACTTGATAGTTCACTTTGCCATATCAGTTAAATTACAATTATTGTTACAATTCATTAGCCATTCCTGAGTCCAATAGCCCATATACTAACATATTACCACCGAAAAGTGCAACTGTGGAATGCACCTCGTTACTGCACCGGAGGAACAGTCAAATGTAGGATGCACCTCGTCACTGCACCGGAGGAACAGTCAAATGTAGGATGCACCTCGTCACTGCACCGGAGGAACAGTCAAATGTAGGATGCACCTCGTCACTGCACCGGAGGAACAGTCAAATGTAGGATGCACCTCGTTACTGCACTGGAGGAACAGTCAAATGTAGGATGCACCTCGTTACTGCACTGGAGGAACAGTCAAATGTAGGATGCACCTCGTTACTGCACTGGAGGAACAGTCAAATGTAGGATGCACCTCGTCACTGCACTGGAGTAATACTCAAGATTTTGCGTTGGTTTGGATAGTGAACACCCAATCTTTGGATCCAAAAGTGTGAGAGTTCTCAGTGCTACAGTTAAAATTGTGTGGTAGGGCTGTGTTCAGAACTGCAGCTTAATTTGCATAAAATCGATGTTCTCTTTGTTTCATTTCTCTAAAAGGGATTTTTTCGTCTCGTCTAAATTAAGCTCTTGACAATCTGTGGTGATTATATATAGTGGGTATGGAGATCGGTGTGAATTTGAATGCAAATCGTGTTTGGGAGCGGATTTTTTCCAAACATGTGGTTCCATTTTTATCTAAATACAGAAATGATGGGGCTATACCAATGATGTATCATAATATAAAATGGATTCATTAATATTCAGAATCTGGTTTAACATCACCAGCATATGTCGTGAAACTTGTTGACTTTGCGGCAGCAGTACAATGCAATACGTAATAATAATAGAGAAAAAGAAAAAAACACAAAATTGAAGTATGTAGTTAAATAATTTGTGCAAAAATTAAAAAAAAAGTAGTGAGATAATGTTCATGGGATCAATATCCATTCAGAAATCAAGTGGCAGAGGGGATGAAGCTGATCCTGAATCATTGAGTGTGTGCCTTCAGGCTTCTGTACCTCCTCCCTGATGGTAGCAATAAGAAGATGGCATGTCCTGGGTTGTGGGGTCCTTAATAATGGATGCTGCCATTTTGAGGCATTGCCCCTTGAAGATGCCCTGGGTGCTACTTCCAGTAGATCCTGATTAAATACAGACAATGATAGGGCTAAACCGATGTTGTATTATAATGTAACATGGATTGGTTAAGAATTTTTTCTTAGGCTGATTATCCTGTAAACAATCTTCATGAAACACGCTCCCATTGGTGCTCTTTGGATTTTATTCAGCTGACCATGTCTGAAGCTGGTAGTCCCCCACTTTCCCTGAAATCTAATCCTGTCACACCCACGGTTCACACTGGATAGGGATCTTTCAGTTCCCAATCCTTAACTTTTTGAAGGTTGTTGCCTTGAATTATATCCTACACCTAATATAATCGAAATCAAATCTACTATAGACTGGAGATTGAGGCAGGGTGTTCTGCCTGGGTTATTCCACCACTGGTGGCTGTACCTTTGGCCCCAGGTTTGGAGTACCCCTCCTCCTAACTTCTGTCTTTTGAAATTACCCCTTAAAGTTAACTTCTGTGACAATCATCTCTCCCATTGGTGGCTGTTCAGAGAAGCTCCAGCAGCCACAGTTGGATCAACTTCAACTCCTGGACTTTGTTATGGTTTTAGGCCCTACATTGAGAAGTGCCTGATTCTGGTTGACCTGCCCTCAACCAATGTTCCCTCTAACTTGTTAGACTAATTTGCACAAACATCTTGTGCTGTGCAATCTTTAGCTCAGTGACAACAATATTTGCACACTGAATTTTATAAATTAAAGTATTCATTTTAACAGCTAGCAAACACTGTCAATAAGAATTTCGATCTCTGGGTATCATTTTCACACTCATTCATCAGCACTCTCATAAAACAAATGACACAGGCCTTTAATGGGTAATGAAGGATTTTCTTGCTGGAGCTTTTGCACACTGTCCATATGTGACTTGTTTGCTAAATGACGCTTTAAAAAGTCAAATTTCCAAATATCACTCCACTTCTTCCTACTTGCAAATTCTCCAGCAACTTTTGCATCGCGACAATACATGCAGGTAACACCAGTTTCTGTATTGTACACAAATATTTCTCATGGCTGCACGTTCCTGACCTCACGAGCTTTCAGTGTAGCACTGTCTACTGTTTCATGAAGCCATTCCGTTTTAAATAAACTAGTCATAGTTTATATGCGCTTCACGCCCTTGGCTTCTTTGGAACTCGACATAGCGAATCAATAATTTCTTCAATAAAAACAGTATAAATAAGGTGTGTGCGCGTGCGTACACCTTAGAGGCAATATTGCCTCAACTATCCCCCTCTACATTGTCTCTTAGTACAGAAATATTCCTCAAAACAATGACTGCATCTAGATAGTGTCTACCGGTTTGGAGAATTGACAATCCCGGCCAATCCTAACACTCACAAGGCTGGTGAATTTATTGATCAGTAACAGACATTTCTTTTGCTAATCTTTTCAACACGTCAGGATAAATGCACTGCAAATGTTTTAAACTATCTGCATTCTCCTAGGTTCTCTCTATATAACAATATACACTTAGAAAACCCACCCCTTGTTTTTTTAAAATATATAAACACTTTGGTGATTCTCCCACAAACTTAATATTGTATTCACTTGAGACGCAATTTACAGGCCAGGTCTGGGCAACACAAGACATTCAGATTCAGATTATTGTCATTTAGAAACCACAAATGCAATGCAGTTAAAAAATGAGACAACGTTCCCCCAGAATGATATCACAAAAGCACATGACAAAACAGACCACACCAGAATATCCACGCAATGTTTGGCAATCCCCAATCCAGAGTCCGGAGAGGCTGCTGCGTATTAACATAGGAGCAGAATTAGGCCATTTAGCTCATCAAGTCTGCCCCACCATTCCATCATGGCTGATTTATTTTCCCTCTAAACTCCTGCCTTCTCCCCATAACCTTTGATGCCCTGACTAATCAAGAAGTTTGCACTGCTGGAACAGTTCTGATGGAATTGACATTCTAAGGAGCAGAATCAGGTGCCATCTACCCATCATTCTTTCTCCATTGGTTCCAACATTTTCCTACCAGTCTCTTTTCCCATGATACCTCAGTCCTGAGGCAGGTTCAGCCCAAAAATACTTCTGCCTTCACATGCTGATTGACCACCTGAGTTCCTCCGGCATACTGTTTATGTTCTAGATTAAACCCAATTGTTCAAATGACCTTCCTGAGTTATAATAATCCTGTAGCTTTTTGGAGTCAAACTTTCTGTAGACTATGGGTAAACAACCTGGGGTCCATGTACCCCTTGTTTAATGGTCTTTGTCCATGGCATAAAAAAGGGTTTGGAATCCCTGCTATGGAAGGTTCTTAGAAGCACCCTTGATACTACAAGAGAGGCAAGTTGTTGTTTGGCTATAGTAATTTTATTCAGAATGTTTTGTCAGAATCTCTGCAATTGGTTGACTTGTTTTCTTATTTCTTTGCAGATTTTTCTAATTAAAACCTGGTTCTTGTATAAACTGGTGCATATGACGGGGTATTTTGGAGCTGAACAGTGGGCAAAGATCGGTGTGTTTGAACGGAGTATCGTCTTGTATTCCACAGCTTTTATCTTCTGTTGGGCCCCAGGTTGGTGAGAGCCTGAACGTGCTGTCTTTCCTCTCTCCTGAATCTTGTGGGGTTACAATGGATCACACTAAGTGTGTGGCCTTGGAACACTAACGTATTGCTAATTGCTAAGGTAGCACAAGTCAATTAATTAGTAAAGATCAAATATGATTTAGTTCTGACACTAATAGATTAAGCTACACCTGACAGCAGGAAATAGTTATGCTGTTATACTGACTAAAACTACAATATATGCAAAGACGACAAATTTGGTTGACAGCAGCTTTATTTCTTTAGGTGATTTGGTACGTCACCAAAGATACTTGCGAGTTTCTACAGATGCGCTGTGGAAAGCATTCTGACTGGCTGTATCGCTGTGTGGTGTGGGGAGGGGAGGGGAGGGTTACTGCACAGGATGGAAATAAGCTGCAGCAAGTGGAGAACTTGGTCATCTCCATCATGGACATTAGCTTCTGTAGCATCCAGGACATGATGCCTCAAAAAGGTGGCCCCCATCACCCAGGTCATGCCATGTTCTCATTGCAACTGTCAAGGAGGCAGTACGGGAGCCTGAAGGCACACACACTGATTCACGAATGGCTTCTGCCCCTCTGCCATCATTTCTGAATGGACAGCGAACCCATGAACACTACCTCACTTTTTTAATATATATGTATACATACATATACTGTAATTGTTTTTGTATTATGTATTCCATTGTGCTGCTGCTGCTGCTGCTACAAAAACAAATTTCACAATACATACCAGTGATGTTAAACCGGATTCTGATGTCATCAGATACACAAAGCAGCCTTTAATTGTTACCTGAGCATAGGACCTCCGAGCAGGGAACCATGAAGGGTGGGGTGAGTAAACAAGGAAGTAATGATATGGCGATGACAAAGCTATGCTTTAAAAACCTTGGAATTTCATGAGTGGAGAAATCCAAGGGATCAAGGGGAATCACACTGATAAATTACTGCAAAAGAATGTTAAAGAATTGATTCAACCACCACACACAAAAAAATGCTGGTGGAACACAGCAGGCTAGGCAGCATCAATAAGGAGGGTCTTACGAAGGGTCTCGGCCCGAAATATTGACAGTGCCTGGCCTGCTGTAATCCACCAGCATTTTTTGTGTGTGTTGCTTGAATCTCCAGCATCTGTAGATTTCCTCCTGTTTGTTTAAAGAATTGATTGTCTGGGTTCGAGTTGCTGAAGGGAAAGGGAGAAGGAAGAATGTACAATAAAGGAGGAAGGAATGATTGTGTCAGAAATTTTAGAAGTTATTTAACAGATTTCAATTCTATCAAGAAGCTCCCTATCTTGCTGTTTCCTATATAGATAAGTATTTCACAGCAATCCGCCACCATTGCTCATTTCACACTTGAAGATTACATTTCCTCTCCCCACCACCAGCACTGAGATGCCCACATCCTCTCATTAATATTGACATATTGTACAAACGTGAAATGTAGTTGTGTGCTTTCACGCTCAGGGCAGGCCTTTGTGCAAGGTCTCGGGTTTCATGTCCTGTAATTTTCTGCTGTAGGCTCTTGATTAAAATATCCATTGTTCATTGAATACCAGAAAGTTAATGTTCCTTTCAGAATGTTCATTCGTCCTTATAAAGCTTGTTGCTGAGAAGTTTCTGATTTCCTCCCCTCAGCGAGTATTCTTGCCATGGTCAAGCTGCTGAATCCAATGAACATGAGCCACCTTTACATTGTACTCTACTTTCTCCAGGTAAGGCTTGTAAAAGACTTGCTGTTCTTTTTGGGGAAGGGCTGGGATAGAGAACCTTTATCACATTCTCTTCTCAGATTTCTCTCTTCACCACTTTCAATGATTTACATATTTATCCTAATACAGTCTGGCTGACTTCTTCCTTGTGGGGCACAGCAACCACAGAATTGTTCAGAAAGTGAATATATTTATGAAAATGGCTGTTCTATGTTGAATTCTAGACAGTGGCATCCAGCAAGCTATCCCAATTGTAAAGGGCATCTTAGCCAATATTGTATTCACATCCAGTATTTCAACATAGACTCCATTCAAAGTAGGCAAGTTGTTTTAAGGATTGAAGATGTAAAGAGATCAAACTGTATACCTGAAGTTCCACAGCATACAGTGATTTTAAAACCTAATTCACTCCGGCTCCAGCATTTATCATTTTCATGATCATGGGGTTAATGTTTTTGCATTTATGTTAAAACATGTTAATAAGCCAAAGTGCACCAAGACTCAACAGGTAATCAGTCCCATTTCTCTAGGCAACTTTAATTTGTTTTAAACTTTGACAATGTGTAGAGAGAGTTGCATCCTAAAAGGATCCAAGGCAAGTTCAGTAGCATAGCAAGATATGTGGATACGTCACTAATAGTTTTCCCGGATATCCCCATGCCTTACAATGATCTCACTGATACCGCCCACAGCATTGAGAACAGGGTGGCAATGTGTAAGAACACTTTCCTTTTTTGATACTGCACCTTTTCATACTTTATACTATTACTGTTGACCCATTAAATGCTCAACTTTTTCCCAAAATTCCCAAGTCGTTTAGATGTTTGTATGAAATAGAAGCATTATCTGACAAGTTATCTTTTAAAAGTTAATATTGATTGAGACAAATACTGGACAATACAGTATACTCAAAACTTTCCTGCTGTATTTTTCATCAAATAGCCTCTTGATGCTTCACAGCTTCTGAAAGAAAGGCCTCTAATGTATCACAGAAAAGACAGCATCTTCCCACATTCTATTGTAATAATAAAGTATCAGATTCAATGATACAATTAACATAGGAATTGACTTTTCTTTCTGATTCAGAGTCAGGAAGCACAAGTCTAGCATTGAGTCATCTCTACACACATCCAGGGGTGTCCACAATCCTACGATTCAACTGCCATTTAAAATTGCAGGCACCCAACTCCACTTAAGTCACATGTTTTGTCTAAACTTTTTTCTAGAAACTTGGAAGAGGCTATTGTTCACATGTGCTAGATTAGATCACAACATGTTTGACAACTAGCTTGCGATTATTGACAAGCTAGATTCAAATGTTGTGTGGCCCCCTGAGGCACCATTCCCTGTAAGAATAGACGAGGGCAAGAGCTTGCTTGCTGGGCCCACAAAGCATGAATTTAATCATGCTTCAAGCAGAATAAATAATAATTGCATCTGATGAGCATAATTGTTAGATGTGGAAGTTGAAGCATGTAGATACATACAGTGGAGGCACTCAGTACATTTTAACAATTTATTGAATGGTCACTCAGGGAGAAAAAAGCTATCCCGTGGTTCAGAAGTGAGACTGTAGGGGTGAGACATTTGCCAATTGTAAAATCTCAGCATAGTGGTTAATGCTCGCCCTCTAGAGGCCAAAGTATGGCATAACACCTCAAGAAAGTTTTGAAACAAAAATTTTGGTCGCGGGCTGGCAGGACGTGGAGGTACAATTGTTTACTGAGAAGGAAAAATACAGCATTGCAAGTCCAAGTTTATAAACCGAGCTATTTTTACTTTTATTCCAGGCATTCACAGCTCCATCGCAGGGACTGCTGAACTGCATTTTGTACGGTTGGACCCAGAGACTGTTCCTATACATGAAGCAAAGTGCCTACTGTGACGCTGACACACAAACCCCACTCCTGCGTTTCCAGAAACGAGTATACTGCAGTACGAAGAGTACTGAAGTGTTCTAAAGAATCAGCTGAAAATCTCAATGGTCTTAAGGTGTCAAGAATGACATTCCATTTTTTATAGCTCTTTTCACATTTCTTTCAAGATATCCAAAAGTGCCTTACCAACCAATGAAGCATACAGAATCACAACTCCCACAACCACTCCATCCACCTCGGAGATGGTAAAAACTACATTTCGAGTTTGACAGGATGGAGGGAATACAAATGAGGGGGACGAATATTGATTCTTCCTATGATGCAGAAAGAAGCTAGTATTTCCAGTGTTCTCTTAAGTATATTTATTTTTAAACCTATGAAATACGTTAAGGATTTTTTTTTTAAACTTAACTGTCAAGATGTTATCTTTTGCAAGGGGAAACAATAAAAGTCTGCCCGTTTTCTCCAGTGAGTTCACTGACAGCAGTCAATGTTGTGTTCAATCATTGATAACAAGGGGATTTACAGGAGGAAAGAAAATGTAAATACATACAACAAACTGCCCTAATCTCATTCCAAAGGCTGATGTGGTTTGTATTGTGCAATTGCATAGACTCAAACGGCTGTACGAGTTACATATCAACAGATGGATTAGTAAGGAAACCTGATCTATCTCAGTCATCCCATAGATTTCTATACCTTTCTAAAATTACTACCTGAAATCACAATTTGCCCAAGTTGTTAAACATGGTTAAAACTCTGGATCTCAAAATTCAGATTGTGTGGTTTGAGCTGTTAGGAGTTTAGCTGTGGCACCATCTTCTGTCTGAAGATATTGAGATTAGGTTCAGGAAAGTTAAAACATTTGAAAAGATTTTGAAGTGGATAAGAAAGCAAAGGTGAGAGGCAAGATTAGAAGTGTTGAAGTGAGCAGCGTAGAAGGTAGACACCCACTGGATGAGCGAGGTGTAGCATGAAGACCCCTTAATGTTTTTAAAACAGGGGTTCCCAACCTGGGCTTCACAGAACCCAGGTTAGGAAATGCTGTTTTAAAAGATAACGTGTACAGATTTATCCTGATTTTGCATTCAAAACTCTCATTCTCCATCACCATTGCTAATTACATTGGGACCTTGCTTATTTTCAGGTGCAAATCAGGAATATAATAGGTCACTATAGCACACAATAGGAAAAGGTACATTATTGCAGACCAGTTTTTCCTTACTCTCCTGTGGCCAAGCTGGGGCCTTGGAAGGATCCCTTAACTCTTTCCCCAGTGTTCTGCTGTGATACAGGCATCGATCCCTACCCTCCACTGGCATACCTACACCAATAAATTGTTAACAACTTGCTGTGAAGAGGCTGCCTGCAAAAGCCAGTGGAGCATGGCGGTGCCAGGGGTATGACTGATCAGTACTGAGATGGTAGATGCTAGAACAGTGGTTCCCAACCTGGGGTCCAAAACATAAAAAAGGTTGGGAGCCTCTGGGCTACAGATTCCAACCAGTCTGACAGGATGAGCACAGGTAGGTCTGCCTCCATGTATCTGTGGGACTTCCAGGCACTCTCATCTCCAGTATACACCATTAAGCCTGTATTCGCAGAGCTATCTCTTGACTGGGGAGAGTTGTGAAGCCAAAGGGACAGTGGCTCGCAATACAGCTGAAAGAGCCGGAGGAATCTGTCAACACAACAGTAGCTGCTGCTAGCACCGAGGCCGCGCCACACTGCAGTAGGGGCCGGTGCCTGCGGCAGTTTCCAGCAGAGCAGGAGGGAAGGTCATCTTATGCCAGGTTCCCAATGCAATAACAAGGATGGATTGGCAGCAGGTCCTCGACACAGCAGAAGAGGGGTTTACACTGTCCCCAGTGTGACAGCAGATGGGGGTATGGATTAGGGAGAAGTGTGTGCCAGGTCCCTGGTACAATAGAGCACAGTCCAAACATGTATTTTTTTTTAAAAAAGTGATTGTACATGTATTAGTGTTCATGCTAGATGCACTCTACCAGAGCAGCACTCGGCTAGCACCAAGTACTTGTACATGCTCCTCTTGCTTATGCTGAAATCAGATCTGATTTCTCAAGTTCTCCACATAAGATACCAACAGAAAATACTTCTTATGATTAGTTTCCTTGTGCAGTAAAATGGATAATTAATCTATAATAATTAAATCCTTTAACTCTATTTCCTCTAATCCCGGGGTTCCCAACCTTTTTATGCCATGGAACGCTACCATTAACCGAGGGTTCCTTGGCCCCCAGGTTGGGGACCCCTGCTCTAATTCTTCTGATAGTATATTGAAACTTGGGTACCTCTCTTCCTCCCATTCTGCAACATCCTTCTGCATTAAAAGGCCCATTGTGCAATATAGTTCAAATTTGGTTAGTTACAGTGTTGACAAGAAAGGCAAATTGTTTTACTTCATCGCACCCATTTTTTCCCCAGCATGATTGCAAATATACATTCTACTCAACATCACAAATATGTGCAACTGATTCCTGTCTTGGTCTTTTAAGAGTGATAGTTCAGTGTCAGTTTCTTCAATAATGCTCTATCATTAACCAGCTGAGTTGGAGTACATACTGTCAGTTCCACTATTATGCATCTTGTCACAACTGAGGAAGTACCTAAAGTGCCTTCTCTACATTTGTTTTGGGCATTTTGTACCTCAAAAGAACTCCTGGCCCCTTACAATTTTATTATATTTCATACTTCTGCATCAAAAAGTTTCCATATGGATACTGATGACACCCAGCCCCAATCAATCACATCCCTGTAAACACCCAAGTAATTTCTAAAATGCCAGGCTGCCTGAATAACATATGGTACTGGGTACAGAAATATCATCCAATAATAATGGAAGGGTGAAAGGCAGCATTTTCCATCCTTCAACAATCTTCCTTTAGGAACTAACTCTCATCAGTAACTGCAAAATTGAAGCAGACAGCATGGAATCTGTTGCAGTTTGATTTCAGGAGGAGTCACAGACAACAAAGAAACAGACCCTTTGAATCACTGCATCCAAACTGATCAGCAAATACTCAAATGTTTATTCCACAACTCTTTAAGCCTTGACAATTCATCTATTTTGTCTGGATACTTAAATATTGTGAGAATACCTTCTGAACCACACACTCAAGCTATGCATTTCAGCTTCCCCTGACATCTAGTTCAGAACATCTCTTGCTGTTGGGGAAAAAGAATCTCCATCAGATGAGCTTCAGTTCTTGTCCATGTCCATGCTGCATAATCAAATCTGCTCCACTCACTCTCCTTTTCAAGCCCTCCAACGGAAGATCTCAAATCTTCTTTGGCCCTTTGCAGTCTCCAACTCTGGCCTCAAGCACTGAAATTTCAAATCTCGTTCCCATTTACAATATGCTTCTCAGATGAAAAAAGCCCCAAGTTCTGGAACTGCAAATTTGAACTTCATTTTAGCTCCATTAATATCTGCTATTTTGACCAAGTTCTTGGTCACCCGCACTAATTGTGTCCTTACATGGATGGATCAGCATCTAATTCTTCTAAGTGTTTGCAGGGGTTCCCAACCTTTTGTATGCCATGGACCAATATCATTAAGCAAGAGGGTCCATGGACCTCAGGTCGGGAACCCCTGGGTGTTATGAGTACTACCACAAAAAGCTACTACTACACAAGTATGAAGAGAGTGCCTAAAATTAAGTTTTGGAAACATTTCTGGTTTTTGCATTTTTTTGTTTTTTATTTAAATAAAAATCCTTTTTACATTTATCAAAGAATACTCCTGGTACAGTGTAAAAACAGCATACACTAATGTTAGGAATCCTGTGAGTTTGTTTGTTCTTCAATGACCTGTTTGACAATTTCTGCAAGTTTCAGACGATCGACTTTATCATTGAAACCCCGGCCTGAAAAAGACAAATGCACTGTTACCCCACAGAGAATTCTCCATTAAGGAGAATTTGCTGCATTAACAAGAGAATATTTTGAAGAATTACATGAGAGATTTTGTAATTTTTAAAGTGTATCGCTATTGCACCATTTCCTCAGGGACCACAAATGACTAACGTGCCAATACAAGATATATTTAATGTAGAACAAAACAAATTTGACTCTTTATTTAGCCTCAACCATATTTGAACTTTCCTGTAGCAGTTTCTGCTTTTAGTTCAATTTTTAAAAAGTAAAGTTTGAGCATGAAGCTTAATATTTGCAGACTGCTTCAATTTTAAAAGGGTAAAACACTAGCTGGGGATAGAGCAGGAGTGCGGGTGCAATACTGACTGGAGATCTTCACAAGCACAACTACTTCACTCTTCACAGTTTTATTTTAAAGCAAGGATTCCCAACCTGGAGTACACAGACCCCTCAGTTAACTGTAGGGGTCCATGGCATAAAACCCCTGTTTAAAAGGTACCAAATCAAAGTGAGTAACTCTGCCGTGGATGGTCCCAAGCCCGGCTGTGAAAGGTGGTGGGTTGGGCATGGGGCGAGCAACCTCATCCCATAAAAACTCAGAGCTACAGAAACTCTAAAAGAGTTTCTTTAGAGAGGAAGGTTCTTCACCTAGAAAACATAGGAGGTCATGTGGTGACAGCAGAAGCCGATCAGCCTCCGGCCCAGGACCGGAGGAGCTGCTCTCAGCAGCCATGCCCCAGTAGAGGTGATAGGCTAAGAAGCAACAGCAATCAATCAAAGCTAGTACTCAATTACTCATGGTCAGAATTGATATCAGGATTTGAACCATTAAATCCAAATAAAATTACCAAGGCAATAGGGCAGAGCAGTTGATGTTATGGACATGATTATTGCTTTGTTCACAGTAACTAAAATGAACAGGAATCAATGTGGAATGCTTCATTGAGTGCCATTCAATCAATGTTCAGTATTCTTAGGTTGGGTAGGAATTAGCATAGGTAATTGGTCAAGTAGACTGGGAAAGTTATTGCACTGCAAGGGAGCTAATCGCGTGGCCTACATTGAGATGGATGGTGGCTGATGAAGCCGACTTTGATCACTGCAGCGGAAGCCCGTCCAGAGAATGTATTGGATAATTCTCACCCTGTCCAGAGGATGGCAGCTGATAATTCAGACAATGAAAAGTTGGAGCCGTCACCATCACTAAGCCCATTCTAAACACCATGAAAAAATACACCAGGAAGCTATTCTCTCACCGTTCCAGCTGAGATTCTGCAGTGTATCACGCAGAACTTTACAGTCTTTGTTGTATTTCCAAGCCTCTTGCATTACCTCATTTAGCTTTTCATCTTCATTCTCTCCTACAAAACAGAATTTCAGCATAAAACCTGTGCAACTGACATAGTCTTATTTTAATTTAATCCTTATTCAGCATCAGCTGCCTTACCAGCCTGAGGCAAAATGCACTGGGCGATGACATCCCGCAATTTCTCCACAGCGACGTTGGCATCCTCAGCCTCTTCCTCTGCATCATGAATATAGACACTGTCCTTGGGCCTCGTGCTGTAACAAAATGACATTCTATTATGGGAGGGGAAAAGTCCCTGTAAAAACAGGCGCAATTAGCCAGCCAAATCCGAGACACATTTAGTGGGCTAAGACATTAAGCAGGCTTATTTTTCTTAAAATAAAACAAACAAAAAATAAAAAGGAAGGAAAGGTAGAAAGAATTAATAAAAATGAAAAGCAATTAAAAAGAAAACACGAGAAGAGCGACGGGAAAACTGACATTACCCATCTCGCCCCCACTACAAGTGTGCCATCTATCAGGCGATCGCGCTGTGGCACTGGTGATGGTCATTGGAGAAGTCCGACGTCTGGATTGCCTGCCTCACCTGCTGGCTGAAGGAGGCTATCTGGAGGCAAACAGCCATATGAGAAAAACAATAATGGGGAACATTTAGGGAAATAATATTTTTAAAAATCTTCTTAAAGGGGAACAGTCTTCACTTGAATCAATGTATAATCCTAAATGTGATAAAAAGGACATCCCTCCTCATCGTAAGATTTCATTTGAAAATCTGTAGTTCAAATATTCCTCTTCACAGGTGTAACAACAGCTGAATCTCCATTAAACCCCATGCACTGATCAATGTATTTGATTTGTTGATAATAACCCCATATGTTATTCAACTCAGTGGCAGTCCAACAAAGACTTCCTTATTGAGTTCAACATCTCCAGCGTTCACTTATCACACAAGCCTTGCCAAAGCCAGAACACCAGCACTCTGATCATGTCTGGCTCTACACTTTCAATGATAGCATTTGGTTTTCTGTACACTTACTAGCATCTCAGCCTTGCCTGGATCTTATTTTATGCTTTAAAACCATTACTCAGATGGAGAACCAGGATTGTTGTTTTGTGCAGCATCTCCTGTGCTGTGACATCATGAAGTTCCATGTCAATAACTGAAATGACGGCACTATCTAGGAATTCAACAAGCCTAGAGTGAATTTTACTCTTCCGTTCAGATCACCGCTGAAAATGCCATAACAAGAAACCATAGGCAAAATTTTAAAAACCATGAAAATAATCAAAGAGAGGAGGAGCAAGAAACCACATGCACCAATCTTTATAACGCTTAGGACTGCCGTGCAATTCAAATGAACACAGTTTCCCTTTAAGGAGGATTCAACTTGCAGTATTGGTGAAAATGTCTGACCACATGGATTGAAACAAGTTTTAGAAAGTGTCCTTTTGGAATGATGTCCATTTCAAATAAAACCTGCTTTAACCAAAACTTTGAGAGGTTGCTGATGACTCTGGGTGAATGCCACACACTGAGGTACTGAGTCATACAGACCTGCAAGCTCTCACGTCTGTCTGGATTAGCTCCTTGCCAGAGGCAACAACTAATGGCTTCAGTCCCAGGATTGGGGGCAAAGGTGGGGGTGGGAGAAGGGAATTCTCAGGGAGAGAGGGTGGGAAAAAAATAACTCATCCAGGTCTTCCCAATAGTGCTTCATGTAGCTGTCAGATGTAAAAATGGAATGGGCATGGCTGTGATTCTTCCTCCTGCTCCCATGGTCAAACTGCCTGCTGCCAGCACAACCCTAGCTTACATAAGCAGAATGGACTCTTGGAATTGGTACCAGGAACAACAAGTACCCATGCAACCACCTTCCAAGATGTGTTCAAGGCTTGACAACAATACTAATTTTTAAAATGGTTAAAAAAAATTAGAATATTCTTCAAGTCTTTGGGTTTATGACCACCAATGTACTGAAATAATTTCCAGACTCAAATGGCAGTTAACAGTTTTATTAAAAGAGGAAGTGATTGCAGTGATGTAGTAAACAATACCGTTCTGTTAAAAAAACCATTGGGTAAAATAACAAGTCTCCTGTTTCAACTTTTTGTGATAAACATTAACTGCTTGTTAAACTTTAATTGAGATTTTTGCACCTCTATCTTGGATTCAGTCACATCTCTCTGCTACAACTTGTGTAGGTTCATCAGCTAGAAAGCATAATGCAGAATGCTGCTTTGCCCCTCCGCTAAAATCTTTTGCCAGGTTTCATAGCCTTTATGACACAAACAATGCCTTTTGTTTCTCTATGTTATCACATAATTCAAATACACTGAATTATGTTAAAATCTTGTCACTTCAGTTTTGCAATATACCTTAAAAATCCCTTGATATGTTAATAACTTAGTCTTATCAAGTACTTTAATTTAGAAAGCTGATCTCAACTCACTTGTAGACTGTTATCCAATATTCAGTTAGTACTAAAGGCCCCAGACAGTCTAGCAGCAAATAGATACTTTGCAGAACATTAAAAGCATCAGGAACTGTGCCAAAAGATTATAAAATCAAATTATTTAGCTTTTAATTACAATTATGTCCTCTTCTTCCCTGAATGCATAATGGATATGGTTCAAGAAACACAGAATGCCTTTAGGAACTCAGGTTAAGCAGCATCTATGGAGAGGAATAAACAGTTGACGTTTCTGGCAGAGACCTTCATCAATCTGGAAACATCGATTGTTTATTCCTTTCCATGGAAGCTGCCCGATGGCAGTTCCTCCAGCATTTTGTGCGTGCTGTTCTGGATTTCCAGCATCTGTGGTCTCTTGTGTGTTTATGGATATGGTTACATTAACCTACACTTCATGAGCAAAATTAAAGATGACAGTCAGAAAATAATTGATCAGAAAGTGCATCACAGCCAAGCCAATCCTGACCAAAAAAAGAGACACTTTCCAGCAATCCAACTCACTGGCAGCAAAAAGCAGGATCTTCAGCTGGTTTAGATCTTCCTACCCATGGGATGCTTAAGCTAACTGCAGTCCTCCGACTGTTGTCCTGTGCAAGATCAACTAATCTAGCACAAATGATCAAACCTATGAACGTGTGGTCTGTACAGCTTATACTTTGCAGTACACGAGAATGCTCAGTTCAACGACGTGCACTTGAATATTTAGAAATGAATAATTCTGATCTCAGCAGGGAATGTAGACAAACCACAGCATCTCTTATTCACAACCCTTTCTGTACAACTCTAAATACAACAACGTAAATCAAAATTGGATGATGAATATCTGTAAAATTAATCCATTTGTAAATTTAATATTCTTCCAAGTGTGATTTTATGCAGAAAAAAGTCTTTTACTGAAGTTCTCCCAACCATTGAGCACATCTGCAGGAAACACTGTCGTAGGAAAGCAGCACCCATTATCAGAGATTCCCACCACCTAAATCATGGTCTCTTCTTACTGTTGCCATCAGGTAGAAGATACAAGAGCCTCAGGACTCACACCACCCGGTTCAAGAACAGTTCCCACCCGTCAAACATCAGGCTCTTTAAGAAAAGGGATAACTACACTTGCCTCATCATTGAAATGTTCCCACAGCCAATTATCTCACTTTAGGGACTCTATCTCATCATCTCATGTTCTTGTTATTTATTGCTATTTATTTATATTTGTATAGTCTGTTGTTTTCTGCACGCTGGTAGATCTTTCATTGATACTGTTATAGTTATTATCCTATAGATTTACTGAGTATACCTGCAGGAAAATGAATCTCAGGGTTGTATATGGTGACAAATGTTCTTTGATAATAAAATTTACTTTGAATTTTGTTTTTATTCTGACAAGTGTATAATACATTAATTGGTTATTCACAAAATGATTCCTATTATTTGTCTTCCAGATTTCACAACACTATTTCTTTGCAAACTAATTCCGATTCCAAATTGAAAAGTGGGAAAAAATTGTTCTGGGTGGGGAAGAGAATGGCAAAGGAAAGAAACATAGGGCACTACCTAGGCACGTCACAATTGAACTATTTAATCAAATTCTAGCACAGAGGAACAAGAAAGCAGGAATACACCGGATTTACTTCATCTAAAATAAGAGCTGAATTTGCTGCAGCACATTTTAAATAATGCTAGCAAAAGATTAGATTTATCACACATACAGTAAAATGTGTCATCTGTGTTAACAACCAGCATATGCTGGGGGCAGCCCGCAAATGTCACTACACATTACAGCACCAACATAACGTGCCTACGATCAGGGATTCCCAGCATTTCTCATGCCTATTACACAAGAACCCCGTGGACCCCGTGTTGCAATATTCACCTGATGCAGAGAGAAACAATTCCATGGCACACTGGACATTCATTAAATTTGATAATACGGGAAAACCAATTGTTTTTGTATTCTCCTAATTTGTAAGTACAAAAAAAAAAGCCTTGTTTGGAAAAAAAAAAGTATTTTACATGTCCTTTATAGACATGAGTGTTTTGGAATTTTAAAATGTGAAAGCCAATGCAACAGTCACATCTTGTCCTAACAAACGTATCCAGTTGATTTTCCAATCACTCTACTGTCATTTCAGGACACTGAGCCAAACTGAGAAACTCACAGAAATCAATCAGCAGAGCTGAAGTATTACTGTATCTGTAACCATCCTGCACTCCAGGGCTCAGTGCGTTCTCCTGCACTCAGCTCACCTTTCCTTGTGATCTTTATCTAAAGGGGACAGGGCATATATCCATCAGCATATGAACTGGGAGATGTGATCAGTCAGAATGTTGCAGTAAATTAAAATATTAAAAAGATTGCAGATACTGGAAACCTAAAATATACACACACTCTTTAAAAATGAGCTCAAATTGCTTGAAATATTATTCCAACTTATTTGCTCCTCTGTGCTCAATTTTAATGTAGAACTTTACGAAATTTGGCACAGCAAAAGAACAGATGGTAGGCTTCATTGCCAAATACTGTAAAGAAAATTTGCATGGTATCTTCACAATGCCAAGCACCAAACAGAAATTCCACTATAGCTTCACCGAGATATCTCAACACCCAGCATGTCTGAGCCATATACATTTCATTCAGTACAACTTACCCCAGCAGTTTCCTCTTGCGAAGAATTGGATTATTAACAGAGTTTAGAGGTTTAAGGCTCACTTTCAGATCCTGAATTCTCATACTGGCCAGCTGTTCTGCATGAGCCTGCTGGATCCCAGCAACCATTGCCTGTAATACACAGATTCAACATCAACACATGCTCTGTTACAAGACAATAAGAGACAAGCAGAGGAACGATACGAGCCTGCAAACAGATGTAACGACTGCCACACAAATTTCTGCCCGAAGAAAACTTGAGAAGAGGCTCCAATGAATTTCAACAAGAGGAACAGAAAGTCTTAGATGAATCAATTTCTGTGGTTTAAAACTTGATGAAAGTCTAAGAATCCCTTATCCTAAATTTTGTCACAGGCTCTGACTTTGGAGTAAAATTTTCAAGGTTAGACATTACATGAGTTTACCATCCCAGTTTAAGTGATATGAAAAATACTAACTCTTCAAGAACACAGACATTTCTGCACCACAAATACTACACGTAATACTAGCCACTAGTTGTGACCTAATCGATTTACCTTATCCATCATCATTTGAGAAGATGGGAGAATGTTATCTAAAGCCTCTGTGGAGTTCAGCCAGGGATGATCCAGCACCCCCTCAATATTGAGCCGCTCCTCTGGCTTTACCTTCAGCAATCTGCGGAAGGGAACAATTTAACAGTGAAACCAGCATTCAAAAAGGAACCAAGTCCACAAAACTATTTCTATTAGTAAAGAAAAAGCATATTACAATCAGATTACCAATTCCAACCAGAAAACAACCAAACACCAGTTGACTGTAATATATGTCCAATAATAGAAAGGTTTGCTGAGTGCAAGGTCCACCAATATTTTGTCTGGTTGATTCATTGTTACAAATTTCTCTACAATGTCTCCAATACTACCTCAGACTAGTCCTACTATACAACAGAGACCCAGCTATTCAACTCACTTTCTCACAATGTCCTTTGCCATCTCGGATATCTGACTCCACTCTTCCTCTGGGAATTCAAAACTTCCCGTCATGATCTTTTTTCGCATGTCCTTTGGGATTGTCCGGCTGTGATGTTTGGAATAAAACGGTGGATATCCACATAGCATCACGTAAATAATTACACCCAGCGACCACAGGTCACAGCTCTGGCATAAACAAAAAAAGTTTTTATATAGAAAAATGCCATTTATAAAATAGTATGGGATTATATCTTGGGGTTCCCTTGGTGAATGTGCTAACGATCTCTCCCAACACCACTTGGGCGGAAGCTAGTTAGCCATCGCTCAGGTCTGTATCAATGGTGCTGGGTAGGATAGGAACACGTGACCTACAAGGCTTTCCTATTTTCCTGCAGAAATTTCCCATTTTTGATTTGCTTAGCACTATCTACTGCCCCTTTTTCAAGATTGGGAACATCAAATTGGGGTGGGGGGGTGGTGAGAATCTTACAACCACCTGTTTCCGTATCCTTTACTATTTGCAGTGTATCACTGGACTTTTTTTTCCAAAATATCACCAGACTGCATCAGATATACAAATGAAATGATTAGCATACAAAAAATATATAATTTTAATCAAAACTGTATTATTTTAGTTATGTTTATTAGCTGGAAATGAAAAGAAATAAAATATTGCTAAGACTTGTAATGAGATATTTTTAATAAATTAAGATTTGATTTTGTAAAAGGATATCATAAAGAAATAGATAGGGAGAAGATTCCTAGTTGGGCTCAGCAATGTTACTGTTATCCATAACAGGTGCTAAAAACTAATTATTTTCTAAATAATCCACAAAATAGTGTATTTATACAGTATGTTAAACTTGATGACTCATTTTACATTATGTAAAACATGCTGTTTCAGGGAGGCTTCAGTAACTTACTTTTACTTGTCACTGGTGCTTTTAAATAAACCTCTAATTTTATTTTATTTAAATACAGTGGATTCCAGTTAATTAGGTCACTGGTTAATCAGAACAGCCGTTCATTTGTAACAACTTTTAAAGAACAAAAACTACATGAAGAAAATAGCTGAGAGAGGCACTATGCTGCTTAATCTTGACAGGAGACCGTTGCCGAACAGTTTCAAACTAGTATCAGTTGCATGAACTTGTGTGGCTGTTAGATGATCAGTTTTCAAAATAGTGTCAGTCATGTGTGTTTGTATTCAAAAAGCAGTGATTTTTGTTGCTGATAGTTGGTGAGAAATAAGCAGCAAGACAATTCAAAACTGTTTTGCTTGCTGTGGTTTTAAGCATCAGGATTGAAGATGCAAGAAATAGCTGGGAGTGAAAATGAGACAATTTCACAAATTCAATAATTTGACAATCATCTTGAATGTTACAATGAAAATGAAAATATAGAGGATGCAATTGTCTAAAGCATTGTATGAAGATAGGGACTAGGTGTCCCCGCAGATTTTGTTCATTTACGGTCAATCAAGAAAATACTGCAGATGAATTCCTCTGTCGATAACTATTAGGAACTAATAGACAATTGTCTAGTACTGTAGAAATACTGGTATTGTTCTGTATTTTATTTAAATACATAAATTTTACTCAGTTAAATGGTAGTTTCTCTCTTCTGTATCCTTTAACTATTTCAATGAAACTTCAGCTAATTGGGGCAGCAGCTTAATTGGGCCAAAATGTACTGATCCTGCTGTGTCCACATTGACTGGAATCTACTGTAGTGATTTGAAACATCCTTATTTTGAGGGATTAAATTTTGAAGCGATTAAGTGATCAAAAAAGAGGCAAGGTTGATGCTTCTCATCAAAACAGCACGTTTAACTATTTCCTTGTTTAAATAATATTCAAATCTTTCAGAATACTCACCAGTTTACACGGAAGCTGGGCAACATGAAAGTGCAGCTCAAGATCACAAACACAAGAGATTTTGCAGATGCTGGAAAACCAGAGTAACATATACAATGTACTGGAGGAACTCAGTGGGTCAGGCAGCATCTATAAAGAGGAATAAAGTCGACATTTCGGGCTGAGACCCTTCATTACTGTTTATTCCTCTCCATAGATGCCGCCAGACCTGCTGAGCTCCTCCGGCATTTTGACTACATCTCAAGATGTCTCACTTACCTGTTCCGCTGGCTACCAAGGAGAGAGGGGTTGGAAGAAAGGACTCTCCAAACACACAATGCCAGCCTGAGATTACCAAAATTACTATGGAATCATAGCTAAAAATTGTTCCAATTTGGGAAGGTGGGTTGTAAATGGACAATGGAAAATGGGATGGCAAATGAAATAGGATAGAATTACTACACTGTGGAAAACTACACATTTATCTCATTTCCACATAATGCACCTTACAACAGGAAGGGAAGTAAACTTCATTTCCATCATTTAACAAGTGAGCCTGCCCATTCTGTTTCATTCAAGATGACAATAAAGTGGCAAGGAATTACCTTATTGTATGTGTAAGGAGTTGGCGAGGTAGGTATTATTCCAGATTTCTCTTTCTGATGTCTCCTCTGTGCCTCCAATACCTGCATCAAAAATAGCAAGAAGATTAAAATTGAGAAATATATCATGGGAGTCTCCTTAAATTTCACAAAATTTAAAGGTAGAACCTCAATTCATTTCAATAGTAACAAAGTACATTAAATAATTTAAAATACAGAGGAAAACCCTGTTTAAAAAGACCCTGTTGTATTTAAAGAATAGTGGTGAGGAGGCTGTGGAATAAAGATACAGATAGAGATGTAGTGACTAGTAAATTATTGAAGGCACGCACAAACTGTCAAAAGAATACTGTGGACCTGTTCCCTGATGTTTTTAATCCCTCTCATTTAAGTGGACTAAGGTATCCACCTGCTTCAATCATACCAGTACCCAAGAAGTCTGCTGCGTTACCTTTTCTGAGCGATTATTATTCTATTATGGATTTATTGAGTATGCCCACAACAAAATGATTCTTAGGATTGTATATGGTGACACGTATGTCATTTGATAATAAATTTACTTTGAACTTTGATACATCTACTCTGGCTGGCTCAGCTTTCCTATGAAGTAAACACTGGCTTACTCACTCTGTGGTATGGCATGCAAAAATATACCACACAAAAAAATTCTTTCCAATTTGATTAAAATGTGGGAGAATTTCTTCTGAGGGACGTAGTGCTTAGTCACGACAGTCTTAGCGAGTTCCTGTTGACCCAGCTTGGAATATCTAATGGCGAAATGAGGGGGGAGGGGAACCAGAGTGAGGGGGGATATGAGGGGGGAGGGGAACCAGAGTGTAGGAACAGATGTATGGGAGAAGGAAGAAAAAGACAGTAAAGTTCTTTGTACTCTTTGAGATAAACAGAGAGGAAGAGGTGGAGAATTTCTTAAATGCATTTATTTTAAATGCTAGGAGCATTGTAAGAAAGGTGGATGAGCTTAGAGCATGCATTGATAACTGGAAATATGATGTTGTAGCTATTAGTGAAACATGGATATTCCTGGATTTCGTTGCTTCAGGTGTGATAGAATTGGAGGGACAAGAGGGGGAGATGTTGTGTTGCTTGTCAGAGAAAATATCACAGCAGTGCTCTGGCAGGATAGATTAGAGGGCTCGTCTAGGGAAGCTATTTGGGTGGAATTGAGGAATGGGAAAGGTGTAGTAACACTTATAGGGGTGTATTATAGACCGCCTAATGGGGAGCGAGAATTGGAGGAGCAAATTTGCAAGGAGACAGCAGATATTTGTAGTAAGCACAGGGTTGTGATTGTGGGAGATTTTAATTTTCCACACATAGATTGGGAAGCCCATACTGTAAAAGGGATGGATGGTTTGGAGTTTGTAAAATGTGTGCAGGATAGTTTTTTTGCAGCAACACATAGAGGTACCAACTAGAGAAGATCTTCTGGATCTTCTGTTAGGGAATGAAATAGGTCAGGTGACAGAGGTATGTGTTGGGGAGCACATCGGGTCCAGTGATCACAATGCCATTAGTTTCAATCTAATTATGGAGAAGGATAGGACTGGACCCATGGTTGAGATTTTTGATTGAAGAAAGGCTAACTTTGAGGAGTTGCAAAAGGATTTAGAAGGAGTGGATTGGGACAATTTGTTTTATGGGAAGGATGTAATAGAGAAATAGTGATCATTTAAAGGTGAAATTTTGAGGGTACAGAATCTTTATGTTCCTGTTAGGTTGAAAAGTTAAAAGTTTGAGAGAGCCATGATTTTCAAGGGATATTGAAAACTTGGTTAGGAAAAAGAGAGATATCTACAATAAATATAAGCAGCCTGGAGTAAATGAGGTGCTCGAGGAATATAAAGAATGTAAGAAGAATCTAAGAAAGAAATTAGAAAAGCTAAAAGAAGATACAACATTGCTTTGGCAAGTAAGGTGAAAATAAATCCAAAGGGTTTCTATAGTTATATTAATAGCAAAAGGATAGTGAGGGATAAAATTGGTCCCTTAGAGTATCAGAGTGGACAGCTATGTATGGAGCCAAAAGAGATGGGGAAAATTTTGAACAATTTCTTTTCTTCGACATTCACTAAGGAGATTTTGAATTGTGTAAGGTAAGGGAAACAAGTAGGGAAGTTATCAAAACTATGATGATTAAAGAGGAGGAAGTACTGGCGCTTTTAAGGAATATAAAAGTGGATAAATCTCAGGGTCCTGACAGGATATTCCCTAGGACCTTGAGGGAGGTTAGTGTAGAAATTGCAGGGGCTCTGACAGAAATATTTCAAATGTCTTTAGAGACGGGGATGGTGCCAGAGGATTGGCGTATTGCTTATGTGGTTCCATTGTTTAAAAAGGGTTCTAAGAGTAAACCTAGCAATTATAGGCCTGTCAGTTTGACGTCAGTGGTGGGTAAATTAATGGAAAGTATTCTTAGAGATGGTATGTATAATTATCTGGATAGACAGGGTCTGATTAGGAACAGTCAACATGGATTTGTGTGTGCAAGGTCATGTTTGACAAATCTTATTGAATTTTTTGAAGAGGTTACGAGGAAAGTTGACAAGGGTAAAGCAGTGGATGTTGTCTATATGGACTTCAGTAAGGCCTTTGACAAGGTTCTGCACGGAAGGTTAGTTAGGAAGGTTCAATCGTTAGGTATTAATATTGAAGTAGTAAAATGGATTCAACAGTGGCTGGATGGGAGATGCCAGAGAGTAGTGGTGGATAACTGTCAGGTTGGAGGCCGGTGACTAATGGTGTGCCTCAGGGATCTGTACTGGGTCCAAAGTTGTTTGTCATATACATTAATGATCTGGATGATGGGGTGGCAAATAGGATTAGTAAGTATGCAGATGATACTAAGGTAGGTGGCGTTGTGGATAATGAAGTAGGTTTTCAAAGTTTGCAGAGAGATTTAGGCCAGTTAGAAGAGTGGGCTGAACGATGGCAGATGGAGTTTAATGCTGATAAGTGCGAGGTGCTACATTTTGGTAGGAATAATCCAAATAGGACATACATGGTAAATGGTAGGGCATTGAAGAATGCAGTAGAACAGAGTGATCTAGGAATAATGGTGCATAGTTCCCTGAAGGTGGAATCTCATGTGGATAGGGTGGTGAAGAAAGCTTTTGGTATGTTGGCCTTTATAAATCAGAGCATTGAGAATAGGAGTTGGGATGTAATGTTAAAATTGTACAAGGCATTGGTAAGGCCGAATTTGGAGTATTGTGTACAGTTCTGGTCACCGAATTATAGGAAAGATGTCAACAAAATAGAGAGAGTACAGAGGAGATTTACTAGAATGTTACCTGGGTTTCAGCACCTAAGTTACAGGGAAAGATTGAACACGTTAGGTCTTTATTCTTTGGAGTGTAGAAGGTTGAGGGGAGACTTGATAGAGGTTATTTAAAATTATGAGGGGGATAGATAGAGTTGACGTAGATAGGCTTTTTCCATTGAGAGTAGGGGAGATTCAAACAAGAGGACATGAGTTGAGACTTAGGGGTAAAAGTTTAAGGGTAACATGAGGGGGAATTTCTTTACTCAGAGAATGGTAGCTGTGTGGAATGAGCTTCCAGTAGTGGTAGAGGCAGGTTCGATATTGTCATTTAAAGCAAAATTGGATAGGTATATGGACAGGAAAGGAATGGAGGGTTATGGGCTGAGTGCGGGTCAGTGGGACTAGGTGAGAGTAAGCGTTCGGCACGGACTAGAAGGGCCGAGATGGTCTGTTTCCGTGCTGTAATTGTTATATGGTTATATGGAAATACTGCCCATTCTACCTACTGTGGGAGTACACTTCAGCTATCCTGATGATAGTTCTACATCCTATCCCAGGCAGTTATGAAACTTGCACTCGATGAACTATACTGTGTTCAACAAGCTTGTAATGGGACACCTTGAGGCCCACATCATCACTGGCAGTGACTTCTACCAATCCAGCTTCAGACGTGTGTTACCAAAATGCTACCAGCTTGTCTTCTGTCCAACAGGGGCCCCAAATACCTTTCCTTGATCACTGCTATACAGCCAAAGACGCCTACCAAACCACTCCCTGTCCACACTTTTGGCAAAACAGACCACCAAGCTCTGCTCCTTTTCCCTACAAACAGAGCTGAAATACAAGACCCAGTAAAGAAAGTTATCAGTGCTAGTTTGAGGAAATACAGTAGATGAACTTCAAGTACATGACTGTTCTGAATCAGTAGACTGGCCTATGCTCGATGTCTCAGCAGCCGGCCTAGATGAGTATGTCACCACCATCCCATACTTTCTCACGTGTACATTGATGAATGTGTACCAAAGCAGACACCATGGACGAACCAGGAGATCCACTCCCTACTGAAATCTAGGACTGCAGTGTTCAAATCAGGTGACCCTGACCGTTACAAGAAATCAAGATATAATCGCTGTAAAGCTATCAGCAATGCCAAGATATAAATCAGTCCAAAATCAAGTCCCAGACCAGGTCCTAGAATGGGCTACAAGTCAGACAACATTGCCAAAGTACATCCCTTCTCGATTACATGAATGCACTCTGTGTACGTTTCAAACAGAAGGGAATCAGAATGTCACCACTCACCCCGACAGCCTCCAATACACCAAAACCTAGTCACCAGTGTGACTGTAAGATCAGTCTTCCAGTGAGTAAACCCGTAGAATGTGTCCCTGGCCACAGTCTTAGATCAGGTGGCAGGGGTATTAGCAGTTATATTTAACCTCTTCTTACTTCAATCTAAGATTCCCATCTGCATTAGTAAGACCACTTTAATCCCTATACTTAAGAAATACAAGGTAATGTGCCTTAACTACTACTGCCCGATGTCTTTGACAACCACCATTGTAAAGTGCTTCAGGAGGCTAGTAACGATCTGCATTAAGTTCAGCCTTCAGACAATCTCATTCCATTAAAATTCACCTAACCCTGAAATTGAAATAAGTCCATGGCAGCAGATGCCATCTCCCAGGATCTACACTCATCTCTGGAGCAACTGTTCTGTAAAGACCACCCATGTTAAACTATTGTTTATTGACTACAACTCAGCTTTCAATACTATAATTCCAAGCAATCATCTCCAAATTCCTAGTCCTGGGACCCTACACCTCCCTTTGCAATTGGATCTCTGACTTCCTGACCAACAGACCTCAAGAGTAAGGATAAGCTTCCTCACCTGTATCCACCTAAGAGAAGGACACAGTTGCTGGAGAATTCAAGGAGAAGGATGTACGAATTCCAGAACAGTTAACATCAAAATGCAGGAAGTATTAGATGTCATAGCAGGTATATGAATCCCCAGGACTCGTTCCCCACCTCTGCCCATTTCCACTCTTATTTCTCAAAAGTGAGAAATCATTAGCCATGATTCCATAAGAATTTTTGTCATTTCATTAGATATGTATTGAGGATATGGTTACAAGAGCTGGTATGAAATATAGATTTATTTTATTTTTTTGTCTAGGTCAATCTACAAAGTTGCTTTTAAGTAGTATTAATTTGTCAATCTTACTGAGATTATAGTTGGTTTATGAAAACATTATTTGGAAATGATAGCATTACTCTTTCTTGTTGATGGTCAATTGAAAAAGTTCCAGTATGTTGCATTGCTCCCTGCCCTAAATAAATGCAAAGTATCACTAGTACACACCATCTTCCAAATCTGAGACTGGTAACCATGACAAACATACAGTTGCTAATGTCCCAGATGTTTAACTACTAAAGCACACGTGGTCAACAGTCATCAGAAAGAGCCTCAGAGCTGCAGATTTTACAAATAACTTTCCAATAATCTACCAAATGGCCAGCTCTCCCTTGCCTAAATCCTCAGCACTGAGGCACCAGTTGCATTCAGTTCTCTGCAATAAGCAGGGCATGTTATTTGCATGCCTAACACTAGACTCTCAAAACAATCAATTCCACCCACTGTAATGCAAAGAAATTATAGGTGGATGTGAAAAACATTCCAAGATGAATTCAAAGCTTCCTTATCCCCTTTACTCCATGGCACCTACAAAAGCTCAAAAATCAAGAAGGAGAATTCCTAATAATAACAAGAACAGGGTCTATTCATTGAGAAGCCCAGTGTAAAAAGGTGGAAGGAGCACACCGACTCCCACATCACCCACCCCTGTGCTGCCTCAACTGTGGACGAGTCCTTGGCTTTCACGTTATCCTCACTAGCCTCTTCAGAGCCCACAAAGGCAGAGTGGAAGGAAAGTCTTTCTTGATCTGGAAGGCTTAAGAACAACACGCACACACAATTACCTGAGGTGCTACATAATACGGAGTGAACTGTGGTGTCATCAGATCTCCATGATCGATTTTAGCAAATCCAAAATCACATAGTTTAACTGGTGCATCCTACAAGATGAAAGAACTATGCATCAAAGCCAGGAATTGAAAACAAAATAATCAACATACTATATATTAAAAGATCACGGAGATATGCAGTCCAACACTAGTTACCGTAACACCATGCTCTCTCATTTGGGTTTCCTCCAGGTGCTCTGGTATCCTCCCATATACCAAAGATGTACCGGCTGGTAGGTTAATTGATCATTGTAAATTGTACTGTGATTAGGGTTAAATCGGGGGTTGCTGTGCATGTGATTTGAAGAGCCAGAAGGGCCTGTGCAATACTAAATCTCAATAAATTTACTTTGTTCTAAATTGCACGTGTCCCATTTTCTCAACAGTATTTTTTTTTAAAAGTTTCATCAGATTTCAAAAAATTATGAAGGTTTTCTATTCCAACCAATACATTTGTGCTCCTGCCTAGATGTAAGTATTTTATCAGCATACCATTCCAGTGGTCAATGTCTTGAGCATTAAAAAAAACATCTATAGTTGGTAAAGTTACTCCATATACTTGCTTTCAAGTTAAAAATCAGTGCTCAGAGAAGCTAAATTTACACATATCAGTACAGATATGATTCCTATATGATTCAAACAATGTAGAAGGCACAAACATAGGCCTATACCAGGAAAATATGAAACATGGATGCCAGTTTCTCTGGACACAAATAATTAAAAGTGAACAGAAACCCTCTGGTCTTTTGCATACAAATAATAAACGTAATAAGTTGATCCTTACATTTTTATAAAGACCAAAGTAAATAATGTCACCATTTTATTTTGGGCAAGTTGAAGGTATCAAGTGGAAGTTCACTGATCTCACCATAAAACTTAATCAGCTTAACCAGCATAAAAAAAATAACTTCACTGCAAAGTATTGTGAAGAATTTCATTCCCCCCCCCCACCCCAAATGGCTCTCCTCACCCAATTAGGAACGTCTTCTAGTAATAGACAATTTGCTACAACAGGCTTCACCCCAATACGACAGCAATTCCTTCCTCTTTCCCTGCTGAGTCCCCCAGCAGACTGATTGTTGCTCCAGATTTCAGCACCTGCATTCTCGTGTCTCTCTTCTAGTAACATTCTGACCAAGATTTAGTATGCTGCTACTTACGACATTAAAAAAGACAATCAATTTTGGGAAGAATATTATCTATATTTATATAATACATATTTTACACTTTTCATGCTCACAATGTGATCAGGACATCATGTTTCTACCATGTTTGTATGCTGTGCTCACTTTAGGTTTAAATTACCCCATGAACTTACTTGTATTGCCTTCTGGTCTTCTCAAAGATGAGTCTCCAAGGCAGGTGAAGCTGTGCCCCTCACATAAAAATGTAGTTTCCAGGCCTGATCCTTTTACCCTCTCTCCAACCACAAACACAAATGCACCCCCGATTCATTAGCCTCTAACCTGGCCACACCCCATTCTGACCAGATCTTGCACCTCCCACTAAAAAAAGGGCAAGATAAAAAAGAAAGCAAAAGTAAAGAGCAGGAATTTTTAAAAAGAAAATATTACGACCACAGAAAGAGTAGATAGAACACATCTTTCAATAATGTTTTGTATGTTAAACACTGAGTTTAACATACTTAAAAGTTCCAAGATAGCTTACTGAACTGGTATCATTCAAAATTTTACACCAGGCCACAGTGAAATGACCAAAAGTATGGTTAAAGGGGAAAACTTTAAATAGCATCTTTAAAGAGTTATATTCTCTAGAAAGGATATTCTTAAGCTTGAAACCACCATAGCTAAAGACAATGCTATACTGGAGAGATGAACGTTGGGTTTCCACTGGAGGGCAAAATTAGTACACAGAGCTTTTGGAGGATTATAGGACTTAGAGGTTACAGTTAACCTGGAGTGAAACCAAAGGGAATCTGCTTGCTGAATCAGGCCTGTTACTGAATGGGATGTGATGCATGTTATAACTGCATTAATGAGGCGTATGAAAAGGGTTTTGATAATGGAGAGAACATGGAAGTGGAATTACAGATTAAAAAGGATCCCAAAGTTGTTTGAAGTTTTCTTAAATTTCAACATGAGCAAAACCATAGCAGGGTAATATTAATACTGCTACAAGCTATAAAAAATATGATAAGTTCCATTCTTCCAGCTTTTTTCCCCATTTTTTCCTGAGCAAATACACTTTCTAGCATAAACAGACAATACATTCAGAAAGCAAACACGAGGAAATCTGCAGATGCTGGAAATTCAAAAAACACACACACAAAGTGCTGGTGGAACACAGCAGGCCAGGCAGCATCTATAAGGAGAAGTACTGTCGATGTTTCGGGCCGAAACATTGCATCCTTATAGATGCTGCCTGGCCTGCTGTGTTCCACCAGCACTTTGTGTGTGTTGTTTTAATACATTCAACTACGTTTTTCAAAGGTATAATGTTTTTTTTAAAACTGCGACTTCTCACAGTGATACAGTTATCATTAAACAATTCAATATTATTAAACCTCATTTATCTGGTATACTAGAAATATTACTTAAATGGTTAAGTGCTGATTCAGACACTCACCAGAGAATTGTCCTTGAAGAGGAGGTTTTCAGGTTTGAGGTCTCTATGGGCAATATTCAAGGAGTGACAGTGCTGTATAGCCAGTGCAATCTACACAAAATACAGTACAGATACTTGTAAATATTTAAGTAATCAAATTGTTAAAAAATCCTTACAAAGACTGAAGGCACTGCCATTAACAATAAAATCAACTGTACAAGGGGTACACTTTTATGAAGCCACATATACTGTCTTTCCATTCTAAACACATTTCAACTATAGCTTAAAATCATAAACACAAAGTCTGCAGATGCTGGAAATCCAAGGTAACACGTACAAAATACTGGAGGAACTCAGCAGGTCAGGCAGCATCTATGGAAATGAATACACAGTCAACGTTTCAGGGCAAGACCCTTTTTCAGGACTCAATAACCTTCCTGATTGAAACCTACCAAATATTGAAAAGCATTGAAAAAGTGGACATGGAGAGTATGTTTCTAATAGTGGGTGAATCTAGGTCCAGAGGGCACAGCCTGAAAATACAAGGATGTCCCTTAGGAACAGAGAAGAGGAGGAATTTCTTTAGCCAGGGGGTGGTGAACCTGTGGAATTCATTGCCACAGATGATTGTGGAAATCAAATCATTAGGTGTCTTTAAAGAGGAGATTTATAGGATCTTAATTAGTAAGGGCAAAGATTACACAGAGAAGGCAGGAGAATGGGATGGAGGGGGATAATAAATCAATCATGACTGAATGGTGGAATGGACTTGATTGGCCGAAGGCCTAGTTCTGCTCTTTTGTTTTATGGTCTTATTGGCCCTGGATAACTGCAGAAAGGCATCTTTATTATTGTACCTGAATTCTCTAGCAGCAACAGCTAACATATCATCCGCCTTCTGAGTTCCATACCGTATTTTGTGGTAGTGAGGCAAACAGTTAGAGCTCCATAAAACACGATGGATAAAAAGCAAACTTTATTTGGGCACCAGTATACTGTAAAAACTGAATGACCCAAAAAGCCAAAGCAACAGAACATCTAACCCTTCTGTCTGCAAAACTGGGTAAGTTGTGGATGGGTAAGAGGACAGTGGACCTGATTGGATGACAAATCTCTCAGAAAAAGCAGTGAGGGAAAAGATAACGACTCTACAACATCCTAATGAGGATAGTGTGATAAAAATTGCTGACAAAAAGGCAGGATAATTCCATTCTTAAAATAAATGCATGTTCACCCTTTGATTGATTTAATGGAGATATGAAAGAAGAGGGAAACACATGAGGTACATCAAGCATATGGGAAATGGCAGCCATAAAACAGCCATCACAGCAGTAGTAACCTGGCCAGATCATCATACATGGCTAGTTCAAGAAATGATTTTTACAAATTAATGAGTAATGAGCTAGAACAGTAAGTTAAACATGAACTACACTTTAGGTCCTCCATGAGGATCGTACCCTTGCTGTGATTTGGAGGCTTGTATGCCTGGAGTCAGGGCTTTACACTTTGGATCTTGGTAGGATCATCACAGGTTAAAGGGCAGAGGCCAGACTAAGAATGGTCCACCTGCCCTCCAGGTTTGGAGGTTAAGCTCAGGGCTAACAACCTGAGTGGTCAAACAAGACTGTTAGGGAAACAGCAATGAAGAATCCTTCTGTATTAGTGTGCAGCAGTATTCCTGGGTCTCCATCTGGAACTTGCGTGACTGACAGTAAACTGAGAGGAAGCAACTGACACAATGAAGGAAGCCATGAACACCGGTGGAGATGGAGGACCTTCACTGCTGCCCTAAACGCCAGTGGTGTAATGGTCAAAAGAAGAACACTTTAAGCGATGAGTATAAATAAAGATGGTGGCACTAAACCGAGTATTTTCTTTGTCTGCCATGTTAGTTTACACCTTATAGAGGAGAGAGGGTCAGTTGCATGTTGACTTTAAGCAATTGTGCAGATTCCAGATTTCCTTTTAGCAACACATTAATCTCTCCTTTTCCCAAAAGCTCCCATGCCACAAAATCTCAGAGTTAGGTATTACTTCTGCAACTTATTAAAGAGCATTCTTCCATCTTCTGAAGATAAAATGATACACACCATGAAAGTAAAAGTCCAGTTTGCCCTTTGATACTCCTCAATATTGTCTAATAAAGTAGGATTACTTTTATTTTCTCATCTCTATAAACATGAAAGGATCCTTACCTGTTTAGTAACCTGGCTAGCCATTTTCTCTGTAAAGTGCTTATGTTGACTGATTCTGTGAAACAGCTCCCCACCTTCCATCATTTCCATTACAATTAGCAGCCGAGCCCTGGAAATTGTTACCAAAGTACAAAGTATTCAATTCAATGGAAATGTAATTATCTAACACTAAGATTTTGTGCACTCTAATTCAGTATAAAGTGCATTTTGTTCAAAGGTATAATTATAATTCCCACAAATAATGAAATGACTCAGTTTACTTCATCTTAATGAGTCGCTGTGACTAAGGCGTACCTTGGACTGGACTCATGAGGAAACTGAACACTGTTAGCATATACTTCAATTATCTGGACAATATTGTTGTGGCCCACACACATAAGGTGATGTCGAACCTGCAAAATGATTAACTTGCATTAAAATCTAAGATGTTTAGTCATTTGTAAGAAAACAAGGCAAGAAAGTATAATCTTTTCCTAGTACAGTATCAAACATTTTCTTTTATTTCCACAAAGCTTTATTATTAAACTTATAACATAACTGAACCACTCATTGTAAAAATACAGTTCAAGTACGACTCCCCTTCTTTTAATCTCTCTATCTCTTGAAGTAAAGCAGTATGTTTCATTTGTTTTTACGACCATGTTAACTTACAGAGCATCTTTGTAATTCATATATTTTACAGTTCAAGATCTCTTTGCTCTTTCACCCTACCAAGAATTACATTATAAAGTAGTAAATGGTCTACCCAACTCTTGTTACTAAAATGTATCACTTCACATTTATCTGTACTTTACTATGAAACAACTTTATTAATGTTGTTTTGTAATTTGTTGTAGACTTCCTATACATTAACTACCCACTAACCTCTTGACATTATAGGTTATACCATAAATTTGGTCACCATTCACCATTTTAGGATTTCTGTTCTCAATTGCAAACACTAAGTTATTATAAATTGTGAACACCATATTTGTTTTAACAACAGATTTCATGGCATTATGCCAGTGATATTAAACCCGGTTGTGGTATCTCCTTCTAGCCATTTTTTACTGCTTTGTGTCTAATCAGGCCCTAATTTTACATTCTCTAACTTCACTGGTCCATGAAGGGGTTTGTTACCTTGAATATTTCATTCAGCATCTACTGCATTACCATTGTCTTCTTTTTCCATTTCCTCTTCAAAAAAATAAATGCAGTACGTGGATCAAAGCAAGACCTTTCAGTTTGAAATCCATGCTGACTATTCATCATTTTGCCTAAGCTTTCTATGTATTAAGAGGCCTACAGAGAGCGGATGTGGGGCACAACCTCAGAATACAAGACTGTATTCCCTTTAAAACAGAGATGAGGAGGAATGTCTTTAGCCAGAAGGTGATGAATCTGTGGAATGCATTGCCTCAGAAGGAGGCAAAAATCATTGGGTATATTTAAAAGCAGAGATTGATGGGTCCTTGATTAATAAAGGTGTTAAATGTGGAGGACCAATCACTGGGCATATTTAAAGTGGAGGCTGACGGGTCCTTGGTTAGTAAGGGCATCAGAGGTTACGTGGAGTAAGCAGAAGAATATGGTTGAGAGAGTAATAAATTAGCCACGGTGGAATAATGGAGCAGGCTCATGGGGCAAATGGCCTAATTCATCACACGGTCTGAAGTTCAACTATTCTTTTCTTTACCTTCCTATGACCATTACGCAGACTAGTCTATAATTATCAGAACATATTCTGTTGCTCTTGTACTGTACATATACTATCCTAGCTTCTGCAAGTCTTCCAAGACTTCTAACAAATGATTTAATATGCATTAATGCTTCTGCTGTTCCTTCACTGATTTAAAAAAATTAAAATGGATTAAAATGCAATCTAGCCAGAACAACTCAAGTTTGGTTTATTTAAAAGATTTCCATATTTTATTTTAAATGCATTTATCTCATCAGAATTCATTCCTGCTGTTCTCCTATGTAATCAGAAAATTACACTTGAAAGATCAGCACTCCTCTCAAGATTCTTACATAATTTTACCTGGGAAAGTTGGCATGGGTTGCGTGCTGGGAGAATGGATAGGCTTCCAGGAGTCCTTAATTAGGGCTGCTCAGATTAACACTCCGCACACATCCACACTATAATTAGAAGGACTGCTTGTTCTAAACTCCTGCTAATTATTAGGTACATTACAAGCCTAAGAGAGCAATAAGAGTGTAAAAAAACACAGGAGGTAGACTCAGCACTTATTCAGGAGAGACCGTTTATTTTTTATTATTTCATTAACACTACAAAAAGCTTGGCATGGCAAAATAAGTTTCTGATGCTACCTTTCAGCTGGAGGTTCACCTCTCCACCACCATGTAAAACCTAGTTAGGTATTATCTGAACTTCTGGTTATCCTATTTTTGTTTTAAGAAAGCTTAACGTGTTTATTTATTTTGATCAAAAGCTACACAACAGTAAATAATCTGAATGCTACTGGAGTTTTGACAAAATTTTGCAATGAATGTAGCTGGTCTCTGTCTTCCCATTTCTTGATGAATGCATTTGGCTTCTCTTTATTTCCTATGGCAAGATCAGGTACGCGCAAATTTGAAAATGACCTCAATTCATAATACAAAAACCATATTACAAGCACGTATCACAATATTTCATCGTACCATGTACTAAGAGCCCAGCACTTGGGAATATTTGTTCTTCTGCTGTAAGGAGGCAATATTAAACGAAGTAGAAGAGAAACACAGCAAAATAGCTTGATCTCCTTTGCCAAGCAGATTTTAGTATAAGAGTTCTTCAGTAGTTACTGACATAAAGCTACATCTTATGCATTCTTCAATTTCTCAAAAGGTTCTGCAGCTTTTAAACCGCAATAGACCGCAAGTTGCACACTAGATCCAATTGTTCTTTAATTTCCAATGCTACAAATCAAAAGGGTGCAAGGAACCCTGATGTAAAAAATCTCAAATGGTGGTTCTTCTCGAAATGTTCCCATTGGAGTAATGATATTTCACTGTGTAGTTCTCACGGTTTGTGTGGTCTACTTGTTTTTGTGAACAAGCTTGTCCTTCTGCATGAATTCCAAGTTACATTAAATACATTTTAAAAACATCATACCTACCTCATTTCTTGCTTTTGGACGGTCAAGGAGAATTTTTAGTGCAAAACGTTCTCCAGTTGATTTTTTCATGCACACACTAAAAATAAATCAATTAATGAATATAAATAGAAGACAAATGGCAGATAATCAGTTAAATTCTGTATCCAACCAAACTAGAGCATCTTCACCAGCAGGAATGCAGCAGTTCTATATTTCCGAACTGCAAAAGTTCTGGAACTTTTTAGCCCTATTATTTGGTGTATTTTAAATAAATAATATTAATAGACTCAAGATACAAAAGATGTAATGCCAGAAGACAATACGACATAAGATCAGAATTAGGCCACTCAGGCCACTGAGCTGGCTCCGCCATTCGATCATGGCTGATCCCGGATCCCACTCAACCTCATACTCTTGCCCTCTTGCCACATCCTTTGATGCCCTGACCGATCAGGAAACAATCAACTTCCGCCTGAAAAATACCCACAGACTTGACCTCCACTGCAGTCTGTGGCAGCGCATTCCACACCTTCACTACTCTCTGGCTGAAAAAAAGTTCCTCTTTACCTCTGTTCTTAAAGGTCAATCTTGAGGCAGTCCCCTCGGGTTCTGGGTACCCTTACCACAGGACACATCCTTTCCACATTGACCCTACTACCGGTAGTTCCTTCAACACCCAGAAGGTTTCAATGAGATCCCCCGTATTAGTCTAAATTCCAAGATTACAAGCCCTATGCTGCCAAACACTCTTCATATGTTAACCCCTTCATTCCCAGAATTATCCACATGAACCTCCTCTGAACTCTCTCCAATGACAACGCATCCTTTCTGAGATATGGGGCCCAAAATTGTTGACAATATGTCAAGTGCAGCATGACTAGTGTCTTATAAAGGTTCAGCATCATTTCCTTGCTTTTACATTCCATGCCCCTTGAAATGAATGCCAACATTGCATTTGCCTTCTTTACCACAGAATCAACCTGTAAATTAACCTTCTGGGAGTCTTGCATGAGGACTCTAAAGTCCCTCTACACCTCTGATGTTTGAACGTTCTCCCCATTTAAATAATAGTCTGCACTATTGTCTCTTTCACCAAAATGCATTACCATACATTTCTCAACACTGTATTCCATCTGCCACTTTTTTTGCCCATTCTTCCAATTTGTCTAAAGCCTGCTGCAATCGCATTGCTTCCTCATGCTACCTACCCCTCCACCTATCTTTGTACTATCTGCAAACATTGCCACAAAGCCATCAATTCTATTATCCAAATCATTGACAAACCATGTGAAAAATACTGATCCCCAACGAACACCACTGGCAGCCAACCGGAAAAGGCCCCCTTTATTCTCAATTACTGGCTTGTCAGCCATTATGCTATCCATGCCAGTATCTTTCATGTAACTCCATAGGATTTTATCTTGTAAAGCAGCCTCATGTGTGGCACCTTATCAAAAGCCTTCTGAAAATCCAAGTTAATGACATCCACTACCTTACCTTTGTCCATCCTTTTTAACAGATTTGTCAGGCAAGATTTCCCTTTACAGAAACCATGCTGACTTTGACTTATTTATCATTGGTCTCCAAGCACCCCGAAACCCCTTCCTTAATAACAGTCTCCAACACTTTCCCAACCACTGAGGTTAGGCTAACTGGCATAAAATTTCTTTTTGCTTTCCTCCCTTCTTAAAGAGTAGAGTGATATTTGCAATCTTCCAGTCTTGAGGGACCATGCCAAATCAAGTGATTATTGAAAAATCCTGACCATGATCATGCATTTGTTATCTCTTTAGCAACCTCTCTCAGGACTCTGGGATGTCGTCCATCTGGTCCAGGTGACTCATCCACCTCAAGACCTTTCAGTTTGCCTAGCACTTTTTCCTTTGTCACTCCTGCCCCTTGACACTCATGGACCTCTAGCACACTGTAGTGTCTTCCACAGTGAAGACAGATGCAAAGTACCCATCAAGTTCAACTGCCATTTCTTTGTCCCCCATTACTTTCTCACCAGCTTCATATTCCAGTGGTCCAATATCAGCTCTCACCCCCCTTTTACTCTTTATATAACTGAAAAAAGAAACTTTCGACATCCTGCTTTAAATTATTTGCTGGTTTGCCTTCATATTTCATCTTTACTTTCCTTATAGCTTCTCATTAGTTGCCTTTTGTTGGATTTTAAAAGCTTCCCAATCATCCAACTTTCCACTCACTTTTGCTACCTTACATGCCCTTTCCTTGGCTTTTATGCAGTCCTTAACTTCCCTTGTCAGCCATGATTGCCTAGCCCTGCCATCTGAGAACTACTTCCTCTGTGGGCCATATCTAACCTGTGCCTCTTGAACTATTCTTAGAAACTTCAGCTATCTCTGCTCTGCTGTCATTCCCACCAGCATTCTTCTGCAATCCACTCTCTCATGCCTCTGTAATTCTCTTTATTCCATTGCTATGCTGATACATGAGACTTACGCTTCTCCCTCTCAAACTGCGTATGAATTCAATCATTATGATCACTGTCTCCTAAGGGTTCCTTTATATTAAGCTCCGTAACAAGTTCTGGGGTTATTGCACAACACCCAATCAAAGATAGCCTTTCCCTGAGTAGGCTCAAGCACAAGCTGCTCTAAAAGGCCATCTCGTAGGCATTCAACGAATTCCCTCTCTTGTGATCTGACAACAAATGGATTCTCCTAATCCCTTTGCATTTTGAAGTCCCCCATTACAACGCCGGTCTTGTTGAACCCAAAATGAGGTGTTACATGACTCCTGCATTAACCATCGTTTGAAACTTTCAAATACAGTACACTTACAATACAGAGGATTCTGTGCAGTAAGGAAAAATTTGCTACAACAAAATGGAGCAATTTCATTCTAAGCTGCAGTTTCATATTTCTAGCAAAAACAAATCCTGTTTTTTCCAATTAAGATCAGCAGCAAGGTTTTTTTTCTCTCTTTTGCATATTCTCAATAGTTGCAAGAATTCTACGTAAAGCAGGGCAGTTGAAATACTTGTACAATAAAAGGGAGTTTGCCTGCAGCATTAAGAAGTCCCACTGATACGTCTCAAGCCAGATGTCAAAAATGGTAAATAAAAGTTGCAATGAAGAGAGGGAAATAAAGTTAGTGGATTCCAGTTAATTGGGGCAGCCGCTTACTTGGAGCAACTTTTTAAAGAACATAAACTAATCAAGAAAATTACTCGAATTCCCTTTGTTTATTTGGGACACTATGCTGCTTAATTGGGACAAGAGACTGTTGTTGAACAGTTCCTAACTAGTGTCAGTCACGTTAGACACTACATCCAGTTGGAATTTCTGCCTGCCAAAATGCCACCCTTGGTGCAACCAATGGATGTGGGAAACATAAAAAATTTAAAGATGTACCACAGAAAGTTGGTGAACCATATTTTTGAAGCAATTGAAGAAAATCTACTGATATCTTCAACAGCCAAGGAAATGAGTGCAAAGTTTTACCTTTTGTAGGCAGTACAGTTTGTTAGTGATAGTTGGTGAGAAAAAAGCAGAACTGTTTTTACTCATCAGTTTCAAGCATTCAGGCTTAGAGATGCCAAAAACAGCTGGGAGTGAAAATGAAACCATTTTACTACTTTAGTAAGTTAGGAACTACAAAGAATTTGAAAGTTTTGACACTCAACTTGAATGTAACAATGAAGATGAAAATTTGGAGGTCGCAATCATCGAAAGCATTGTATAAAAACATTAAAGCGGCAATTATGAAGACAAAGAAAGTGATGAAGATGATACAGGTGGCCTGTTTTTTGAACGTTCGCTTTACAATAGCATGCTGTTACGAAAGACCATTAGTCCAAAGAAGATTTTCGCTTTTATGAAAAAAAGATGCCCGCTTTATACATGTGTTTACCCCGAGAAAGACTACCATGACTGTGAACCTTTGTGTGGGCAGTTCTGCGCGCATGGGAGACTTGGGCCAGCCACTTAATTGGGCGAAAATGTACCGATCCTGATGTGTCCCAATTAACCAGAATCCACTGTGCATACTTTAGTACGTAGAGATTTCAGTACTGCACCAACACAAAAACCAGGGAATTGAGGGAACTTGCTACTGAAGAGTCTACCATAAAACAAAAGCCCAGTGAAGATTGGTAAGATTTGTGGTCTTTGTAGAAATTCTGAACATTTATACAGTGAAGGGTCTTGGCCCAAAATGGCGATTGAACTTTTTTCCAGAGATGTTGCCTGGCCTGCTGAGTTCCTCCAGCATTTTGTGTATGTTGCTTGGATTTCCAGCATCTGCAGATTTTATTGTGTTTGTGATTTGATTTTTATACAGTGAAGTATCAATTAATATCCTAGCCAATATGGTCCCTCCTGATATGGTGAGAAAACATACAAATGGTTTACAACATGTGGGAGAAAAGTATTGCTCATCTCTGACATGTTAGTGGAGAATTTTGCTTCAATTCTAAATGAATAAATCTTAGCTTATTAAGACAAATCAATTATGTCCTTGTCCAGACCTGTGTTGCCATCTGGATTATTTTTAAAAACAGCCACAGTTGTACTAAATATGATATGGTACTACATCAGTGAAAGCAAGGACAAGAGCTTAAGTTAATGTGGATCAATATTTTCATGACAGGCAATTGAAAAATAAAATTACATTATAATTTTGTAAACAACCTGCAGTCTCCCATTTGGGGAAGACAGATTAAATGGTACCTGGAGTTTTTGGACAGAATTTCAAAGTTGCCACTATTGGATTATTTTCATCATTCCAAGCATTTCTTTTGTCTGCATCCAGCAGCGCCTTTTAACACAAAGGCACTCAAAGCATTAGACTCAAACCTCTTAATGTCTCTCTATAACTGGTTGCTAGAAGTACGGTAATAAGGCTGGTATATTGTCTCTCTTTCTTGCTCCTCTTCATTACAATTCAGCATAGTGCAGGATATTTGACAGACTGTAAATGATATGAGCCAAGCTGTTCAATTTTATGACTAGGAATGAGCTCTTAGTTTTCCTGAGAGACTAGTGCTATTGCTTATCTGTAGTTCTGCCAGTGACTAAGGAGAGATCATTCCTGAACCAGTGTAATTCTCACTGAATATTACTCAAAGTGCCTTGCTGCTTTCCACTTGAAGGGAAACCTCTCATTTAAGATTCTTCTGACATCTGGGCTCAGCCAAATGGTTGCACTTCATTGATGCATGAAGTACTAACTGAACGTTGACTTTTACCATAACAAGCAGTGACAGGAATCCGTCACAGAATACACACCGTCAAATCCTATTTATTATGTAAAACTACAAAGGCATGCTTTTCTCCATTTTCAGTAGGCATTCCTTTTAATTGGAAAAAATAAACAAGCACATTCACTGACAGCTGAAAGTTATCTACTTTCATCAACTCAGCTCGTGAACTCAAGTTTTCTAGATAGGCAAGTGGATTCAAACTTCATAGAACAGTGGCTGGGTTGAGCTGTTCTCCAATCTTGGTGAATCGTTTGCAAGCGTTTCATCACTATATGTGGAGACGTTATCAGCACCCTGTTCACTTGCAGTGTGTCCTCTGAATGCTTGGCCTTTATATACTTATCAATCAGTTGATTGGTCATCATTATGGAAACTCAATTGTTACATAGGGAGGGGGTCTCTAACTGATTGGTTGTGTGCCGAACTCTGTGTATTGACTGGAATTTTGCCCACATTGGCTTATAAATGGGTCTACATGCCTGTTTATAGAATTGTTTGCAGCAAACCGTGCTTCTAGCAATTCCTTAGCATGCCACAATTGCTTACGCCTGTTCATATAACAATTAATAAGGAATCTCTGTTGAAGTGATGCATTTTATGATTGGATAAATGTTCATAAAAGATTACACATTGGAAAGCTGCACATACAAAGTAAAGCAATATAGTACAGTGCTGGACTCAGGCACCAAAGGAAAGGACCTACTGTGGAAAGAACTACCAAGTGCTAATGCCATCTGCAAATACCTGAATTAGCACAGAGCAAAATCAGCTCTCATTAATAGATTGAAGAAAGTATCAAATCAACCCAAATTAACTATGATGTATTAACACTATCATAGCACCAGTATTGGAGTATAAAGTTGCATTGTTTGCTGTGTAACCAAAACTATGTAGTCAGCTTTGTGTTTGCTATTTGCTATGTATGTATCCAATTTAATAGGAGAATGAAATATCTGTATTGTCTCTGTACTATTGAACACATCAGTGACTTAAGAATGTAGCCAAATAAGAAGATAATGGTGTGTTAATGAGAGGCTAGCCTGTGGCCAGGGATGAGGTAACATGTGGCCCAAAAAGTAGATTAGAACATGATTAAGTTAATGGGTAGAAACAATAGTGGGAAGTCGGGAGCTGATGTACTGGTGATACGCAATTGTAGACCGATAGGATATGCTAATACAACTAAACCAGGAGATTGCTATAAAAAATGCTATGCACAAGGATCGGTGGACAATCAGCGACTAGCTCACTGACTGTCTCAGCTTTGATTTGCAAATTAAAGTTTAACATTTCTTGAAGAATCTTCTGCATCTCCTGGTCGTTTGTGGGGCACAAGAAACCACGACACCAGTGACCTGGGTTCAATTCTGCCGCTGTCTGTAAGGATTTTGTACATTCTCCCCGTGACCATGTGAATTTCTTCCAGTGCTCCAATTTCCTCACAGTTCAAAGACATACAAGTTAGTAGATTAATTGATCTCCTGGGTTTAATTGGGTGGCACAGGCTCGTTGGGCCGGAAGAGCCTGTTACTTCTCTAAGTAAATAAACTTCCTTCTATCAATGTGAAACCAAGGTCAATAATCGCCTACAAAATTCAATTAACTCTTTAGCAAACTACATTTCTAAAATTGAGGCTCATTGTAAGCAAGGAATGAATCATATACAAAGTGGTCTTAGTTTACTTCAAGTGGCATTTAAATGACATGACAATGTAACTTTGAACACGGGAACCCTTGCAACAGTATAAGCATTTGTTTTGCAAATTTTCCTTAGGAAATCGGATGAATGCCAAAAATTTAAATGCCTTATTTTATCTATCTTTCCATTTTGAACGATGGGTCATTCCGATCTTCCAAGAATTATTTTGAATAACTCTCACATGCCTGCAATGGGGCTGCTGTAAGTCCTTATAACACACATGAAAGATGAACTGCTATTTAAATTAATTTTGCCAGAGTATTTATAATTGGACTAGGCCAAAGAAAGCAAGATTGCGTTTGTTCGGCGGGTGGACAAATGGAAAGGCAACCCTGTTATTTGAGCTGCTTCTCGTTACTGGATAAGAATTCCTGCTGGGATTAATTAAAACAGGAAGGTGGAAAGGATAAATGAGACTTGGCTGTGATGCATCATAATCACCTTGGAACAAACAATGTACAGGCTATTAATGCTCAAATGTTTGTGACTGGAGGGCTATTTTCATGTCAAACAGAAAATTGCAGGACAAAATTGTTGCTGCGCACTTGTTGATGGACACTTCTGCACACAGAAGGTGCTGGTAGATAGTGGCTGATGGGCATTCATAGCGACACTAAAAAAAAGTCTGACATCCAGTTGCCAGCGGATTTTGTGAATGTCAAAGGGTCAAGATTTGTATTGGTGTTAAAGAGCCTGATGCCAGCTTAAACTACTTAGGCAGAATAGACATCCATTTTGTTCTTTAATTTTATCTTTAAGGACAACTCCCAAACACTCTTCCCAATTGCCCTCAGCCTACCCCTTCACCTACCTGATCCCGTTGCACTCTCCGAACCAATAAGCATAAGGTGCTCTCTTTGAAACATCCCCCATCCACAATGCACAGTCTTCTCCAATCTTCTCAATCCCATGATCCACTGTCAATCATTAACACAAGAAATTCTGCAGATGCTGGATATCAAAAGCAACTCACGCAAAATGCCAGAGGAACTCAACAGGTCAGGTGGCATCTATGGAAATGAACAAACAATTGATCTTTTAGGCAGAGACAGTGAAGAAGGGTCTCAGCCTGAAACATCAACTGTTTATTTCCATAGATGCTACCTGACCTGCTGAGTTCCTCCAGCAGTTTGTGTATATCTCTTTATATTATGATCCTCTCCGGTACACCGAACATTTCCCCTCACAGTACTATTCCCTCTCTACGTCCTTCCACTATACAATTCTTCCAGCTCCACTCACCATCAGCAACCGACCCACCACCTCTGTCGTTCCTTAAAACCCTCTCTCCAACAATAATACCCCCAAAAATCCAAAGCCAACTCCGCCGGACTGGATGGATGAGATCTACAGTGAGATCCAATGGCCAGCAAAGCAGTATTGCAATGCTCTGCAGAAAGCAAAGGGTATGATAAAGCACAGAAGTCATGGCCATCCACTGCAACCATATGATAGACAAGTATCTACAAAAATCAATTCCTTTCAATCAGGTGTGCTTTGTTCATTATTCAGTTCTCACATTGCTTTGTGAGCAAGGTCCACATTTAGTATAGTAGCACATCACCACCTATTTATTCCCCTCCATAGATGCTGCCTGACCTGCTGAGTTCCTCCAGCATTTTGTGTGGATCATAACAGATTAATTTCCAACTTTGGTTGAGCTTGGCAGTAAGTGAAATACTAAAAATGACCCAATAACCACAACATTTTAATTGCTGAGTCAGGCCTGGGCTTCATCCTGATAAGATGGGGTTTCCTTCAAACCATGCTCATAACTACTAATGAAGCATTCTTGAAGAACACAGCCCATTTAAAGCTTTTGAGACTTCATTCATCCATCTGGTATAATAACTCTGAAACATTTAAATGTGGTTAGTTCCACAATCTTATCCAAGGGAATAAAACCAGAAAATGCTCAGTAAATTTCTCTATGGAGAGAAAACCAGATTAACATTTAATCATGCTGAATGTTGCTTCTCCTTCCACAGATGCTTCCTGGCCCACTGAGAATTTTCACTTTCCAACTTTCACCAACCCAGTAACTGCAGTCTTTTATTGCCTCTCATGCAGGTAATGCAGTTGCATACAAATCTCATTGCAACAGAAATACAAATCACCATGGATTGGGGTAGTTAGAGAGAAACTTTTTCCATTTCCCTTATGTAAGAAATTATGAAATGAAAACAAGAAAATATGAAGATATTACATTTCCCTGAGTCAGTTAACACTCATTCAATCTCCTTAGAGTGGAACAGAACTCTTGAAATAAAAGCAACATGCAGACTATAACATCACAATCAGCAAGTTATTTTGTTTTGTTAGTCTCTCCTCTTGTGGAAAAGGAGAGAGAGTATGTGGCATGTTGAATTGTCAGGTGAACAATTAATTCCCCTTTTGTTGTGGAAAGGGGGGAGGGAGGGAGAGAGAGAGAGAGAATGTGGCATGTTGAATTATTGGGTTGCAATTCATGGTCTCTCTTTGGGGACTTTGCTATTGATGGGAGCTGGTACTTTCTGCTGAAGTAAGTGGGGGAGGGGAGGGTTGATGCTTTGCTGCTGCTTGTGCATGGGGGGGTGAAGGGGCTTTGGGGTTCTAATGTTTTACTGTCATTCATTCTTTGGAGTTCTCTTCTGTTTTCGTGGATGTCTGTGAAGAGCAAGAATTTCAGGTTACATTCTGTTAGTAAATGGAACCACTGAAATATGAATTTCATGGAAATCCACTACTGCACAACTATTCTTAATCCTCTGTGCAGGCAGAAAGGGCATGGACTACATTAAAAATTTGAGTAGACACCAAGAGTCCAGGATCTTCACACATAATATCTCAAGAATAACTAAAGTAACAGAGGTAGAGAATGCAGGATAATAAATGAGTTTCTGCAGAATTTATTTTTGTGTTTCAGATATGCATTAGAAGTGAAGCTTGAAGAGTTTGTCCTACTCTGTGCACTTGGTATTTTGGTACAACAGAGAAGAAATTTTAAAATGAATAGTTAATGCTTTCACATCACCTCTGACATAATCAATTACCTCATTTTAAATGAAAGAGCAAAGTAAGTCCTAATTTAAGTACAAACAACAGTATTTCAAACTAATCACAGAGTCACTGGCAGTCCCTTCACACTGTAAAAAAAAATGTCAGACACCACTCATTGTTCTTTATAAATCTTATTATAAACTGTTTAGTGGGCAGGGTACAAACTTCAGTCATCTTCAATTATGTACTACTGAAATTCTAAATGAAGCTATTATCTCATGTGAACTTTGATCAAGTCTGCAGCCTCCAAAAACACTGCACAATGAACAATTGCATCTGCCTTTGATTTTCTTACCGTACAGGCCCGCTGATCCCAGCTCCTAGTTTCTGGGTCCAGTTGATAGCGTACTCATCTAATATGGAAGACTCCTGTGAAGGAAGAATATCTGTTAACATCAAATGACAACTTAGTTCTCCTCACAGAGGCCAAATTATTGCAGATCAGCTTTAATCTAACACTTCCATTGTATCGTACAAATCAACGTAGAAATCACTTTAAAATGAGAGATGCATCTAAGTACCCAAAGCATTATGATGATCTTCACCACTGCAGAGTGAATAAAAACGATTTTCTAACTCTTTTACTGTTACGTCATTAATCCTTTGTGTTTTCTATTATACAGTTTAAAAACTGTCAGAAAAATACAGCAACATGGAGCTTTGAGACTGGCAAGTCCAAGGGAAAGAACTACAAGGCAAGAGGGAGGGTACTGCATTCAAGGTATCAAGGTTGTTAAGCAATTAAGTACCAATGTTTGGGAACATAGTGTTAACTAGAGTTAAAAAATCTTAGCTGGAGCAAAATAGTTTGGCTCAAAAGATAGTTTGAGGGTTCTAACCTGTAAGATTTCTAGGACGTTTAACACTGGGGATAAAAGATAGAAGATCAGCTGACTGGCAGGAGGCAAAGAGTGGGAATACAGGGGCCATTTTCCGGTTGGCTATTGGTGTCGGAACCTCTTCCTTTCACATTAAATGTCACTGATTTGGATGATGGAATTGATGGCTTTGTAGCCAAGTTTGCAGACGAGATATGAAGATAGGTGGAGGGGCGGTTAGTGTTGAGGAAACAGAGTCTGCAGAAGGACTTGAACAATTTAGGAGAATGGTCACAGAAGTGGCAAATGGAATAATGTTGGGAAGAGTATGGCCATGCACTTCGATAGAAGGAATAAAGGCATAAACTATTTCCTAAATGATAAAATTCCAAAATCATAAGTGCAAAGGGACTTAGGAGTCCTTGTGCAGGTTTCACTAAGGTTAACTTGCAAGTTGAGTCAGTGGTAAAGAAAGCATATGCAATGTTAGCATGCATTCCGAGGGAACTGGAGTATAAAAGCAAGGATGTAATGCTGAATCTTTATAAGGTGCTGATCAGATTGCACTTGCAGTATTGCACAGAATTTATTTATTTAAGATAGCAGCAGGGTAACAGTGGCTCTAGGCCTGTACTTGCTGGAGTTTAGAAGAATTGGGGGGAGAGGGGATATCTCACTGAGTCGTAGCCAATATAAAAAAGCTTAGCCAGAGTGGATGCAGAGAGGATGTTTCCTATAGTTGAGTCAAGAACCACAGGGCACACACTCAGAATACAAAGCCATTCCTTTAGAATAGAAAGGAGGAATTTCTTTAGCCAGAGGGTGGTGAATCTGTGGAATTCTTTGCTACAGACAGCTGTGGAGGCCAAGTAATTACGTATATTTAAAGCTAAGGTTTATATGTTACCAATAACTAAATGAGTCAAAGCTTATGGGGAGAAGGAAAGAGAAAGGGGCTGGGGGGAGGGAATAATAAATCAGCCATGATTAACTATTATGTAAACACATTGGTCCTGAACTTGATTCTGAATGACCTCCTTTCATGCTCAACCACAGATTTTCTTCTTTTGCCATATTCTGTCTTGTATAGAAATCAGCCAATCTCAAATTCGAAACCTTAACTTCCAGTCTATCCTTGCCCTTCATCGTATCTTGAAGGTTAATATCTTTATGGTTATGATCGCTGAAATGTTCTCCCAATGACCTACCAGTTGGAGATAAGAATACATATCATTTGTTATCAAATGTGATGAGCCAGAAGTTTTTATATTAAAAGATCTCTTTGCTAAGCAAAGGGATTGGTGTACGTATCAATCATAGAGATGCATCTGTTATAGTTTTTTGGTGCCTTTAAATTACAGGCTTGGAGGAAATTGCTCCCCTGGTGATAAAGTATCTATTAGAACAACCATTATAAACTGATTAAAATTCCATTATTAAGGATCCTCACCATCCAGGACATGCCCCCTTCTCATTGCTACCGCTAGGAAGGGGGTACAGGTGTCTAAAGTCACAGACTCAAAGTTTTAGGAATAACCTCTTCCTCTCCGCTATCAGATTTCTGAATGGACCTTGAACACTACCTCACTATTTGCTCTCTTTTTGCACTACATATTGATTTTTAATACTTCTTTGGAACTTATGTAATGTACTGTACTGCTACTGCCACCAAATAAGTTTCATGACATATGTCAGTGATAATAGAAGCCGATTCTGATTCCGGGGGCTATGACCTCCCATCATTTAGCTTCAAGGTATATTTTTATGTCAAGAGGTACAATAAAATGTTTTTATTCTTTTACAGCTGTTATTAAGGATCAAAACCGCTTCCTTCTACATTCTACATTTGAGATTTCCCATCACATTTCTACATTTCCCATCAAATAGCATTTCTTAATGTGCATGTTTCAAGTTGAAAAAGAATAATAATACATCACAGATAAATATTAGGGAAAACCCTCAATGATAAATTTTGAACTTGCATAAATTAGGAATTGTCAGAATGAATACCTGAATTTGAAAAGATACAAACTAGCACTGCTATCAATTCAGTACAACTGGAAAAGGGACAACAGATGAGAGGCCTAGTTCACCAAGAAAATAAGCAAAAGCAATCACGATTTTATTTTAAACCATGAGAGCTTTCTTTGACTAGAATGCATTCCATACATACCATAAAAATTAGGAAGATCAGGCAAAGAACAGCAAGAAATAAAAAGGGGCTCCAATTCCCTTGTTTGTTTTCCTTCTCTCAAAAATCTCCTTGGCAGAAGAGGCTTGTACAATTTGTGTGCTTGCACTTTTGTCACTTTTCTGGTCAATTTAGAAAAACAAGCACATCTGGAGAGCTTTGGATATGCAGAAGCTAGATTTAAAACTTAAGTAAATCTCAGGGTTGTATATGGTGACAGTTATGTAGTTTGATAATAAAATTGACTTTCAACGTCTGAACTTTGAAATTGCACCTCAACTCAGAGTTGTCAGAATTGACAGCTAACTATTTAAAAGTTAATACTGCTAACATCTGAACAACAATGGGGAAGGAGGAGAAATTATTATTGGGGGAACAGCTTCCTTTCACCAGGGGCCACACAGAAATACTGAAAGGGAAATATGTCTTGTGGTGACATATTGTTGGAACTGTTATAAACTGTGAAAGAAGATTAGAAGACAAAAGTTGAGGACCAGAAGAATAAGAAGTGAGAGCAGAGGGCTGGGAAATGAAGCATTTCCAGAGTTAAAGCAGAGTTGCTATGGTAAAAGATCAGCCATAATATTAAAGAATGACAGATTCAAAATGACTTCTGCTTCCTTTTTTATGTTTATTTGAGACTGAGGACTGAACTGAACATTCCTAAACTGTAAGAAGGACCCTGTGGCTTGATGTTTTATATCTTGTGTGTTTTTCACTTTCTCATTTTTTGTGTGTTGTGCGTTTGATGTTTCCTTTGAACAGCTTTCGTGGTGTTTTTTTTTCTTTCTGGCGGTTCGTGGGAAGACGAATCTGAGTTGCATGCATACTTTGATAAAAAAAACGTACTTTGAATCTTTGAGAACCACATACTCTAATGCAGAGATTCAACATAATGTATTTTCTCACCACAAAGACATAGTTATTTCCCCTAGTGCAAACATTTAAGAACAGATCTCACTGTTGCAGCCAGCTTGTCATCTACCATCCAATAAATCATAAAATATTATCAATCCAAAAGACAACACTGATATTTAAAGGCATCAGAAATGGCAAATGATGCAGACACCTATGTTTTATTTTAAAGTAACAAATGAAATACTGAACACTAATGTGTGAATAGTTTATCCTTTTTTACAACTCAACTAGATACAAATGTGAGAATTCTCAGAATCAATGCCACTTGTACGTGTGCAACAAAATAAAAACTCTTTTAAATATCTTATTGTTAACAAGCCAGAACGATTCCAAATAAAGTCATCTGCCCTGCAGTTTAATAACATACCAAAGAAAAGTATTTACAGCTTACTAATGACTATTGACAACTAAATAATAATTTGTCATAAGTCTTTTAAAGTCAAATGATTGCTAATGTACAGAAAGGTGCTGTAAAAGAGCCAGTAACATCTTGAAGTAACACCACCCACCCTGCTCATGATCTGCTTGTCCTACTCCCATCAGGAAGGAGGCTACGTACCATCCACGCCAGGACCACCAGACTCAAAAACAGTTATCTTTGCCCAAGCAGTAAGGCTGATCAACACTTTCACTCACTAACCTGCCCCTCCACCACTAATTAATCATTTCCTGTCAGTCACCTTACCTAAAGACACTCCTGTCAAGAGTCACTTTACCAATCATACAACCACGCTATCTTTCTTTATACAGTATTTATGGTGGTTTTTTTTGCTGCATTGGAGCCAAAGTAATTTTATTCTGCTTTATACTTGTGTACTGGAAATTACATTAAACAATCTTGAAATCGTGTGCTGCCAAAGGATTAAATGTTAACAAAGTTGAGACAGCTGAAGTCAGGAAAACCAATTCATTAATATGCTACTTTCAGTAACATAAAATCTGATCATCTAAGAAACTGTTGTACATAAGATTAAAGTTATTCATGTAAAAAACACTCTTCCCACTTCCCCTGTTGAAGATAACTCCATGATGTCATGGGGTTCCATAACTCAGCCAAGTAGATAAGTCTTTTTCCCCACGTTAACTGGTTCTACCTCGAAAAGAGTAGGGCAATTTACCCTAATAAAATAATGGCTGTTGGAAAAACGAGTTTAACTGGACCTCATTTTTGTTCACAATTCTCGAAATCAATGTGCAATTCTGGTAGCATCGGGTCCCCTCCGAGAGTAGTTTGACAAAGGAAAGTAATGTATTGAGCGCAACCACATTGCATTTAAACATCAACATGCAGTGACTGCCTGCGCCTAACTAGCGATTGCGCTTTCAACCCCCACACAAAACACGCGCACCGAAGCCATCGCTTTCCATACATCAGACTCTTACCTTGATCACTCTGTCTACACCGTCCTCGGACATCCTGCCGATGCGGGCCGGAGGAAAGGGGGGGGGGGGGACAGAAGAAAAGGGAGAGGGGATGTAGAAAGCAGACGAGGACTCACAAAGTGGGGGGGGGGCGGGAAACAGAGCAGGTTAGTGGAAGGATGAGGACAAGGCCTGGGGAGAGTAAAGGGTAGGGAATGAG